>NW_025222233.1:476841-968059 GCF_014066325.1 Apis laboriosa
TGCATACAGACGAAATTACATTAGCCAATGTACTTTTCTTGGTAGGTCCTCCTTCTGGCTTCTTTCTACTTCGGTTTAAAAAGAGAAGAAAAATAAAAAAAAAAAAGAAAAAGAGAAGAAAAAGAAATGGCTAGCCAAGCTGACACATACACATACTTGAGATCACATACATACGTATACGCTGATGCTAGAGAATCCAATTAGTTGTATTTCCGCTCGAAAGAGACTCAAGGGGCCTATGCAAATAAATTTACCTCTCTGGTTCTCTGTCTCGTCGTTCCTTCTCTTATACGCTATCAGTGTGTATCTCTTTCTCTCTCTCCTTTCTTTTACTCATTTGTGTCCTCCTCCATCCTTTTTCCTTGTATAATCTTTATGTTCTAGTAAAACATGGGAAGAGTGTTAGATAATATCTCTAAAAAGATGGTAAAAGTTCAATCTCTACAGAGTTTTAATCATAGGGATAGCAAATTGGATTAATTATTTGGTGCA
This sequence comes from Apis laboriosa, assembly GCF_014066325.1. Classification (NCBI taxonomy): domain Eukaryota; kingdom Metazoa; phylum Arthropoda; class Insecta; order Hymenoptera; family Apidae; genus Apis; species Apis laboriosa. Next base: position 477,334 of record NW_025222233.1, read on the forward strand.
GGAGTAACCAGAAATTTAAAATTGGTTTTACAAATTTTTTTAATTATTTAGAATCTTTTAGTTATTAATTTTACAATATTATTTCTTTTTAAATTCTTTTTAAATATTTGGATAAATGGATCTAAATTGAAGGTAGATCAGAGTAATCAAGATTTAGATAAATATTTGGGTAAATAAAAATAATTTTTGATGGTATATAGTGTAAATCATCTGAAATATCTTGCTGCTTTTTGATAATAAGAAAAAATTTCATTGCATTAATTAATATATTTAGAAATATATGATTTCATTTAAAAAATTAAAATTTGCTTTCACAAGCATCTTACATGTCCACTTTTAAAAAATTAATAAGCACGTAGCATGTGCTCCTCCTGAAATTATTCAACTTTTATCTGAAACATTTTCAAATATTATTAAAAATAAATAGAAGATAAACTTATAATTAAATTAAATGATTTATATGTTTAAATAAATGAAAATTAATAATTGTAAAAAAATAAAACAAAAAAGAATCATAAAGCAAATTTCAAAGATAAGTATGGAAATGGTAAATATCTCAAATTAGTATATAAAATTTAAATTAGAATTTTTATATTCTTAAAAACTAAAAAATTTCACGTGTTTCACTTCAAATTATATTTTGCTGATACAAAGTCGAAATTTGAAACTCGAGCGAAAATTCTTGGAATTGAACAAAATTTCTTAGAATTGGTCAAAAATTCATGGAATTAGAATTCTTGGAAAAATTTCTCAAACGATCTCCTATCAAATTATATTCTCCTAATAAAAAGTCGAAATTTCGGCCAGCAAAAATTTTTAGTCAAAATTTTCGACTTTGTATTAGAAAAATATAATATAGAATATAATAATAAAAAAATATAATATAGAAATATAATATAGAAAGAGATAAATATACAAAATTTTTCTCGCCTTTTCCAAATTTAAATTTTTCAACTTTGGTGAAATTTTTTGATTAAATTTAAAAATTTTGTATTAGGAGAATATAATGTATGAAAAGATAAAACGCGAAAATTTTTTGAAATTTAATATACTTATTTATATTATTTATATATTTTATATTTATTTTTATATTTATCTTTCTTATTCTTGTCTTTATACTTATCTTTTTATTTCATCATTTACTAGAATTAAACATTTTTTTAATTATTTTAACAGATTGAAAAATATATTTATACTTATTTGTTATATTTTTATTTTTTTAATCTATGTAATATATAAAATATATATATTAATTTAATTTAATATTAAAACACAAAAATATATATGTAAAATGTAACATACAAATACCTGTGTTTAATTATTAATTTTATACGTTTAATTTTCTCAGTAAATTATTTTACTGTCGAAATTGAAATTGAAATTAAAAAATCAGCATGTTCAATATTCTAATATTTTCCAAAATTATTGGATTTAAGTTTGAGAAATTGTGTAAAATTTTTCAGATAATTATACAAATATTGTAAAAGTAAATTATTATGAAAATTATTTAAATACAAATAAATAAAAAAAAATATGATTTTTATTATATGACAATATTTTCATTTGAAATAATAAGCGTAAATCATGAGATGCAATTTATAGCTTGTATAAATTCAATAAACAATATCTGAAAATCAAGAAACGCGCATCGCCCTATCTATTTTTTTTTTTTTTTAAATTGCAATTTATTTCAAACGTAACACGTATAAACGAACGTTGGATATCGCTAAATTTTGTTACATACGCGTGTTGCATATATTCCATAATGAAGATAACGAAAAAAATTCGATAAAAACAAAATATAATAATATAAAAGATCATTTTATCGTGAAAATTAAAAAACACAGAATTTCTCACAAAATACACCAAACGCAGAATATCCAATATGCAGAAAGTATATACACTTTTACAATCAATATACTTATACATTCTCTAAGAAAGAATTAAAAAAAAAAGCAAATCAAAAAGTAAATTAAGAAATATATATAAATAATTTACATGATATTGTAAATTAACTTATTTAACTTTCACAACATTTATATTATACTGAGAATTTACACATGTTAGAAATTAACCTCATTTAACAATATTTATACCATGAAACATGTATGTGTGAATAAATATGTATCTACACGTATATATCACCATGTAATTAAACAAGGGAAAGAAATTCAATAATGCGACAATTTTAATTGGTGGTCATTGCGGATTTAATTCGAGATTCGCTAATTGGGATCAAATTGCTTCATTCGGTTGTGCAGAAGTGCGAGCACGTGGAAACGTTAACGTATAACACGTTGTAACGTACCGATATCTGGCCATCGTGGCTACCACCTTGGCTTTGCCATGCACAATTAATAACAAACCGAATTCACCGACCCGTTATTAATGTCGTTCGGTATTCTAATCGTAGCCGAAACCTATCAATTCACGGATTAATACTAATTACGCGTAATGGTGAACAAAAGCATCCATTATCGTCCAAGACGATTAATCCTTCTGTTATTGAATATAATTCGTCGAAAAGTGTTTTGCAATTGGTTATTAATGAAATTTTGATTGCTTTGCTTAGTAAATAGGTAATATAAAATTTAAATAGAAGTACAATAAAGTGTTAGGTTAGAATTTTATAACTTCAAAATATTCTCTCATGAAAAATGCATTCTATCGATGCATTGTTTTACAATTGGTTATTAGCCTGCGATGGTTATTAGTGAAATTTTGATTAATTTATTTGGTAAATAAATGATATAAAATTCAGACACGAATAGAGTTATTATTATATTATTTTAATATTTAATCTCAAAAAATTTCATCGATGCAATTAAATTGATGATATTACTAGACAAATATTAGATTAGTTCCCAAAATGATAAATCTTATTTTTTTATCGAATATAATTCATCGAAGAATATTTTGCAATTGATTATTAATAAAATTTTAATTGATTTATTTATTAAATAGATGATATAAAATTTAAACACGAATAAAATAATTAAATTAGGTTTTATAACCTCAAAAAATTCCAACGATGCAAATTAAATTAGTATTGATATAAACACGACAAAAATAATATGCGCTACTGTTTTAATATTTACTATTAAATAAATATATAACGATAAATTCTTCGAATATAATACATTAAAGATTGTTTTGCGACGAATTATGATAATAAATGATATAAAATTTATACATGAGAAAAACGAAACATATTATCTTTATAAAAATTTGAAGTGACAAGTATTGAGGAATTTAATTGAAAGTTAAGTTAGAATTTCATAATTTCAAAATTTTTCTCATAAAAGAATTCTGCAAATTGATGCAAATCAAATTGATATTAATATTTGTAATATTAAGAAGAATAAATTATTCGATTTTTCTAAAAGTTTTGTTCATATATTTTTTCCATATCAATTCATACATTCGTATAAAAACATGAATATAGATTCAGCGATTAAAAGTGATGGACTTGCAATTTATATTTCGATATTTCTTAAATTTTCTATAGATGTTCAAAATATTAATCGTTTACCTCGATACATAACTAAAAAACATTTTAATCAATTTTTTCTATTTCTTGACACATTATCGATGCACATATAGCTGTAATTTTTTTCTCTTATATCCTGCGCCGTGTTGTTGGCTTCGTCGTGATAAACCACATTTTTTTTATTTTAACTCGCGGATAAAAATCTAATAGAGTGGAGAAGACAGGAGGAAGAACTGGCTGGTCATTCCATGGTTTCTTATCGTTTTATCTAAACAACGCCAAAATTCGTTTCACACGTTTTGCAACCTTGGAAAATTTTAATTATCCTTGGATTAAAAAATTCTTAGCGATACAGTTGAATTCTTCTTTCTGCTTTTTTTAAAAACCTAGAAAATAGAAGATACTGCCTTTTAATATCATTTCTACGAATTATTAAAATTTAATTTCTTATCATTTAATATTTATGTGAATAATCAAGTGTTTTTAATATTAAGTGTTTTAAATTATTAAATTTCTGATTTTAATTTTTTGGTAATAAGATTGAAATATAATTGGATAATGAATAATTCTCAAATAATGATCTAATTGAATTTTAAAAATCTTTTGAAGAGAAAATAATACATTTTTACTTTTCTATTAAATGAAAGAATATACGTTAGATATTAACATAAGAATTAAAGAAATGAGAATTTCTAACAATAAGAAAAAAAGAATGGAATTCTTTTTAAAAAGAATGATTGTTGGAAAAATTTCTTTTTTCTCTGGTTAACCTTCTGAATAGTTTATTATAATCCCTCTAAATAAAGGGAATTCTTTGTAGAATACTTCCATAAATACAGGAAATATATAATATATTTAAGCGATCTCATTTATTATTATTCATGGTTCACGTTCATTATCATTTTACTTTGAAAATATAACGAGATAACAATTTTTTCGATAAATCGTGAAAAATCATCTCCGTATCGTCCATTCGATTTTCAAAAAAATTCAAAAATCTATTTTAAATTATTCTCTAATTTTGAAAACATAATTTCGCAAGAAATTAAAAAGTTTCTCTTCGCCATTTGAAAAAAGTTTAGGTAATGTTAAAAAATTTTAACATTAAAATAAAAACTTCACTGCGTGATACTCGTTAGTGATAACGTTCAAGTGCTTACGTGACTATTCAACAAGAAGTTCTAAATGTGTTTTTCGAATGGCTTCTGCATACTCGATTGCATGCGGAAGGACAATAAACGTTCTAAACTTGATCCTCGCTATTGTCATCAGTGTGGTTAAATATCAGATACTGTTCCTTGAAAAAAATTACTTGTGCTTAAATACATATATGTACGTATAATTTATTAATCGATTAAGGAAACTTCTTCATAAACAAACATTTTTAAATTGATGATAATTTTATAAGAATATATAATTTCATATCAGTGAATAGGTTAGGTGAAAGACCTAATAATAAAGACATTTAATAATAAATAAAATTAAACATAAAATAAAAGATTTAAAAAAATCATCACAATTTACTTACGTAAAATAAGTTTTTGATAATTGTTGATAATTAAATTAAAAATAAAATAAATTAAAAAAAAATAATTACGAAAGAATCGTATGCGTCGCGATTTATTTACGTAGTATAATTAACCACTCGTATCAAAGAGACAATTAAAATAAAATAAAATCAAAAAGATGATTATTAAAAAAAATCGAATTATGTGATTCACGTGATATGATTAATCGAAAGAAGAATTAAATTATCGAAAGCGTGAAAGTTTGGATGGATTAGACCGAGGTTGATTCACACTATTATCTTTCACGTGTAGTGTGTAGTCCTGGAAACACGTGAGAGTTCGTGAGCATAAATCAAACTACGTGTTCCAATGAGGAATGCGCATTTGCGTTTCATGACACGCAACCGTGCGCTACATGTATATTGTAGCAAAATTATGACTATACGATTACATACGGTGCGCGTACACAGGATCGAAGATATTCGACTTTATATGTTGTTATCCGAATATCGTGCGTTTCATGCGTGTTCTCCATTGTTATTCTGAATCTCTATCGCGCGATAAATTCTAAAATTCTTTCTTTTTCCTATTTTCGGGATATACGAAAATATTTGATCTTATGATACATGTTTTAGCGTATTGTTTTATTTTTTTATTTATTTATTTATTTTTTTTTTTTTTTTACTTTATCTTAACTCATCATTCTTCACTCGTGAATTTTTTTTGAATAAAATTAAAATTCTTAGTAGATATATCGAGATAATTGAGATAATTATTTTTCAATGGAATTCATTCTCGTGATTGATCGAAATATCGACACGTTTATGGCAGACAGGGCGACTTGTGATCCCTACCTAATTAGCGAAGGGATGAATTCCTCGAAGGCAATCAATGATAAATCAATTGCCGTTTATCTGATCGTCTACGTGTTTAATATTAATTTCGGCGGCGGATCATCATTTAAAATTAACGATATAACAGTTGCTATTTAATAATGTAATCAACACGTGTAGATTTGGATCGAAAACTTCGTTCCTTCGAAATTGAAAATGCTTGGTGCGTTCTTTGCTCACATTTACAGTAACTGATTTTTAATTTTTAATACAATATATTAGACATGTCGTCGGTCTAATACGATAAATATTAAAAATTTTATAGGGGAAAAGCGAAGCGAATTGAAAGAATAATTGAATATTTTTTAATTACACGTATTTTTCTTTTTTTTCCTAATTTCATTGAAAATTATTCGATCATAATGCATTATGGATAGAAATCGTATAAAATTTATCATTGGTGGTGAAAATGAGCTTGACATTGATGTTAAAAATTCAGAGGGATTAATATTAACAAATTTTAAAATTGGAATTTTAACCGAGGCGAAACAGTTTCGTACAATACAATCTCGTTAATATTTTACGAATGTGTGCAATATCGAAGTTGCTAATTAATTTAATTTAATTAATTATCTTAATCGATTGCTAGCTTGCTTCATTTATCGAATATTACAAAAGATAAGCGTATAACATATATACGTGTCATATTCGTGTTATATTATTATTCCAACAAAAATAAATATAAAATTACACAATATAATTGTGTAAACAAATTGTACAAAGTGTTTTAACTTTTCAGTTTGATTTAATTATCACGATCTTTGATCCATAGAACGGAGGCTAAAAAATAAATCTGATCAAAAGAATGAACGAGATAAAACAAATACGATAATAATTTTCTTATAAATAAAGGTATAAAAATATATATAAAAAATTAAAGAAAACTATTCAAATTTCGTATGTCTAATGAATTTTAAATATTGTTATTCGAAGGATACGAAAATGAGACTTTTAACACTCGAAATAATTTTCTTTCGAAGAAAAGAAAAGAAATATAGAATTTTCAGTTTTCGACCGATCATGTTCAAAAAAGATAAGATTTACGATTACAGATTTTCCGAAGAGATCGAGAAAAAGGTAAATCGTACTTTTCCTTACGACTATCAATCAATTTATAATGTGTAATACACAATTTATAACATCCTTGTGTTGGAATGAATAAGCGGATAAAAAAGATGGCGAAGGAACGAATAAATCTCGAAAGGAAAAGGTAGAAATGTGAAAGAGTGAACATTTTTCCAATGCATCGATTGCATTTGCTTTAATCTTTCGAAATCTCTCTCTTTCTCTCTCTCTCTCTCTCTCTCTCTCTCTCTCTCTCTCTCTCTCTCTCTCTGACTGATTTCTTTGACTGATTTGCACTTATCGAAAAGGGAAGATTGAAGTTGCATTTAGTTTTATATATATATATATATATATATATATTTCCAAAGCAACGAGCAAAAACTAAGTTGAAGTTCAAAAGCTTAATTTGCCAGAGATGCAGGAAAGTATGGCGTGGGGGAAAAGCTAACGATGAAGGCAATTCATTTTCCTTAAATTAGCGCCCATCCAAGTGTTTCGAACGTTCGAGAGTCAAAGCTTGCTCGTAAATGTAAAATGTGTTTCCCTGTTTATTTTATAGGTCGTTTATAACTGTGTGACGTAAACGTACACATTGAAGAGGGAGGCTGAATTAACCGTAATAAGCGAGAAAAGTGGAAAAATTTGAGGATAAGTGAAATTGATGAATGGATCGAATGAATGAAGAAATGAAAATACGTATTTGGTATTGAGTGAGATTATGAAGTCAGCCACATTGATCAATTAAAGAATTAAATAAATAATATATATCATATTATCGATTAAATAATAATATATAATATATATTTGGAATATTTCCAAATATATGTAAAAAAAACTTGTAAATGCTAGTTATTGTAATTTGATTACTGAAATAATATATTTATTAATGTTTACATATTTTTAAAAATTAATTGATCAAAATTTACCTTTCAAGATACTCAAAAATAAAGAAGAAAAGATTGATTAAAAAAATATAATAATATAGTTACAATTTTTATTCAAAAAATTATAAACTATATTAGTTATTCATTGTAATCAGTTAATAAATGATACATATTTTGGAACGTTTAAATGAAATTGATCAAAATTTGGCCTGAAAATGAAAGTTGGTCCATTAATTAAATGGTACATTTGAAATGTTTACCAAACAAAGCTATAAATAACAATTGCTTATTATAAGTTAATGATATATTTATTAATATCAATACACTTTGGAACATTTAAACATAATTAATCAAAATTTGGCTTGAAAATGAAAGTTGATCCATTGATTAAAATGTTAAATAACAATATCCTTTATCCAAAAAAAGAAAAAAATTATAAATACTATTTACTCATTACAATAGTTAATAAATATTAATACATTTTGGAACATTTAAATGGAATTGATCAAAATTTGGCCTGAAAATGAAAGTTGGTCCATTAATTAAATGATACATTTGAAATGTTTACCAAACAAAGCTATAAATAACAATTGCTTATTATAAGTTATTATAATGTATTTATTAATGTCAATACACTTTGGAACGTTTAAACGGAATTAATCAAAATTTGCCTTGAAAATGAAAGTTGGTCCATTGATTAAAATGTCAAATAACGTATTTGCAACGTTTATCCAAAAAAAAAGATTATAAATACCGGTATATTTTGAAACGTTTAAAATGAAAATTGATGAAAACTAAAGGCGGGTTTTCGACTGACCGAAGTAAGAAAATGGTGAGCGTGAGAACGAAAGGGGTTAAAAATCGATTGCAGCGTGTCTTATACATAGAAGAGGCAGCGTTTCGCGTCTGACTGTGATCCGTCAACCGGAAACGACGCAATTTACATGAGGAATCGGAGCAAAGCGTCTAAAATGTAAGTAGCTAAGCCACAAACGTATGTAATTCCTTCCTCGTACTGTGCACAAGTATATCGATAGATCTATATACCGGCATATTTTCTCCAAGATCAATTCTAAATAAATTGTAGAAATAAATATTGTAAATGTTGCAATCAAATTGTGCACGAATTAAAATCATTGAATCGTAATAAAAGATTCAAACAATACAACGTAATATCATGTATGAAAACAATAATACCACATTATTTTGTTGTTTATGAAAGCGTATACGAAAGAGATGCATTTTTTTTTTTTTTAAATAAAATAGCAAGGATGAGACGAGGACGAAGAAAAGGGATAGATTCTCATTAAACGGTGGAATTTATATTGAAAAATTCTGATAAAAAAACAAAAAAAAAAAAAAGAAAAGAAAAAAAACGAAAATAGCTTTTGACATAGATGAAAAGATAGTTCACGTTGTGGCAACGAGAAAAATATGATTATATCGATAAATCAATATAGAGGGCCCGATATATATCTCATTCTTTCCATCGTATCGATATCAATATCCCTATTCCACCACACCATCTTCGAAACTCTGCAAGTATAAAATATTAGTTACTTAGAAATTATATACATCGTATATACGAAATATACGTAGATGAGATCTACGATTTTAAGATTTTTAAAATAATTTAATAAATAATAATCGCAATTTTAACTTTGAAATATTATTTTAAAATATATATATATATATATACATATCGTGAAAATTATTCCACATTACGAATATTGACGATTCGTATTTTTTTTCGTGAGTTTAAACTTGGAAAACGTAGGAGGGTAAAAGCTGCTGAGAGTATAAATTTAGCATTTGAGGAATCTTATGTAAATGTTAGGATAGATTCAACTTTTTCCCCTCTCTCTCTTTCTCTCCACATACATAGATAGAGTTCAAAACTGATGATCTGTCACTGAAGAATAAACCAAGAAGAAGATTAAAAAGTTCCATAAAAAAAAATGTATATATATATATATACTGAAAATGATTTAAGTCAAACATTTATCATTATCGTGATAGGATAATTCAAATAAAATTATAAACGTCGACGAACAATTTTGCAAATTATTATTATATTAATATTATTATATTAATTATATAATTTTGCAAATTATATAATATTCTCACACGCACATTCCTGTCCTTGTTCATCCAATTGAGCAAATATTTCGTGTATTATCCCTCTCAACCATGCCAACCCTCTCAATCTGTCTCTGATCTATTTTCTAAGTTTCGGATCCGTCCTGTTCCACCGTTTTGTGTGTACATTTGTGAAAGAGGGAAAGTACATTTGCACAGGTGGTTACAAAACTGATGATTTACACAGTAGATTAAAAGCGGGCCGGGAGAATTTTCTTCAATCCTTCCTTCCGCGCTATCTTCTATTCATTCACGCGCGATCGTCCATTCACGATGAATGGACGTGTCCATCATTTGCCTATTTGCGCCAATTTCTGCCTCTTGTTTGATCGTCCCAGCTCGATATACACCCCGATCAAGGCTCAAGTTGCGTGCACTTGGAACTGTGGAACAATCTGTTCCGATAATTGGTAGGTTGAATTTGTTCCTTTGGAAGCCCCTATCTCGATCGATGCCTCCCCCCGATTCTGTTCACTTTTAACTCTACTAAGCATCCGATCGATTTCACTAATTTCACTTCTCTAAAGAGGACTAATTCTCTCCGCGTTTAATTTCTTCAAGAGTTTATAATATTTTGAAGAGGTGTTAATAATGTGAAATTGTGTATCTTCCTAAAGGCAATTCGTTAAAATGATCCAATGAGAATGATGCAAATTCGAAAAAATAATAGAATTTTATATGGAAGATAAGGAAAAGCAAAGTGATATAGGGCGCATAATGCTATTCTGAAGATATTTTTGTCAGACATTATAATTAATGTGTGTTTAATAAAACAGTGTATAAGATAATTTTAATGATTAATTAATCGAATATTATTGTTGCCAATCCTTGTTCGAGCAGAACGTGCCTGTATTATTCTTTGCTTGATTATTATAAGTCTATACTACCTTTTGCCTGACTATTATTTACTTACACTACTTGTCGTTTGATTGATATATAGTACATCGTATTTAATAGTCGAAGTTACGAATAAAGTTAAAGTTCGATAAGTTATTTTAATAATTTATTGTTCAAAACATAATAATAATCGCAAATAATTGTAGTGGCGAACAGTCGAGATTATACGGATCAACTATAATGGCCAACGAACAGAGTTGAGTATTAATCCGTTGAAAAAGTAACTAGTTAAAAATTTCAAATAAAGTTATTTTAAGTAATTACTTATTAGCTATTATCGATCCACTTCTCATATAATCTCAACTATTACAATTATTTGCAATTATTATATTTTGAATAATATATTGAAATAATTTAGTGGAAGTAATTTCATTTCTAACTTCAACTATTAAATTTTGCCCATTATTGACTAATAAATGAATAAATGTTATTCAAACATTTTAATAAATAATTACTTAATAATTTATTTGAAATTTTTAAGTTATTTTTTCAATGGATTGATATATAATATGTGTTACTTTCTGTTTGATTAATATGTATTACCATTTGTTTGAATAGTAAATATTTATAATATCTGACTTTCATGTGTCTGTTATTTCTAACTAATAGGTGTTATTGTTTGAACAGTATATCTATTTCCTATTTGATTCTTATTTAACTAGAATATGTCTCACTCTTTAACAATTATACTATTATTCTGTATGAATATATAAATATATACTTATAATATGTATTATCTGATTATACTGAAATATATACTTATAATATGTATTATCTGATTCTTATGTATCTGTGCTACTTCTTGTTTGACTAGAATATGCCTCACTCTTTATCAACAAATATATGTTTATATTACTATTATTTTCTCTATATATGCTATTACTGTTTATCTGAATATAAGTACATGTAATATGCTTATACTATTTTTTGTTTGGTTAATTTCTGCCTATATTACTTCTTGATTAACTAATACTACTATAACTATATAAGCATATGCTTATATATATATATGTTCTCTTGTCTGGTTAATATCTGCTTATACTACTTCTTGATTGACTAATATTACTATCTGTGTGAATAGCATATGCCTATATATATTCTCTTGTCTGATTACTATCTGCCTATAGTACTTCTCGACTGACTAATATATTATGTATCTCACTTTCTGTTTGATTAATAGTCTACTTATTATACTATTACTACAGCTGGATATTGAACTCATTGAAAAAATAATTAGTTAAAATTTTCGAATAAAGTTATTCTAAATAATTATTAAAATATTTGAATAATATTTATTTGTAACTATTATCTGTCTATCTCCACGTGCAATAATATATATACCATTTTCTATCTAATTAACATGTATTATTCTCTGTTTGATTAGTAATTAATTAATAATTTGAATTTTAATTAATTTTTAATTATAATAATTATGATTTTAATTATAGTTACTTTTTCAACATTATTAGAACGAAAAATTTTAGGATATATTCAAGAAAGGGATCTAATAAAATTGTAATATTTAAATTATTTCAACCCTTTAGTGGATGCATTAAAATTATTATCTTAAGAATATTTTTTTAATTATTCAAATTTATTTATTTATTTATAGACTAATATTTTATATTAATATTTTTTATATCTTCTAGTTACATGAATTTTATCCATGAATTAAATTAATATATATGTATTAAATTATTATGATATAATATAATATTAGCTACACTATACTTCTTATTTTGCTATCCGCACGTACCGTTCTTTATTTTATATCTACTTGCCCTTGCTATTCTCCGTCCGACTATATTACTATAAAACGCGCCTATACTACTTCGATTTTCAATGATTGAACTTTCGATATCCTTCTTTTTTTTTTTTTTACACACGAAGGAAATTTTCATAGACACCTACTGAGGAGAAGGTATTCGAGATAGCGGTGCATTTTCACGAGCTAAAACCTCCTCGGTGGCCTACTTCGACGTAACAGGGAGAGTTCGAGGAACTTCTCAGAGTGGGACGAATCGCGATGTACCTCTCTGTGCCTAGAATTCAACAAACCTTTGACACCGAGTAGCTCGTGACTTCATGCCACTGACCATAGGTTAGGTTGAACATCTGTACACTCGCATTTACGTCGGTCTTTATAGCCCTTAAAGTCGCTATGCGAATCGAGATAAATAAATAAACAAATCCTTCTACGCGCAATTTGTAAAGATAACGAATAAATAAATTTATTCCTGAGAAGAAATAAAAATTACTTTTTTTTTCGTCACGAGTAAATTAGAATAACTTAGAATCTTATGTTCATGGCTAGTGTGCATTCATGAACATTCATCTGACCTGTCGCCACCTGTTACCATGCTTGCGAAACAAGCATCTCTTTTTTTGAAAAAGAAACTAATATATGCAAGATATTCTCTTTCTATATTAGTATATCAAAGAAGATGGTTTTGTATGTAAAAAAAAGAAGTAAAATTTTTTATGGATTATAGAAAATGGTTATTTTTTTTTTTTTGATTATTTAATTTAATTTAAATAATTTTTTCTTTCTTCACTGTTTTGAAGATATATCATTATCTTTTTATTGAAAATTTGACGAAAATTTATTAAAAAGGATTAAATTCATTTCATATTCATAAATTTATCGATTCTCATTCACGGGATATTTTCAAAACACTGTTTCTCACTTTCACTATGTTTCTACGATACGTAATTCGAATAAATATATGTCCGCTTTGAATACAATAATATCGCAATCCATTACCCGGCACGTATTTACAATTCATTCCAGCACGCTCTCTAATGTTGTTTGCATACGTTTGCAACCTTACCCCTTCTCGTGCAATGTGTCCTCGAAACAAATCTTAGAGAACGAGGTTCGAGAAATCGAGTTGACCGATCGAGTTCTACGATTTAATCGATGAAATTTCGATGTGAAAGCAAAGGAAATAAAAATAAATCGAATTATCTCGATTCAATTTTAATCCTCATCAATTTTAATCGTCTTCTCTAATCCTTAAAAGAATTCAACAAATCCTTGGGAAAAAGATATTTTCTCGATTAAAATAAATCTGAATAGAAGACGAAAAATTGTACGTATTTTAAAAGTATTTCATATTTTTATATTGTGTAAGTTAGGTTAGATAACTGATTAAATGTTGTTTCGAATTTATTAATTCTATTTAATGAATTGTAGCAATTTCATTTTTTCATCTTTCTTCAATTCAAATATCATAAAATTTCGATATTAACTCGTGCTTTATTGCATTCGATTTAGGTTAGGTTTACTTTGACATGATCATCATGCTATACTTTATTATACTTTATTACATTTTCATCAGAGTTTCTGATGATAAATTCTCTGAAAGAATTTCTCGAGAACTGACGTCCAATTCAATAATTGAATCGTGTATCGAAGCTCTGACTGAACTACACTCAATTTTTCACGAATTTTTCGAATTCTTTGACAAATTTCTTCTTCGGTTTAAACGATATCCAATTTCTTTTTCTAAAAAATAGAAAGATATACAATGAAGAAAATATCAATTATCGTGTAAGAAAATATATAATTTTGTTTGAAAAAAAACAATGCTTGCTTATGGAATATCCTATAAAGCACGACATTAGATAGAGTGGATTGCTTTCTAATTTCAGAGTTCAAGTCGAACAGAATTACATCTCTTATTCCCATGGAATTATAATAAAGTTTAGAATAAGAAATTGTTTATCGTTTTCATATCAAATTTATCTTATTTCTTATCATCTGTCATTTAAATATCATTATTTATTCATTTTCGTGTCGATAATAATTTTAATTGCAATGATAGATCTTCGATGAAACAATTTTTTAAGGTTATAGAATTCTAATCTCATTCTCAAGCTCATCATCACGTTCAGGAATATATTATTGATTCTAAACTTTTGATTATGATATTTGATATGAATGATATAGTAATTATCAATGCGAAATTCACTAATAACTTTCAAAATATATAAATATAACTTTAATTGCGATTTTCGGTGAAACAATTTTTTTAAAGTTATGAAATTCTAACCTCACTTTTGATCATTGATGTGCATAAAATAATAATTATTAACACAAAATTCACCAATAACATTTAAAATATATAAATATAACTTTAATTGCGATTTTCGATGAAACAATTTTTTTTGAAAATTTTATAAAATTCTAACCTCACTTTTGAAAATTAACCTCAAATTTAGAAATTTATGGAATACGTTATTAATTCTATAAAATTTTTATCATTGATGTACAAAATGTATTATCAACACGAAATAATTATTTAATATATAAACATTAAAAAATATCGACATAAATTTTTCGTAAAAGCCAAACGTGTGGGATTTTTAATCGAACGTTCGAGTAGTATTTTGACCAGTATAGGAATCAAAATTATTAGAGTATTAAAGGGTGTGAAAATGGGGTATTTGAGCCAAGTGTTTGAGACTATCGTGTGAACGAAAGGTGCACCACCACTCAACGTTTCGAACGGACGCGTTTCTGAATGCTTCTGTTTAGTTGAGAGAGAGAAATAGCGAAATAGAGTAAATGGCGTACGTATGCAAAGGTAAATGGTCGGAGGAAATGCGTTTCCAAGTTAGTTAAGAATCGACAATTGAAGTCAGAGAATGGTGAGAGAGAGAGAGAGAGAGTTTGTAATAGTTTGATGGAACTTGAATACGGTATAATCAAATAATTGATATTACGTTATTATTCCGTTCTTACTGCCATTTCCTTATTAAATACAATTATTCCCTTTTTAACATTAACGGTTCAACACTAACGAAATATCCGTTTTCCAATTTATCTCCAAGTTCAATATTCCATATACAATCCTATGCATACCGAAAACTTGTTCCAAGCTTTTGTCATACCATGACAAATTTTTCTAGCGAACTTAAAATATTTCCTGTAAAAACCCGTCTTCGTAAAATGAATCTATCTCATCCAGATCGCCAATCCACTCGAGCCACTTCGAAATTGTTTAGCTATGCCAAAAGGCCAAAAATCAATAAATTTTTTCAATAATACGTGGTTCCAAGATGCAGAACTGATACGAAACCAGGAAGTATTCCATCCTCCTCCTCTCTCTCTCTGTCTCTCTCTCTCTCTCTCTCTCTGGGTCGAGACCATCGAGAGATACAGTCATTGTTAAGTAACAATCGCGCGAATGGTAACGTCGAATAATATTAAGTTACGAATTCCGTTGGGTAATGGGAGGAGGGGGGGTGGAAAATCGATTTCCGCGACAACTAGTTTCTGCTTCGCATTTCCCCTTTCGACCAACCTCGATTCACACAGGAGGCGAAATTTTCCACACACACACACACACATACACACACAGAAATCAACTCTCCCCCCCAATCTCGCCCCTTTCCATCTGGCCGAGGAGGCTGGATCCCTCCTCGTTTCGACTCATAAAAGAGTAAAGTCTTCGTGATTCGTTAATTGCGATGAGAATCCGCGGCTCCCAAGATCGATAGACATTTCCCTGATTTCCGTTGAAAGGAAACTCCCCGGGCTGAATTTCAGTTTCATTAATTTCGAAGATCTTCCCTTCTGGTCGTCCAGAGGGTCCTGCAGCACGCCTCTTGAACCATTCTCGTCGAGGAAAGGAGAGGAGAGCTCACTCGAAAATTCCAATCACACCCGTTACCGAGTAGTAGTCGAGAATCGGTGGAGAGAGAGGGAAAGGGGGAGGGGGAGGAAAAAGTAAAAAAGGAAAATTCTCCTCGTGACATTTAATCGACCGTGTTCGAGGAATATAAATAAGGGATGGGGATGATAATTGTTTCGTTACTTGTTAATTTTCGTAGACGAAATGAAAATTTGTGGAAAATCGAGGATTTTGCAAGAGGAGATTCAAAGAAATTAGGTCTTATCAACTTTTAGCGATAATATGGTATAAATGTGTGTACTCCTTGTATTTGATTTGAAAAATCAGTTAAAATAACGTTTATTCGTAGCTATTATAGTTGATATTGTTGATTGTTTTAATCTCAGTATCATAGTTAATTTATTCGACAATAAATTAAGTAATTTATTGAAGTAATTTCATTCGAGTATTAAAATTTTATCTTTTATTCCTGATGCCTGTTGAATGTCCAACTAGGATCTGTTGAGTGGAATGTGTCTATATTATTTCTTGTTTGATTAATACATGTTTGTATTATTCCCTGTTTGATTAATATAAGCTTATACTACTTTTATATTTGATTAGAATATGCTTGTACTATTGGGATATATTTCTTTATTTGATTAATTATTTATGATACTTTTTGTCTAATTCCTGCTTAATTAATATGTACTACTTGACTAAAATATACTTATACTAATCTGATATTTCTAACTTATATTATTACTTCTTGTATCACTAATATAAGTCTATACTACTTTATATCTGACTCGAACGTAGTTATATTATATTCTATATATTTTGTCTTGATTATGTATGTATTTATACTATTCGATTAATATAAATCGAAATTTTAAATGATAAAATTTTTAACAAAGTTATTTTCAATCGATAATTTTTAAATTAAAGAAAAATTTGACATTATGACATTTTCCTATATTCTGTTTTCTATATACTAAAGCTTATTTACACCAAACTATTACATAGAAAATTTTCACGTTGAAAAGCCGAAAAGTATAAAAATAGCGAAAAATAACTAAATACTAGAAGATTATGCGCTACGGTGTGAAATGCAACGATTGTATTAACACGCGGCGCGAGATACAACGAACGGTGGATGGCGATAAAGACTGCTACTGGTTCTGTCATTGGACCGTATTAGTAGGTTTCAAATTTCGAGAATTTTCCTGCGAATCCGGGACTTAAATCTGCTCTGTAAATTTCGCGATATAAATCTACACGTGTACACATACAAAATTACGATGCGTTCCATAACACATTGCAAAGCGGATATTTTATCCAGTAATCAGCTACTTTTTTTTTTATCTAAAACATATAAGACATTTCGTTAGTAATTAAATATTTCAACTTTTATTCCCTTTTATTTGTCAAATCAATTCCAAATTGAAATATTTAAAAAAAAAAATTATTGTAAAAATATAATCATCATGTAATAAATTGCGGAAACGTGTGACGAAATTACGATCAGTGACTTGAACGCGAGGAACGTTTCTACGATCGAAAGAGGAAGGAAAAGGTTAGGGGATAGATGTGGAAAGAGGTTGGGTAGCAGTTTCAACGATACTGCGATAGTAGCGCCGTTATTGGTGGTAGTGGAAACAACGGTGTGATGTTAGTGAAAGAGAAAGCTGGAACTGGCCACGAACGTGTGCGGGGAGGAGAGGTGGCGTGCGCTAGTCGTTTGCAGGATACCGACAGCGTGTGTGCCGACGGTGGTGAACGCGCCCGGACATCGATACAGCTCTACCGCCACTCTGCCTCTGATCCACTCTGACCCTCTCTGATCCCCAGGTATCCCCCTTTTGCACACGCACATAACACATCCAGACATTCTCCTATACTTGTTCGCGTGCCATTAGCTTCGAGGAACGGAACAAACCTTCTGTCTCCCTCTCCCTCGCTCCACTTCGTCCTTATTCCCTAACCTTACTCTCTCCCGCCACTTGCTCTGTCCTTGTCTCATGCGCGCAGAGCCTGGAAGTGCGCGCGTGCCAATCGTTCGTTCACGTCCATCTTCCTTCCCTTTTCCTCTTTCGCTCTCGACACTGACCGCATCTACTGTCGCTTTATCGCCACAGGCTACTACGTGCTTAAGCTTCTTTGACGAATAGACGACGAGTGACTGCATTATTATCCTTATAACTCTTAATTATGGTACGGATTGATTAAGCTGTTCAGATCGTGCATCCAAAGTGTTATATTTTTTTAATTGATCGCACTAAAGGTTTTCCAGAGGAAAGGGGAATTTCGATTTGAAATTGATTTCGAGATAAATTAATGTAATTACTATTGTAAGTAATAGGCATGCAATTCTTTTTTCTTGCACTTTTTTCACGCGCTTTGAAATATGTAGATGACAAGGAAAAGCAATTTAATATAATTAGAATTTTTTACTAGTTGGAATTAAGTAATTAAATTGTGAAGTATTCTTTTTTTTTTTAATTTTTTTTAAATTTTATTGCACAAGAAGTGCTGGACCTATAATATTTGTATTCGGAAAGAAAATTATTTTACGTGAAAAAATACGTTGAAAATACAAAATAAAATGAAATGAAAGAGGATAATCGGTAAGAGTTTTACGTATGAAAATAAATAAAAAGTTTATTTAGAATGACATTTGTTTCTTTGACGAATATTTTTTAAGGCTTGTTTTCGAGAAAAATCAGCCTAAATATTTTTATTATTTCAAATATCAATTGTATATATAATAAATTTGATTTTCGAATCTTTGAATGAAAAAAATTTATTACATTTTTTCACGTGCAATTGTATCATTAGCCGCACGATGTATCGATATCTTATTTAATAAACACGTTAATTTGTTAATTAAGTGTTTGTCATTATGTATATGAATATATACGTATTTACTAATCCTTAACAGATGACAACATACTTGTTCAATAAAGGTTATATTTATCCAATTGGTAACATTGAATGTTATGCAAAGATCAATGCAATTAGAGAATTTTGGAGAAATCATGTAATATCAAATATCAATAACATTAATATACCTTGTCAATATTTCGATACTATGATTTTTTTAATATAATGTAATTTGCACGTACATCGAAATAACAAACGAAGATATATCAAAACACAGTTAATTTACATAATTATCGAGAAAAATATACTGAAATCAAATAACAACGTCTCGTTTAATTCTCTCCAAAGTATGAAAATAAACAAAGTACGTAACTATCGTTTTGTTTGTGAATTCAGCGATAAATTAAAATGATAAATCCAAAGTCACGTTCACGTTGAAACAACTACTTTTTAATGCTGCATCCTCATTGAAACAAGAAAGTTGGTTAGATAAGTTAGGTTAGGTTAATCCTCATTTCTTTTAAAAAGAAATATTATATCTTTATTGGAACATGGATAATGTGTATTTAATAAAAAATTTGAATAAAATTCTTCCTATATAAATTCAATAAAATTATTCTTTTCTAATTTTCTTTTTGAAAATTATACTTTTACGAGGAACCATTTAAAAAAGTAGGAGAGGTTTTATTTCCATTTTTTTCTGAAAACATTATGCAACAATAATTTATTTATTACTTTAAAAAGGACATTGGCGCGTGAAAAATCACAACTCTGACTGCAAATAGGATTTCACTCTCTTTTGAAACGCTAAAATGCCTTTCTTTTAAAAATTATTCCTCACTGAAAATTTACACTCTATGCGTAATTTTAAAAGAGTATCAAATTATACGTATACAGGGTGTCTCGTTTGAACCTTTGCAATTATCCACTTAATTATTTATTTCGAAAAATGTTTTTAAAACAGAGAATTAGAATTTACTTTGTTTACTGAAACTGTATTCGGAAAAATCTTATTCGTAAAATCACAAAAAAAAAATAAATAAATAGAATTATTCATTTCTGTTTTATCTATTTCAAAATTTATTTTTCCACGATCTTTTCATCATAGCCATGGAAAAATACGATGTGTAATCGTGCTTCCTACCGTAATCGTATACTACTTTCCGTATATTCCGAAGCATCGTTGTTATCACATGACATCCTGGCATGGATTTTCTACCCTCTGATCGTTTAATATCCCTGAACAGCCCCTATAACTGATATTGGTAGCTCATTGTCCAGGATAAACAACCGATCGAAGCGTGGTTTCGACGTAAGCTTGCGGATAATTCGATCCGTTGACTTTGGTACTTGCGTCAACTCGTTAAGACGTATTAGACCAATAGAACAATAGTATCTTCCCACAAAATCATCTCGTTTACTCGTATGGAAACGAATATTTTTTGGTAACAATATTTTATAAAATATTCTTGATAAATTATATTTTGACATGATGAAATTATGAATATTGATGAGATAATTTAAAAAAAAAAGAAAAAAAGAAAAAAATACGCTAAATACTTTGCAAAAAAATATTATGTATGTCAAATTTACGATAATAATTTGTTTCAATCGTTATCCGTGTATTTGATAAATTATATTACGAACAAATTAAAAAAAATAAATAAATAAAAACGATATCGTATGTCAGTTTTATGAATAAATAATCAAAAATATATTTCAAAAAAAATCGATCACGTGTAATACACCATCGGATATTATATCAAAGTAACATGTGTTCCAAACTTGTTATTCGTTTTATAGAATTTTTGGACAAAAAAGAAAAAAAAAGATTCAAATAATACCGCGTCCTACATTTGCATCCCGAGATTAATGTGTTTTATTTCACTTTGCTAAAAATAACTCGAAAGGACAATGTTCGAAGATGATGGTGTAAAAGCTTCGAAGTAAGCTTCTTCTCAAGAATCTGATTAAATCAGACACGTATGTACGTGTTTGAAAACTGGCAGGAAGGAGAGTGCATTCGATTAAATCGAAAGATATTGAATGTGAAAACTTCGAGAAAGATTAGATAACGAATAAACATACATTTTTAATATATTTTGTCTTGATTTTTTTTTTTTTTTAGCAAAAAATAAACTCTAGTTGACTATAATTTCAAAATTTTAAAATGAAAAGTTTTAACTATATCAAATTAAACATCTCGAATTAAATTTAACATTGACATGTTAGTATGTGATAAATCAGGAATGCAATATTACTTTGTGTTCATTAGATCGATGATCATTGTTATCTGAATTATCTAATTACAAATTGGCAATCTAATCCTTAATATAATACCCTAATGCAGCAGACGCATAGTGTAATATCTATAGATCAAAATATTCAAAAGAAATCTTGCAAAACCTAGACTTAAACTAATGCATAGTTCTTAGCTTGGCATCGCTTTCTAAAAAATAAATATTTTTCAATATAATTTTTGCGAATCTTTTGAATAAAATTTTATTTAAAATCAAATGTTTAAAAATCTTTGGAAAGGGATACCAATTACCAGGTCTCACCAACGAGGAGGTGACTATGCATCGAGACCCATCTATAAAGAATATAATAAAGAACACAGTATATTATATATTATTAAAATAAATTTAAATGTTATATTTTATATGTTATAATTTAAATAAAAGCTTAAAAGAAATAGCAGAATAGATGATGATAAAATTAATCACATATCGGTTCATATAATTAAATATCCTTGAGCATGTTTTTCGTTATGGACAAGTATAGACAAAGAAAACAAATGGTAGGAGAAAGATAGAGATAAAGTAAAAATATTGAAATCAGCGCCATCTCCAGAGTGCCGCAAATGAAACATACAAAATAGAGACAGAAAATAATAAGAGGAGGATAGAGATACAAGAATTAATCATTACCGCCATCTCTTAGACATCAAAAATAAAAGAATCATTATAAAAATTATAAAAGTATTCAAGAGATGGCGTTCATCTTCAATTCTTATTCTACTTTATCCTGCTTATAAGTACTTCTGGCACTTAAGAGATGGCACTAATGATTGATTCTTATTCTATTTCTATCTTTTTTCTACTATTTTCTATCCTTGTATATTGAGTTTCATTTACGGCACTCTGAAGATGGCGCTGATTTCAGAATTTTTATTCTATCTCTGTCCTTCTCTCATTATTTTTTTTCTTGTCTTACATTTACTTTTAGCGCATGATTAGAAATTACGGGATGGATAGAATTATTTATTAATGTTATAATTTATTATTTTTAATTTATTAAAATTTATTATTTTAAGATTATTTTTATATATAAGAAAAAAATACTATAGCTTGATATAACTTATAAATTTTTATCTTTTTCAATTAATCTTCTGAATATATAATAACAATCGATATGTCGCAATGAAAATTATAAAGAAATAAAAGTTGTAAATAGTTAATTATATGAATTATCTTTCAACTTTCTTTTTATTTAATAAGTATTTTCTATATTTGAAATTAATGATTGCAATTGGTTGTTTCAATTTTCCTGTTACTATAAAAATTTGCAAATTTTTTTTATTTCAAATAGCTATAGGAAATATATCGTACTAATTATGATATATATAGGATACACGAAAAAAAATTGCTAACGTATCAATTACAAATTGTCCGTATATTTGACTTTACTAATAGTAATAATAGTAGTAATTTTAATCATTGTAATCATAATATACCATGGTGATGGTCATAATGGCGTACGGATAGATAGAATAATCGCAACAATAATGCAATTATAAACTATAAAAGTAATAATTAATATAATATTAAAAAAAAATCATCACTACCATCTTTGGGAAACAATGTGCAAGATGATAAAAGTAAAAATAATGGATGGAACATAGTATTAACCAAAGGAACCGAAAGTGACGAAAAGAATAAAAGGAATTCTTGCACGAAATTAAACCGCGAATCCGTTACAGGTAGCAATATTATCATTATAATATTGGAATCCCTATTATTTGTAAATGACCGTCCATACGTGTAGCATTCACTAAAAATTCTATTTTCTCTCTCTTACTCGCATACTCTCGCGCGCGCGCAATTGTTTATCACTCCCTGTTCCTTTCCTTCCATCCCAGCGCAATAGAAACTCTTTTTCTCGTTCAAAAAAACAGTCTTTCGTTGCACTAGCTAGATGTCCTCCTCTTTGCATCTAACCTTATTATGAATGCGTTTTTTTCAATATTTCGATGTTCAAAATAAGAAAATCATTAGAAATTAAACATTATATCCAAGAACATCGTAAAAATGTTTTGAAACGCATTCAAATAAATAAATATGACGTATTGATCATTTATCACATACCACGTCATATATTTATTTATGTACAAATAAATAAATGAGTGTACATTAAGTATTTTTTTATCAGAATTCAGAACTTGCCCTAATTGATACATTATTGCTGCAGATTTTTTTATTTTTTTTAGTTGAAATAATACATCAACCAAATATTCAATGTTTACTCTTCTAAGCAATAAAAAATAATTTTACACGTATACACCCTCATATTATGAAATTACAATTTTACAATTATTCAACAGTTTAGACGAAGTGCTTATTATATGTAACAAATATTTTATACACGATTTATATAAATGATTCAATGCAATTATAAAAGAAAAGATAATGTTAAATTACATAACAATTCTTATCTCAATTTAAATTTGATACGAAGTTGAAAATGTTTGAAAATAAATTCATCTAAATTACACATAGAACTATTCAAACTAAAATTATCTCTAGTGGAAAGTTCCGTGTAAAATATTCTTATTCAGAATTATAAAATATATTTGCGATATACATATAATATGTTTTAATAATTAAAGCCACAATTTTAACGTATGACGTTTATAATTCAATTCGATCAATAAAATTGTCCAATAAATTATGAATGTATGGACAAATAATAATCATTAATTTGTACAGTATTGAACGAGTAATAAAAAAAAAAAAAAAAAAATATTATTTCCTATGCATATCGCCTTATTAAGATTGTTCTTTATTTAAATATTGAACGCGTTTCTATGTTTATAAAAAATATGCGATTGTATTCGATCGAATACCTTTCGCAAAGAGGAGGGTGCAAGTTAAACATAAAAAGTATATTAAATCTTAGAAAAAATAATGAAATAGAAAAATGTTTTCTTTGCACCTTATCACTTTATGTCTCAAAAACTGCTAACATAAATCTATTACTCGTAAAAATGCAATTTATCCAACGCCACATATTACATCGTCGTGATATTATCGTCATCGCCATTATTTTAAATTGCAAGAAGTAGGACATACGAATCCATCGATTACTACAAACTATACAGTTAATAACATTAGTAATTATCTTTCTTATTCCTAATTTTAGTTATAACATTTTAGTCCATCGCTATTTTCCTATTATTTTACTGTTAAAAACAATATTATTCTCCCATTTAAAAAGGTCTTATATAAACTTGATGAATAATATATACGATTACATTTAACTGTATATCATGGGAGAAATCTTTTCGAAGAATAATATTATTACGTCAATTATAATAATCTTTATAAATGTGAAAAAAAAATACATTCAATCAAAAATTACTTTAAAAACATACATTACACACACCCCCTTGCATACATTGCTCCTATTTTCAGTTTGCGCGCGCGTCCTCTCTATATTCTCTCTTTCTTGAAATGTAAATCGCAAAAATCCATTCACACTGCATTTTGCTCGCGTATTTGCACTTACAACTATCGAGACAGTTCATATTTCTCTTATTATCATAGAAAAGTTCAGCCACTTGTTACAAACTTATTATGAAAAGTTTTTTTTTTTTGTTTATATAGATGAAAGCATCGATATTGCACAATTCTTTTGCACTTATTAAAACAATACAATATAATAATTTCTGTTACGAATCGCTAATAACTTATTATTTATACAATTTCAAAATTATTTCGGAAGATTTAGATTTTGGACTCATTCATCTTGACTTTAAAATTATTTTATGATATATATATATATATTTTTTGTTTATTTAAATACGTCTTTTAAATATGAAAAAAAATTGTTTTAATAATGATATTCAAATATCGGCAAAACATAATGAATTATTACTCAGTGTAATAATGGTTTGTGCATATATTTTATTCTTATTTATTTTCCTCTGTCAAGAGGCATATTACCGTAAAGAAGGAACCATTTTTTTCTCTCATATGCTAAGTTGCATCACGTAAGATGAATAGTTAAAAGAACACAAAAATTTTTGTACGAAATGATTTAAAAATAACAATTTCGCTTGTAAATTTTGCAAAAACAATTGAAAATATTGTTGAGATATTTTATTGAATGTTTGATATTTTTTTATTAATGTGCAATTACTCGAGCAAACATATCGATATAGATTATAATGGTCTTGTGGATAAAAATGATAATAGTTATGGTGGAAGTGATGATGATGATGATGGTAATAGTGGTGGTGATGACGTTGACGATGACGATAACAATGTTGACGTCGCCTACGACGACGACGACGATGATAACGAAGAAGACGAAGAAGACGACGACGGCGACGACGAAGACGACGTCGACGATGATAATGATAATAATGACAATTGTAATAAGACTGAAAATGATATTGATAATGTTGTTGACTCCAATACGAACATTGCTTGCTTTCCATGGCCTTAAATCCTGGCAGTGAAAAACGAATTAACATGAATGGCGATGATGCGTATCTCGATATACGAGAAAGATTTTGTGTCCTTATTCGTAAAGATAATTTGAGGGCCAGATTTGGCCATATTCGGGATCACCAGTTAGCCATGCCAGGTTTATTTAATGTCATGAAGTAAATCTGGCACGCACTTCCGCCTTTAGCTGATGAGAAAAATACCTAAAATAACCAAATAATAAAAATACAATATATTTAAAAAATTGTTAAATTATATTAATATAAATATTCACGCATATCTTATCATTATAAATAGTCACGTATACCTTATCATTACGCTCGCAAAGGAACTTGAGCCGTTGAGCTTTCTTGTGCATGAACACACCATCAAGGTGTCCACTTTCTACGCTTCTAATCTCAATAGCTTTGTTACCCCAGCCCATAATTTGTCCTGTACCGATATATGCAACACTAGTGGGCATTTCACCCCATTGAAGAACCATGGTTTTGGATAATCTACCATAAGTATTCACGTATACACCCTCATTATCGTAACATAACAATAATTGCATGCCGTTACTGTTTGGTAATGCAACGATACAATGTGGACAAATAGGGCCTTGAGTCTATGATTAAAGACAAATGTTTCGACAATAAATTTATGAATAAAGATTAATTATTTTAATAAATATTATTTACTCACATGTTTTGGTAGATAAATATCATAAACCGTAGCAGAATCCAAATCAACAGCGTGAAAACCATCGGCGCTACCATAAATAACTTTCAATCTGGAACCCTCTTCTATAGTAAGATCGACAAGTAATGGTCTGTGTGCAAGTTCACTAAACGATTTAAACGCCATGAATTTATGATAAGGTTTCGGAGCCCAAGCATAAATTTCTATCGAATCTTTCAATGCAATGACAAGAAACTTTATTCTTTCGTATTTGACTATCTTAAAATGTACCGCACCCTGAAGATCTCCAACATTAATCCAGCCATTGCGCCGTTCAACTTGCTGCAATAATATCAAATATTATTTATTAATTGCAATTTAATATATAATTGCAATAATATGTAACAGATCAAGAAATATAAAACTTACATCGCTATGTCCATCCGTTCGCAAAATTTTACTCTTAAGCCAAGAAAGATAATATACCCGTACTCTATTCTTTTTTCCACTAATTGTAACCAAAATATTTTGTCCTTCAAGAACTTCCATTTGTTGAAATCGTCTTCTACTTATTAATTGATATACTTTTCCTTGACCACTTCTATCCAATAATACAAGGCCATTTTCGGTACCAATTAATAGATTTACTCCTGCAAATATTGTACTGATCATTAAGAGTCTTCTTAAGGAAATGTATATGTATGTATTCATGTAATTCATTTATACCCCAAAGCGCAGCACAAAGAATTTCACTGTTGAATCGTTTCTTATATTTGCGTATTTCAGGTGTATCAGATGTAAGGTCATGGCTGGTCGGTGTCACATTAACATTTACATGAGATTCTCTTCTAGCTGGTCCCGCACCAAATCCAAAGGTCAAGAAAGATCTCTGCTTCTGTTGATGTGCAAGTAGTTGTGGTGATTTAACTGCTTGCCGGTACTGCAACAAAAAATATCTTAAAGTTAAACTGGAACATATGAAACTAGAATAAAATAGAAATTAAACCATTAAGAAATATATATATATATATATGTTATATATATATGTTATTATAATTGATAATGCAATCAAGACACAAAGTACGATAATTGATAGAATATATTGATTAAAATAAAAAATAGAATATAAATATATATCTAATGAGGTGATAACATGCAATAAAAGAAATAGAAGATACTTATTAAAATTATAGAAACACAAAAGTTTTTCAAGACAATTTGAAGCAGATAACGAATATATGTATTTCATATACTACAAATAAATGTACAAAAAAAATATTAAAAATACTACTTGGAAGCAAAACAAGATTTCCAATACATTCCTTTATACATTTCCAAAAATCTAAAATTGATATAGTTTAAGAAACATAAAAGAAATAATAAAAATTAGAATAAACAAGGAAGACAGATCACAAACCTAAGAAGGATGAAAAAGTGAACAAGCAAGTGAGAGAGAAAAAGAAAAAGAGAAAGGAAGAGGTGAAGGAAAGAGAAGCTATGTGAATAATAATTGAATTAGAGATTGGTTCCATTCTAAGAGATATCCATTCTAAAGAAAGAACCCGCAAAACCAAAACGAGTGTACGACGAAGTAATAATAAATAAGAATGTTTATCATTCCATGCATGTTGCACGGTGAATAGTTAAATAAAAAAAAATAAAAAAAAAAAGAAAAAACAGAAAATTTTGTTGAGTTTTTTTTCTCGTTTCCTTTGCACACAAGAGATAATATCCTTCTATAAGAGGAGGAAAAAGCAACACTGAACTAAATTCGATATCGAATGAATACTTACATGATAATTAGTATTGGGATTGGGATGGTCAGTAGAAAGGGCCTTGCTCTTCGGATTAGAGCTCCCACGCGTCCCACAACACACAACAGAATCCTTAATTAGTCACGCTGACAAACGTAATGGGACTATTTTTGCGCGGATTTTTGCGCATAATAAAAAAAACATAAGTATATATAATAGTGTAATGATTTAATAATTTCTAATAATTGATCATAAATTCGTTTTTTTTTTCTTTTAAATTAATAAAAGTCGTTACTCTAGTTTTATTTTTCGCTTCGTCTAAGTGAAAAAAATTAAATTGTTCGTAGCTTAATAAATAAGCCTCGACACTTTCGTTCAATATCAACTTTTATGCTCGTTTCTACTCTTATTTTAGAATCGATCCTCAAAAGATGGGATATATCATAAGACCCTGTGTAAAATTGAAACACCTGCGTGTTCTATTGTGCGAAAATTCTGTTCCAAATCCAAGATGTTCATGTCCAAACATCTTTCTCTCCTTATTAGCAAAATAACGGAATTGCATCGCGGAGAGCATTAGAAGTGGAAACGCGTGAGATATCCTACCAACTTCAACAAAGTTTTAGAACAGAAAGGTGAAAGAGGTGCTTGAGAAATATCAGTCATTGGCAGGCACTAGTCTAAAGTATAATACAAAAAAAAAAAAATCGCAAAATAAAACGAAGCGATAATATAAATATAAATCGATAAATTTAAAATAAAAATTTTAAGAAGCAATGAGAAAATTATGATACTCTGCCAAAATTCTATTATTTTTATTATCTTCCTTAAAATATATAGAATCATATTGTAAAATTATATTATTTTCGAATAATTTATCCTTGCAAAATTATTGCAATAGTAATCAAAATCGAAAGAGATAATCATTAATGAGATAATATTCTTTAAGTTAAGAATTTAATTATGTTCAATTTGAAATATTTTAAGATAAAGAATATCGTAAATATTCATTATATCGTAAAAATAATCGGAACAATATTAGAAAAATGGAAGGATAAAAAATGGACCCTTGTCCTATATCTATCATACTTCTATAATTTCCTATACCAATCGTACTAAAAACTATGAATCACATATTAAAGCTCGCTATCGGTGACTACAAAAAAAAAAAATGATAAAAGCAACAACAATTTCAATTCGTCTCTTTCGAAATATTTATTATTTCAAAAAAAAAAAAAAAAAAAAAAAAAAAAANNAAAAAAAAAAAAAAAAAAAAAAAAAAAAAGAAAGAAAGAAAGAAAGAAAGTGCATTAAAAGCGAAGCAAAGAAAAAAAAATCGATCGATCTTAAAGTGCAAAACTATACAATGATGAAATAAGAAAAAGACAAGATCTCGAAATGCGATCAATTATGCTGTTGCTTTTAATCTAAAATATACCGTACTTTGTCAACATTTTTTTCAGAATCTTTTTTTTCTTTTCTTCACCCTTTTTTTTTTCTGTCTTATATTTCTTGGTGGTAATGGCTGTCATGCTCATGTAATATATTTTCTTATACGTATATAATATATATCGTGTGAAACAGGTCATAGGGACACGCGTGGAACACGTTAACTATGAAGAGTAATACAAAAAAAATCAGCGATCATGGACAATCAACGAGATCCCCATTTATAGATAGCATTTGAACATTGTGAAACGAGTCTGAATGCGTGGAAATTTTGCACATTCGCGTATACATATAAATGGAGAAGATGAAAAAAAAAAAAATAGAAAGAGAATATGGAAAGAAATATATGTTTATGTACATTTTTTTATGTGGAAAAATATGTATCTAACCTCTTCACTTGTTGTTTTGTCCTGTCGTTGGCCAGGTGACGAGGTGAGGAGATCCGGTAACACGGAGCTTGGTCGAGATCCAGGGGATGAATCCGACCTCTGGAAGTCACCACCGCTGCCTCCGCCTCTCGAACGATCACCGCTTTCTCGATTCTACAAAAACATGGATTAATATTTTAAGTGGTAGCCGATGTTAGTTACGTAGAGAAAATAGTGGAAAGAAAGTCAAAGAAAAAAAAAAAGTATCTGCTGAAAATTTGAAACCTGAATTCTTTTTTTTTTCTTTTTAATTTATTTTATTTACTAATTTAAAGTGGATCTTGTCAATATAATATTAATGAATTTTTTTGCTTAAATTCTTTTTCTATTAAATATGAAAAGTAGTAAGTAGAAAACTCTGAAAGAGTTAAGAATAAAATTCAGGTTTTGATAAAAAAAAAAAAAAAAAAAAAGCAAAATCAACGAATATTTTGAAGATCGAATTGAGTAATAGGCGAAGAAGAAGAAGAAGAAGAAGAAGAAGAAGAAGAATATAGAACGAAAGGGAAAGGGGAAATGATGAAATTATGGATAAATGGGGTGAAGAAGAGAGAATTGATCGAAGACAAGCAAAACACTTAAAAAAAAAAAAAAATACAATAAAGAAAATAAATAAATGCACAAGGAAGCAACAGAGTAAATCATTAAATAAAGTAACTTAATTAGTTTAACAAGTCTATATATCGATGAAAAATATCTATAAATATAAAAAATGAATGGATTACTTGAACACTCGAGTTTCAATAATACTCGTACGATCAATGATATAAAAAATTATATTTTATACTTGCAAGAGAAAATATTCAACTCACACGCTATAAAATTTGATAAAATTTATATGAAAAATAATTCTTAAAAAAATAATTTGATACGTATTTTTTATTATCGGCTGTAATATTTTTCCAATTTCAAATTTTAAGGATTGTTTTCATTCTTCTATTTTCACTTCGACGCGAATAACAATTGATAAAAAATATAGAAATTGATTATTTTTTTGAGAAATTTTTTTCAAAATTTATTTATCAAAATTTAATACGCATGAGTTTTATATTTTTCCCTCGTTAAACGTAAAATATTATTCGAAATCTAAATAAAATTCATGCACGCTAATTAACAATGAATTCGTAATAAAATTGTTCGTTTTCATTTGTCTACTGTATATAAAAAAAAAACAAACAAACAAACAAACATATAAAAATACACACTTTCTAAGATAATAAAATGGAAGCAGGGGATAAGCAATTCGAGGGTGATTTTTGTACGTATATTCGTAACATTAGCAAAAAGCGTGCAACAAGGTGATATATAATATTTTGCCACGAAATTGTTGTACATTTTCGAGTTTGTAATTATTGCATTCATAGTTTTAATTATTTTAAACTAAATATATATATATGTATATCATCTTTTAACGCAATATACACATTACTTAAGATATTACACATCTTACTGTCACCGTATATATTTTATTTTCCAGCACAATACAAACGAGAAAAATGACACTGCTAATCTGGTATACAGTTACGTGTACAGCTAAAATTCGAAGAGATATATAGTAAAGTTAAACTTGATCGCAAAAAATACGTTTGGTGAGATGAAACACGCATAAATAATTAAGAATACGTTTGAAAATTGACAATAAATAGCATAACGAGTTCTTCATTTATTTTTTCGTTTTTTTTTGTGTATAATTATCATAGTATCAATTATTTAAAATCGATTACACGTGTTATAATTTGATTAAAATCAGAGATCGTATGGCGAACACATAACAAATAATTCTAGCGTCAAGTGTTCTAGCAGAAGCACAGAAAAAAATTGTCAATTTTCTGCATTATATGGTAGAGATTTTATAAAGGTAACATTAATTGAAAACACAATTTCATACCATGCCCAAGAAACACATTGAATTGAAAAAAAAAAAAATAAAAAATAAATAAATAAAGCATGCTTGGCACATGCTGCGAATATAGCAAAAAACATATATTATCACATGTATCAAATCAAATTAAGCATCATGCAAGACAATAAAGTCTCAATCATGATTTTATACTTTGAATACTACCACAAAAATTTTTGCAAGCTAAATATACATTTATGCATCTGACATGTAACATAAAGGTGTGTACACGCACACACGCAATAGCAGTTTATACTCTTTGAAATTTCTTTCTTCGTTAACATACACACACATACACACATATTTGCACATAATATTTCCCATTTTTTTTTACTTGTAGATAAATTTTTTTATAATAATCACAATTTTTTACGTTTTTCAAATAATTGTAAGATATCATTAACGGAATAAACCTATAGAATTTACATCAATGATTAACGCAGTGCTGTCCAAATTTCATTCACGAGAAAATCAAAATTATCTTGATTTTTTATCTTGAAAGAAATTAAAACATTTGTTACATGCCTAATTTATATAAGTTTATAATTTCAAATTTTATATGTTATATTGATCGAGAAAAATTTATTAAGTAAAGAAACTTGTATCAAATTAAATATAAAAAAAATACAATTATTTCATGAAAAAATATTCAAAATGTTTTCATCTTCCTAAATCTTATCGAGATCGTTATTCTCATCATTTGTTCTTTTTAAAATTGCATTGAAATTTGATGTTTAAATCCAAATTATAAATTTTGTAAGGTCTAGAAATCCTAAAAAAATAAATAATGTCGAAATAAATAAGCCATTTTCATTTCTTGAACTACAAAGCATATCACCGTCACTCTACGTACGTAACTATGGAATATATAAATAAATACCTCTACTTAATGTACCTTCAATGGACAGCACTGAATTAATGGTTTCCATTCCCATCCTTTCTTCCCATTTATTTTTTCTATAGATATAAAGAGAATAATCTTTATATTTAAGAGAATATTCACATAACAATTAGTATCGCTCTGTTCATTTGTTTAAAACTGTTTCGAATTGAAAAGCTTGAGTATACATGCATTACATTTTTGAATAATTGACATATTATAATGTTATATTAACATTATAAAATAAATTAAAAAAAAAAAAAAGAAAAAGAAAAAATTATCGAAAAATTTTCATTCATTAACTAGAATCGTACATGCAAGAAAGTAACAGAACAACACTTGATCGCTATACCCTCGTAAGATTTTCACAAGGATATATATAAAATATAAATTAAATATTTTTAAATAATGACAAATTCGAACGATCGATCGTAGATTCCAGAGCAACACTTTTTTATTCATCCTATGTACCGAGAAAACTGTCAATTAATTTTATACGAATTGACTTAAATAAAATGTGAATAAAACGACATTTAACCTAAAAATCAATCGTCATTAATTTCATCACAAATATCTTTTACGCATAAAAAAATCTTTAAATTTAATATCATAATTTGACAATTATGTCACCTATATATATTTGTATCAGAATTAGAATATTGTAAAAATATTTTGATCGATAATAATTACCGTGTTGCCTTGTTAACTTAACGAAAAGAGTCGAAGATGAAAAAAGAAGAAAAATGAAAACGTGACGTGAAAATAACGTTAAACCTATACGTAGATGTGCATGACGTGAAAATAATGAAAATGACGTAGACATACGGTAGAAACACTTTCACAAATATTTTTTTAACTGCTCTTATTTTTTTTTTTTTTTTTTCTTTCAGAATCCCGCGACGTTTGGCTGCGACGATCGTAGGAATATTAGCAGTTTCCCTTCACACGTTGGTAATGTAGAAACAAGACGAATATATCCTCAAAGAAATTCCATGCGGTTAATCCTTCTCTCTCTCTCTCTCTCTCTCTCTCAGCCAATGGAATTCGAAAATATAAAGATAGATATCGTTGTAACAATACGATTTCGTATTTTCTGCATTGCATTAAATATTCGTAGATCACTCGAAAGGAAGGAAAGGATTAGTTCCAAAAGAAACGGAGCGATAGTAGCAGTGGCAATAGTGATGATGACGATGATTTATCCGATGATGGTAATGTTAGTGGATGACATTGACGATACTAGAAATAGCGCGCTCTATGTTAATAGTAGTATTAGAATTCCTGAAAATGAAGCCATTCCTCTTTTCACATGTTTTTCTACGTTCAATAATGAATTCTGGTCCTTGTTAAAAATCAATGAACAATATTATTTACAATGTAAATACGAAATAATATTTTTATGGAAAAATATTATTTTGTATTGAATATTTTACGGAAATAATATTAATATTTTTGTTTGAAAAGTATGTATTTACATGACGTTTCACTAAATTCTATATTGATATGCGCATATATTAACCGGTGCGTTTTTCCTTTCTCTGTTTTTTTTTTCTATTTTTCTTTTGATTTCTTTTTCTATTTTTGTATTGTTTACTTTAATAATATTTACATGAAAGAAATATTTTTGTATAATATACACATAATATACAAAATTTAATTAAAATTAAAATTCTATTTTTTATAAAATTTCTTTTATATTTTTCCAAATATTTTTAAAGATTTTTTTTTAATGAAGTTAAAATTAATTAATTTTCTAATGAAGTTAGTGAAACGTTATATGTATACTTTCATTAAATATCATTAGTACTTTTGTAATTAGAAATTAAAGTTGACAAACAATAATAAACCATTAAAATGATATTAATAAGAATAACATTATTGTAAGTATAAGTAGTATTGTTAGACAACAAATATAGCAATATTGTTAATAATAGCGTTAGTACTGTTAATTATAATAGTAATAACAATAATAATAGCATAATAATAACTATGAAAGTACCAATAAAATGTTATCAAAAATAGAATTTTCCGAATTTTTAACCCTTCTTTTGAATTTAATCTTCTATAATTATAATATTATTTTATATTTACTTTTTATTGGAAAATCTTTTACAATCCTCTTTATCTTATTTATTCAAAAATAAATTTGTTGAATTAAAATATGAATAAAATGCAAATTATGTAACAAAGGATGATACAGAATAAAATTAATCAAAGAAATCTCGAAATGATTAATGCGTTTAAATAATTTGAAAAGTGTCATAATACGAAAAAAAAAAAAAATTATTGTGTACGAACATCAAAACAAAAAGCGAGAAAAGATAAGTTTCGTTAATAATATGAAAATGTTTTCTTTACTGTGTTAGAATTATTATAACGATATTAAAACACTATAATTAATATAAATATGTTGTTAATTCCATTGTACCAGGTATATAAATTATTCAAATTCTCTAACGTTCCTCTATGAAGCTTTGTGCGACCTTATTCGAATGAATAATCTAGTAAAAATAGTAGGAGAGTAATACTGGTAACAGAATATACTGATAGCGCTAATAGTTGTGTCCTACTGAGTGTCTGTAGAAAATCTGTAGAAATAATAAAAACAGGAAAGGTAACAGGAAAATGCGCCTAGAATTCGAGCGTAGCTGACTAGCTTTCTATATCGATTTTTGTAATAATATGCCGTTAGATATTTGGAAAAGAAAAGGATACAAAGGTTCGATGATAAAATATGCCTGTCGATCTTAGTTTCCAAAATAATTCGAAAATCAAACTAGTTATCAAATTATCGAAAAATTTATTTATAAAAAAAAAAAAAAAAAAAAAAAAAAAAAATTAGCATCAAGCAAAATTCATTAGGGTGCAAATATATTTCAAGAGTTAAAATTAATTTCTTACCAATGGACATTACGTTGAGCGTGAAAGTTGCAACCACTCTCGACGCAATGCTTATAAATATGAACAGTACACTCTTAAAAAAAAAAAAAGAGAAAGAGAAAAAAAAATATCGTCACGCACTTTCGATGCAAGGAAAGAAAAAAATTATTCTTTTGAAACATCGACAGACACTTGGCAAGGAAGACGATGATCGTTGACGAAAAATAATTAACATTAGGATGTTGAAATTGGTACGCGAGTATGGACAGAGAATAAAATCGAAGGTAGAGAATAAAAGGTGATGCAAATAGGTATATAATATATCTGTCAGGCAAGCACACAGGCAGGGCTGATAGGGGGGACTGACCTGGGTGACAATGGGGCTGTACTCGCTAGCCGTTGTACTGGCCGTAGATTTAATCGTTCCCGCTTCGTCAACCGCGGCGGAAACCGCATCTGATGGCCTACAACATCGTCTCCTCGCGGTGTCATCTTTATCGCGTCCAAAGTCGAGCCTTCTTGCCTCGTGCCTACTACCAAAAACGATCTCGCTCTCGGTTTTCTCCCTTCTAGGCCTCTGAACACCGTCACGACCGAACGAGAAGTCTGTAAGGATCGGTTCACCTGCGCTCACAGCGCTCCCCTTTTTCCCGGCGATACCGGCAACGCTTATCTCGCTGCCACGCCTGTTACCGCTCGAGAATATGCTCGATCTCGAGGAGTCCGACTTCTGTAAATATGCAGAGTGTCTCGCGGATGGGAAAAAGTCGGAATTCTCACGGCGGAAAGCGCGTGCAAAAGCGCTGGACGTGTTGCCAAGCTTCGAGTCGCTCTCTTGCCGTCTGTGCACCGCTTTCAACTGCTGTTGCTGATGCTTTTGATGATGCTGTTGCTGTTGTTGATTATCGTACTTTCTGCGAGATGACAATTGCTCCTGCCTCTTTAACGTTTTCTCCGTGGACGAGGAGGAAAGGTGATTCTCGTTAACGGAGGAGGGAGGCTTGTTGCTCGCCTCTGCGCTCGACGACGACTCTTGCGAGGATTCTTGCTGTTTCATTTTATCCAATCGTTCGTTAAAACCTTGGAAAAAACGGGTGAAATCCCACTCTTTGAGCAGGAGTTGCTCCTCAGCCTCGGAGCGCCGGTTGTTGTTGTTGTTGTTGTTGTTGTTGGTGGTGGTGGTGATGGTAGTGTTGTTGGTGGTGTTCGCCGTGCGATCGTCTGACATCTGACTAAGTTTCTAAGGGAGGCGTTCGGACGAGGAGGGTAAACAAAAAATGTGACAACAAAAAAAAAAAAAGAAAAGAAAAGAAGAGAAGAGAAAAAAACATTCGCACGAAAAGAAGAAAATGATTGGCGTGCGGTTATACAATAACGCGGGCTAGGCTGTGATATATGTATGTATATATATATATATATGGTGGCAGTGCATTGCGATCAAGTGTAATAATATCAACCGGTCAAATGTATATTCATTTCTCTAACGTATTGGTGGCACACGTTGCACACGAAGCAAGATAGTATAAAATAATATCTACTATATATATATACACGTGTATATATAGTTTGTAAGAATATATTACGCGATATTATCAATATAAGAAATACTAGTACGACACATGAAGTTACATGGAACGAAAGATTCGTGAGATTCTGACCGATCTCATTTATCCAACTTTATTGGAAGGAATCATCGTTCAAACAAAGTTGAAAAAAATTTGAATTATTCGTTTGGCTTAAATTATACCGAATGCATACGTTAATTAATATCTTTTTGCGATATATACACAATTATGGAATCTGTAGTTGTACTCTTTATATATATACATCGTGATATCTTGTCAATCGATTCACGATGATTTCGCCGATTGTTTTTCCTCTTTTTATATTTATATTCTTTGTACATTTTGTTTTAATCTTTTAACGCTGGAATGGTGACAGAATACGTATAATGATAAGTAATTAATCGTATGAAAAAAACATAAACATACAAACAACGCATTTTTAAGATCATATTTAAATTGCAGAAGAATAATGGATAATAATGGATAAGTAAATTTTCTTTTCTCTATTGACTTATTTTCGACTTATTAATACAACATATAACACAACAGAGAGATATATCTATAAAAAGGGGAAATGGAAATACAATGCAATCGTTCGTATTTTCTTTCTTTCTTTCTTTCTTTCTTTCTTTCTTTCTTTCTTTCTTTCTTTCTTTCTTCCATTTCTATTTAAATTCGATCTCGATAATATTAAAGCATGTTTAAGAATGAGAGAATTTAAAAAAAAAAAATACATGGACCGCTTTATGAGAATAAATAAACGATATAAGAGTAAAAAAATATTACATTCAAACCGAATACGAAGATCGATCGATCCGTATCTCATTATCAATACACATAGAAAACGACAAGAAGGCGCTAAAAAATGTTACGTTGACTTGCAATTTGCATTTACGCATAATTAGACAACAATCACTTACCCGTTTCATGACTAGCGTACGATCTCCTGATTCTTCTTCGTCGGGGGTTGGTGGAAGTGGGCGATTCGGTGCTCCGCCTGTAAATACAAAATAAAATGTAACTACACATATAACTTTATAATGATTTTAACTGTACTTTTTACAATGATATTTCAATTTTATAGAATAAAAATCTATAAGAAAATTTTGTTTTTATATCTTTCGAATAAGCAGTTTCTATATCTATATCTATATATATTTATTATATTTATACAAGGTGGGGCCCTTGAAGTGTTTACAAACTGTTTTTTTCAAAATTATTACAGATATCGATGTGCTTTTTTTTCTTAAAATTAGATTAGTTGCGATGAAGGCTAATACAACATTATTACTCATTTAAGCGTCCGAATTTTGTCTCACTTAAGGCAATCGTTATCCTCACTAATTTTTAAAAATAGAAAGGAGCGAGTTTCGAACGTATTGAATGAAACTTGATACCAGTCATTTCGACGGTCATATCGATGTAACATATCGATATCTCTTGTTTCAGTTGAAATCATTTCTTTACTTAAGAATCCATATTTATTCTTGTAAACGCTTAAGTGTGCAATATTGTATCGTCCTCTTCAATTATAATATTCTATTTAATACAAAATATATGAGCAAATTGAATAGAGAAAAAAATATTAAAAAATTAATTGTTCGATGTCCTACCTTTCGGCTTACCTTCGAGGTGCGAGTTCTGAGCATTGTGCGACGATGTCGACGATGGATCCGCGGATGGTCTGAAAGGAGAAAATTCGGGTCTGCAGCAACGGGAATAGAAATGATGGTCGTAATGGCGTACGAACGAATACGTTGTGTGCGTTGCGATGGCGATGCGAAGACGACGATTCGAAGCGACATGTTGAAGCGTAATGAAAGATGAAATCAAACAAAACAACATTAGTAAGATTAATTTAACTATTACCCATGAAATACATAAAAATATAGAGTATACAATGGTTCCTCGAATTTTGACTAATTAGTCTTAAAACATTAGAGCCTTGTTGAGAAGTGGCATCCCAATATGGTTTTGAACAGGAGTATCAATCTGTTTGACAATGACATGACAATGTAATTGAATATTTTAGAAAAATTTTCAAAATAAATAAATAAGTATATATGATAGACAAAAAAATAAATAACATGAATAAGACAGATATTTCTCTTTATAATAATACTAATTGAAGATAATTATTATTTAATTAATTATTATGAAATATATTTTTTACATATATATTATTTTTAAAAACATTCAATTACTGAACTCTTCTTTTATCATTATTATTAAATTTAAAATATTTTGTATGATATAAATGTTTTGGAAGAATAAACTAATTCAATTTATATTATTTTAAGTTGAAATTTAATTTGAAAGTTGAAACAGATTGTATTCGAAATTCAAAGACTTAATGTAACTATAAGTATTTTGAGTTTCTTATTTACTATTTCAAATTTCTCATACAATTTTTTCTAATAAATAAATTAAGTAAGTATTTAATTTACTTTCTATAAGTAAATTAAATAACAATTTAAATATATACTTGTTCTTAAATTATAGTATTACACTGTTGTTTTGTAAGTTAACCGAATAATGAAAATAGATATAAACTATATCTTTTTTTATTAGAAATGAAAAAGTAATATTTATGATAAATGTTATTTAATGAATGAAGGATTAATCGTTAAACGTATATTTTATCCATTTTCACCAAATATATAATATAAATCTTCGACTTACAAAGGTTTTGGTGGATCACTGGCAAGTAATGTACCATCATTCCTCGCATTATTTCCTCCTGCATCTTCGAGGTCATCATCACTATCACTTTCAACGGATAAAGCCTGTAAAAAAAGAAATATTTTTGAACTTATATAATGTAATTTATTCTTCACATAATAAAATTATCATAATAAATGCTATGCACTAAGACTAACTATTAACTGGAATTCAAAAAAAAAAAAAAAAGGAAAATTACATAAGAATATAATACTTACTTGATCGAGTATACTGGAAGACTGTGGCATTTGTTTATTGTTTTGGTCATTACTGCTCGCAGGCTGACCGGAATTCGACGTTGATGATGGAGCCTTATGCTGCCTGTTTGGCCTTGGCGGGGCCTCTGGGCCCTGTGACACACCAAGCTCGTTGAGTTGAGCGGCCAGCATGTCCAAGTCCTACCACCCACACACACACACGCACAACCCCGTTAGTCACTGTTCCGAAACACCTCCAATAATTGTTTAAAAGCCGCCACCAATCAGCCAGGCGAAGCAGATGACAGAGATACAATATATATACGAACTATTTCTATTCCTTTTGATTATGTTTTAAGATAAAAATTACTAAATTATTGAAAAATTGCTTCATTTTTTTTATATGATGAATTATTAAATGGACAAACATGTATAGACAATTATTAGGTAAAATATATTTTCCAATGCAGTTAGATTGAACATGAACCAAAAGGACACTGACAAACACATTTATTTCCCTGTTAAATTAAATATGTTACATTTTTATTACATTAAAATGTGATGAATGAAATTTTAAATTATTTTAAATATTATTTCTGAATTAACTTATACATATCCTGCTATACAGTATGTATTGTGTTTTATATATTTAATGCAAACATGTATTGCGTTTAATGCATTTAAAGCAATATATAATCGATTTTCGTGGAAGCATACATTCAGGTAATTTGTCTGAAGCATTCAAAAATGTTGTATTATTCTTAAATATAATAGGAACTAAACATGATAGGAATAAATAATACACATTTAATAAAGATGAAATTTAGAAATCATTTGATTGTTTCTGTATAAAAATAAACCAAACAAATTATTTAGTAATACCAGAAAGAGTATATTATAGCCGCGTGTAACGCTGTTTTATAAAATTGCACGTATAGATAATTAAAAATGTTACGCGTAGGGATATAAGAATACATGTCACTGTATTATGTATAAATGTAAAAAAATGAGAATGTAAGGAGAAAAATAAGTGTATGTGTTTCTTACCTCTGGTTTCCTTGGAGGCAGCTACGGTACGTGTGAACATGGAAAAAAAACAAAAACCGAATAATTTCAAATCTACGTGCAAGATCCGCGGGTATGTATTTCTGTATGTATATGTATGTGTGTGCACGCGTGTCACGTTTATAAATGCAATTAATTATACGCACGCTAGGAAATAATTATGCAATTATATTTGCATACACGCCAGCGACTCAATAGCAAAATAGAAGAAAACTCTGCGTGCTACTGATAAAATATGTTTATTTGTTTATAAAAATATAGCAAAAGAAAAATATAAAAATATATATACAGTGTGCTTGATTTAATTAAGATTAAATAGCAATAATTAAATATCTCGAAAAATATAGAAAATACAAATGCAATGCTTTTCACATTTTTTGAGAAATTTAACAATTGCCATTTAAACCAAATACACTATATGTATATTGCAAAATATATTATATACAAAATACACTAAGTTAATAAAAGGCAGCAAGAAGGCAAAATAGGGTAAAAACAGCATGTGCTTGTCTACGATTTTTATAAATTAGATTGAATCATTCAATGTTAGAATCTGCTATTTCACTAATCTTAATAACATTAATAAATATCTGAAAAAAAAAGATATTTCCTAAAAGAATAATTATCATAAACAATTCTAACGATAAATGACTCATTTTATATATTTTATTGGCATAAAATAAGTGCGAAAGGAGAAGTTGCAATACTAAAATAGAGAGAAATAAAAAACAATAAAAACTTACCATAGGTTTAAAAACATGACTATTTCTTTGTGATGCTGATTGTCCACCGGATCCTCCACTACCGCCTCCACCAATAAGAGGTTGATGATTAGAGGGTGGTGTCGAAACTTTGTGAGGTTGTCGTGGATCATCTCTAGGTGTCGGAGGTAATGGTCGAGACGGTGGTTGTGGGTCTGGAACTACTATACAGCGCAAAATAAATATGTAACATTTAAGAAATCCGATTCGTTGTTAGAATTAATAACAACTTTATATTAATCAAGCAATTTTATATATAAAATGTATCCTCAGGCTAAAAATAATTAATTAATGATATATTATTAAACGCACCGATTAATCTGTGTGGAATGGCAGGTCGTGCAGGTGGTCCTGGCTCTGGTATATCTCTTTGAGCTCTGCTACTGGGTTTTTCTTTAGCAGCAGGTGGTTGAGGATTTACTTCTTGAGTTAAAGTTCTACCTTCCTGAATTTGCTGGAAATTCCTACGCAATGTATCACCACCAGGTGCTTGAACAATGGATGATGCTTCACCAGCTAATGCTGGTTCATCTTCTTCATTCTCACTACCACTATACCGATAATCGTCTCTTTCTATATAATAAAATATAAATAAAGAAGTATTATTAAAAATTTTGTTTATAAATAATTTCTTAAAATATTTTTCAATAGATTTTTTTACCTTTCTCCTGTTTACGCTTTTTACAGCGATCAATATGATCTTTAAGTTGTATCCTAACTTGTCTTTCCGTTGGTTGGTCCCGAATAAATGGATGTTTAAGGAGTTGTTCCGTATACGGCCTTTGATGATAATCTTTTACTAAAACCGTTTCAATAAAACCGTGGAATTTCTTCGCCCACTTTTTCGATTTGAGTCTTGGTGGTGGATTACGTGGGATCAGAAATAAAGCCTTTTGTGTGAATTAAGCATAATCAATAAAATTAAATTTCACCCTTTTAAAACAAAATAGTAATATACGATAATTGTGAAGGATATTTATACTTATTTCAGATACTTACCCGCATTGGATGAAGATCGCAAAGTGGAGGTTGTGATTCAGCCATTTCTAAAGCGGTAATTCCCAATGACCAAAGATCACTTCTGTTATCATATGTAGCATCAGGATTTTCATCACAGGCTATTACTTCTGGAGCCATCCAATATGGCGTTCCAATAAATGTATTTCTCCTACCTATTGTCCGATCTAATTGTGCACTAACGCCAAAATCAACTACGGTATAATGAGATTAACATTAAAACATAGTTTTAAAAATATATATATTAAATTGAAATATTAATTATTAATATTTTAATAAAGATTTTAATATTTAATAGGCATTGAAAACACACCAAGTTTAACTTCAGCATTATCGGTTAATAGAACATTTTGCCCTTTAATATCCCTGTGTATAACTTTATTGCTGTGAAGATAACTAAGTCCTCTCAATATTTCCCGCGATATATACGCAATCCATTCCTCCTTTAAACTCTGGCCTTTAGTTGACTTGACCAGATCTGTAACGGAGCCAGCTCCGCAATATTCCATAACCAACCACAACTGATCATCTTTTCCTGGTGATGACTTCTTCACGAAGGCACCGTAATACGTTGCTATATTTCTGTGATTCGAATACTGTGACATATGATAAAATATAAACAATTTCATCTTGTTTTTTTTCCAGTTCTATTTAAAGCCAACAATATTCAATACTCACCCTTTTTAATACATTAATTTCTAATTTGATTTCTTCCTCTTCATCCTAAAACAAATAATAATAAAAATTGATTAATTTTCAATATAAATAATTCAGAATTATCTTAATCATTCTTATTATTAATCATTTTATAATAGTTAAATTAGTTATAATAGTTAGCTAAAAATTATATTAGTTGTTTTTTTATTAATTTTTGAAGATCTATAAAAATATATCTGTAAAAATATTTCTATGATATATATATAAATATTTGTGTGAAACTTTTATAATTACAAAAATTAAATTGTTTGTAATATAAAAAATAAATTGAAATTACATAATCAAACGTATTTATTGTCTTCCAAGAAACAATCATCATAAGGCCAAAAACCTTATTATTATTTTCCAACCGCAACCAGATAATAAAACAATTGTCACTTGTGAATTAAATTATTACTTAGTATACAAGCAGCAACCTTGAATAACCTTGAACCACTTGAAATGGCCCTGAACCACCTTGAACGACACTGAACTACTTCAAATAGCCTTGAACGACCTTGAAAGACCAACATATTCTAGGTCAATGAATTCTTCTTGGAATGGTTAGGCGCATAGCTAAATGAAAGCATATAATCTATTGAAAAGTCAAAGGTCGTTTTAAAATTTCAAAGGCATATATTAGATAAAATTTATATAGATTGCAAGATATTCTTCTCAAAATAGAATAATTTTGATAAGAAATATTGATTCTTTGATTAAATTTTTAT
The DNA here is from genome assembly GCF_014066325.1 of Apis laboriosa. Lineage (NCBI taxonomy): Eukaryota > Metazoa > Arthropoda > Insecta > Hymenoptera > Apidae > Apis > Apis laboriosa. The sequence goes on from NW_025222233.1 coordinate 522,143, forward strand.
ATTTAAATATATATTGAACATTTTTATTTTCAAAGATTTACAAAATAAATTATCATTAATTACCATTACATATGTCAAAATTTTATCATTTTTATTAAATCGATTAAAATCAATATATTACACAATTATATTAATCGTTACAACAAACAGATATATCTAATTAGATTAGATATCCATCTAATGTCGCAAAATAATAAATTATCTAAAATACAAAAAGAACGAATTAGAAAATGAATAAAAAAAAAATGAATAATTATCCCAATTAACAAAGAACAAAAATTCTGAATCATGAAAAGGAAAATTCCTAAGCATTTTTATCAATGTTTCCCAACTTGTTTCAAGTTACAATTTCTTTCTGTAATATTCAAATAACACTTACGACCCCCTTTTCTTTCATACAAAGTAAGAAAAATCGAGAGGATCATCTTGATATTTGTGTAAAATATAGTAATGCATATATTATTATATTTCTACTAAAATTAATAACTACTAAAAATTGTTAATTAAAGAAAAAAAAAATACTTTTTAACACATTCAGAGATCACAATGACTCACAAATTTGGGAACCATGGATTTATGATATTGGGTTATGGATCTTAACAATCCTTACTGATGAGTGCATTGGTAGGATGAGAAACGCTTTCTTTCTTTTCCTTTTCCGATTTTCCATAACTTAACTTCATTTACAAGCATCGCAGCCAGGTCAACTATAACCTGAAAGCTTGAATCATCCTATCTTACGTGTTCACCCAGACTACATCCCTCTTTTTCATAAATATAAAGAGAAACATGATTTCGTAGAAGATAGTCAATCGATGATCAGATTAGATAATGAAAAGAATTCCTCTTCATTGAAATAATCTGAAATGAATTAAGTAAAAAATTAAAAAAATTTTACTATATCTTGTATTGTATTGAATTAGCAAATCTGTAAAAGATCGTTTATTAATAAACTAATTTATTAAAATAAAATGAAAAGATGTATTTATAATGATTACACATAAATCTGATAAATAAATTAATTTGACTAACCACAAAGGAATTTGTCATATGATAATCTAGCTGCGTGAAAATGATAGATAAAAAGAATGAATAATTTTAACTAGAAATTAATATTACATTTATTAATATTCTAATCTTTTTTTTTATCTGACAAGATAATATAATATTTGCAAACAAAAATGGAAACAAATGCAAACAAATTCAATAATTAATATTGAATGGAATAATAAAATTTATGTATATTTAATGATAAATTAAGAATACAATAAAAAAAATTGAACATAAGAAATCTCATTTAAAACAACTCAACTCTCTGCAAACTTTCTTTCTCTCTCTTTTAACTCTACTCTCATTTCCAACTCTTTCTCAACTGACTAGTGCACGCATTCTTCGCAATCATTTATCCTTGCATTCTCGCACATTCTCTCCTCCTCTATTTCTCTATTTCCCTCATTCAGTGCAACTATTTCTAAAAGACACATTCTAAAATACATTGATCTAAAAGTTGATTATTATTATCGTCGATCCTTTGTTTACGATAATCAGAATATGATAATCATATTGTTCTTTGTAATTAAGAGATTACAGTAATTCACAAAAATCTTCATACATCCTATAAAAAGATTACTTTTATTAAAAATTTATATTTTATTCATGTTTATACATAGTCATGATATACTTATTTATTAATAAAAAAAATTTATATAACGCAATAATAAATTAATTCTGAATCTTCTTAGCATATAATATACAAATCTTGCAAATTAAATAGAATTTTATTTCAATTTTTATAGAATATATCAAAATTTTTGTGGATAACTAATAAATCAAATATTTATCATTTATTAATCTTGGTCATCTTTATGGTTTTTGAAAGGCTTTAATGTTGCTAAATTCTTAAGCTAAATCCATCAATTATGATATGATTCATTTACAATAAACTTTTATAATAAAGAAGAAAGTCGATGAGATTATCAAAACTGGAACATTTATCAGATAAGGAATTGCAATGAGAATAGATAAATATTATTATCTTGTTCACATCCGTTCTAGAAAATAATAATAACAAGAATAATGACAAAGATACACGTGTGATCTCACCAATTTTTAAAACTTAATTAAATGGTTAATCATAATAAAAAATATAAATAGTGATACATAGACTTGTAAAAAGTGTGGTGATGCATGAAATATATAGCTATTATTATACAACTACTATGACCTACCGTTGCAGAAAACTTGAACAAAAGAAAGAAAGCGAAATGAAGCGTGCGAATGGATCTAATTAATTAGATATATGTTCTTTTATTTTATTTTAAGTAACGTTAATTATAATGTCGTATCATGGTGGCCAGAATTTTTATAAAATTATTTGATTTAATATAATCAATATTTATAATTTCTCATGAGGAAAAACATTCAAGGATGCAGCAATTTGATGAAATTTTTGAAGGAGATAGTTTTAGTAAAAAAGTATTTTTTATCCATGATGATTTATATCTAGGTATACTTCTCTTTTTTTAATATTCAAATGGCTTTCTCTTTCTTTTTCTCCTACATATGACAAAAAAAATTTAAAAAAGAGTACAAAATCATCAGCTAAAAATGTTATTCTTTAAAAAACAACTTTCTAGAAGAGGATTCTGATTGAGGATTCTAAATCTATCAATGATCTATAGGGTTAGAGATATAATTATATTTTAATGAAAATTACTTACTTCTGTGACATCCATAACTTTAATGGCTGCCAATTGACCAGTTTTGGTATGTCGACCCTGAAATAAAATAAAAAATTACATAATTTATCCTTATAATTAAAATGAATAAAAAGCATTCTTTACATTTAATTTACATTCTAGGAAATATTATCCATTTAATTCATTTATCTCTTTCTAATTTTTATTTTTGTCACCTCAATTTAACTAATATTCCACATCACTTTCTCTTTCTGCAAATTTTCTTCAATATCGTATTAATTCGATCAACAAATATCTATCTGCATTCCCAACTCCGCCCCCGTACCTTCATCGTACCCCGTAAATTACCGCTTATCGCGAGTTATAGATACATATTTCAGAATAGAACTCGAAATAGCGGACGAATTCGAATTAACGATGCCTCTACGACGCGCCAATGCCTAAAATATATTCTCTAAAATATCAACAAGAAACATAGCAAAATTTCCATTGAGATTTGCATCATCCTCGATTACAAGCGGCTTTTATGCTTTTAAACAGAATTGGGGGCCGTGTAACAGGAGGAGATGCAGATCCATCGTGATCGTATCAATGAAGAAAATACATGTGAAGTAAGATAAACAATGTGAATAACGAAAAATCGTGAAAAGTTTCGCAATATAATAAACGGAGAAAAGAAACGAAGAGATCGGAAGCATACGTGCGAATATGTACGATTAATTAATTTTAAAAACGATTGAGTAAAAATGGAAAATAAAAAGTGAGAGTATAAAAGAGATAGGAATAATCTACAATTTATACGAAAATATACCGTGAAATATTATTTTCCTATGAGATTAAATTTTTATTAACGTTTCGTGCAAATATTGAATAAAACTGGATGAAATTATCAGAAGAAGTAATTAAGATTTTTTTTTTTTAATAATAATTTAATAAAAATGCGATTCGTTTTCGAAGCGGAAGAAAAAAAATGCATTTTTCGACGAATAATGACATCTAAAGAAAAAGAAATCGAAGAAATCATTATTATTCGATAATTTGCTTTACTATTTTTATCGACACGTAAGTTTTGAAGTGAAACGCTTCGTTGGAAAATAAAGATATGCACAACACGATATTTACTTTTTGCAGCCATTGTATATCTGATGAAGAATGAAGCACTGAAAACAAGTCACATTCATTGCAAAAATTATGGTAAATTCGTATCTCATTTAAGAAGAAAACCATGGGAACAAAAAGAGCTACAGCAATATGTTCCCACACGGAATCAACAAAGAATTTCATCCTTATGAATGAGGAGAAACATTTCCTCTTAATGTGCCAGTAATTACCTACTATAATACGATCGAAAATATTAGAAACTAATTTAATTTACTTACAATATAAATAAGAAATCTTTGTCCATAATTTTTTTTTCAACAAACATTCAATAATCATTAATATATCCGCGTAAAAAGAAGAAAATGAAAAAATAAATCAAATGTAAAAAAAAAAAAATAAGAAAAATGAAATGTCGTATGAAAATAATTTGAAAGTATACCCATTATTAAAGAAAATTCATTTTCAAACGGTAATTTTTTAAAGTTTTAAAATGAGATAAAATAAATGACCTTAAAAAAGTTAAAAAAAAAAAAAATCGATATTTTATTTTAGTAGCACATAAAAGATAAAATTTACATTATCATATTATACGAAATATTCCCGTTACTATAATCATTATTTTTCTTAAATAATAAATGAACGGATGGAAATGAATTTTTAATTAATTTTTTAAATAAAATACTATAATCGTATCAAAAAAAAAATTCAAGCATATGTGATTTTAATGACCTTCAAACTCATGCAAGGTCAAGAATAAATAAAATAATTTGAATATTTCATTCCATACCATTGCATTTAATCGTACAAATGTATTTCATATTGATAAGACCACATTGCACCTTCATTGTGATTGGCAAGAATACGTTTCTTAGATCTATGAATCACATTTTTCACGCATTTTTCACTTCTGCTAATTTTATCTCGAATATCGGTGGATACGCTTTGTAAATCATTTTGATCTCTAGACTAGGTATATCATAAATAATATTTTTAATACATTAAGGCCCAAATTTTGTAATTTTTTTAATACAACAATACATTTTTTAAATTTTTATAATACATTTGTATTATAAAATATTATAATACATTGTATTATATTATATAATAATAATAATAATAGTATAATCTATTGATGAAATTGAATTATATGGTACTTATCTGTAAAATTATTTTATTTATACATTATATAAATTTTTAACGATTATATATAATTCAATTATATGAGATTCTTAATAATATGATTTAACATAATGATTTTTCTAATATTTGTTAACTGATTATTCTATGAAAGACATAAATAATCGAGTACAAATTGACAACAGAGCGTTTAATCGTTTGTACTCATGCGCGTGGCTGTTTCATTCGTTCTATGTCGTCATCAATAGTAGGTCATCGCACTCTTCCTCATTCCCCCTTGTTCTTTATCATCGTACACACATACACGAAAAATAAGAATCATAATATTGTCCTCGTGTTAATATATAACAATAAAAAATTAATTTTTGACCAACACGATTAGTTATATCATAATAATCAAATTAAAGATGTATCATTCTACTTGTTATAAGCTTTGCATAAAATAAACAACCAAATTCAATTCATATCAGTACACTATAAAAATGTTAATTAATATATATAACTTAAAATATGAAAAAAATTTATACGTAGAGTAACATCATTATTGCTGGAATTTTCCTTGTTTTTTATATTGAAATATTACTAATACATTTTTTGCATCCTTTTAATTAAAATTTGCTTTTCATTGCATCATTTCTTTTTTTTTTTTTTTCAATTAAATATTTTATCAAAGATAAATTCGAATGAATTTTTTGAAATAAATAATTATCTTCTTTGACTGATTAGTTAAAATTTGTAACTCTTTTTTTCACAAAATTGAAAATACTAATATATATTTTTATATGATTTATGCATTTAAATTTTCATACAAAAATATCAGAAAATTGTAAAAATATTTTTTTATTGAACAATAATTTATTATTGATAAATTAAAATAACAACTATTTATTATTTTTAAATTCTTAGTAATGATACTTAATATATTTACATAATATATGCATATAAATAAAAATTATTCTATGAATTACATGTGAAGAAAATTGATCAAGGAAAAAATTTAGATATAACAGCTTTTTTCTCTAGCGTTTTTTATTAAAATCTTTGAATTCATATTAATTAATATTATTAATTAATATTAATATTAATTTATATAGTATCTTTGATCAATTTTTTAGATATTTTTCATAGATTTCTAGCATTTATCCATTACTTATTGGAAATAAATATAAAATTAAAACAAAATTTTGCTTGTATTTTCCTTGACTTTAAATTTAGTAATAAATTTTGTAAAAAATTATAATAATAGGAAGAGAAATAATGTTAAAATATATAGAACATTAACATTCTTTTATTTTGAAAAAATTTATGTATATAAATTTCTTTTAGCTTAAAAAAAAGAAAGAAGAATATATTTATATGAAACAATGATAACTAAGGTTAATATTTCAATTGTAGTACTTGAAAACTTATCAAAGCTAAAAATCGATATATAAACGAAACATAAACAAAACATGCATATGATAGCAGAAAAAACTATATCAAAAGTAAACAAAACATCCAATTGAAACATGAAAAAATCGAAAAATTAAAAAAAAAAAAATCAAAAAAGTAAAAATCAGAAAAACAATTATATATCTATCTACAAATTATCCAGGAAGAGATTCTGAAAAATGCATTAAAAAAATTTAATTGTCAACAATATCAAAATAATAATACACAAGAACAACTAATGGATTGACTAAATGAAATAAATAATAATTTTTCTTCATTTATTTTTATGATAAATATTTTAATACTTCTTATGTAAATAATATAACTTTTTTTTACTTATTACATTTAATTATTCTACTTAAAAATATTTGTACTATAGCATCAATATAAATTTTTTGATTCTAACAAATAAATATCAAATAATATCAAAAAAATTATGAATGGTAGTTTATAAATATTTTTGATGTGTATAAAAATAAATAAAATTAAAAATTATGAATAAATATAATACAAACAGAGAAAAAAATTATCATATAATATTCAAAAATTTGAATACTGGTTTATCAATAACTGAATATTCTTACTGAGATAAATTATTAGCTAATATTTATATACATTACCAATATAATTATTTTAAAATAAAATTTTAAAATAAAATTCTTTTTTATAAAATAAAAATCTAAAGTTACATTTTTTAAAATTACAAGCAATTTAAATGTTACGATATGAAATTAAGATTTAAATCAAACATGATTATTATTAAAAACATGATTGTTATATAATTAAATTTATTGTATTATTGTATTTATATAATTAAATTTATTGAAGTGTATATTTAATTATTTGATTATTGATATTATATTTGATTATTACATATGATTATTATTTTATTAATATTTTTTTTTCATTTTTTTATTTACAATTATATATATACATNTATATAATATATAACATGTTTAAATTTTTTAATGTACTTACTTTATAAACTTGACCATAAGTTCCATTTCCAACAACTTCAATTAATTCGAAGATACCTGCAGGTTCCTATAACATAATATATGCACATATTTTTGTTAAAAATATATTTCAGAATATATATAATATATAAAATATTATATATAAAATAAATAAAAAATTAAATAAAATTAAATATATTTAAATAAATATAACAATTTTTAATAATATTCTGTTCCAATATTAATAAGTAATTTATTATAAAAATAAAATTACAGAGTATTATAATTAAATATTTCTTAATTTAAAAATATATTTATTAAAAGACATCAAATATAAAATCAAATATAAAATATTGTTTATTTTATTATTGTATTATATTATACTGTTTATTATTGTTTTATTATTGTATTTTATTATTGTATATTTTGTATATTGTATATTATTGTATATTTACTTAATTCGTATATGAAAATATATTGGTATTCACGCAATATATATCGTGTATGTCATTCATGATATAATATGATAAAAAAAAATATATTTAAAATAACAAATTCATAATCATAATTATATATTTAAATATAATATAATATTAAATATAATTATATATTTAATTATATTATTATTTTAAATAAAAATTAAATATTATCTTTTCATAATAGTGTTCGATTTAATTTTTTGATAATTATATAAAACACTTCGAAGTAAATGAGATATAAAAATGTTGTAAATAAAATAACTTTGAATTTTTTCAATTTGACAAATAAGAAATATCACGATTTTTGAAAAATTTAAAAAAATTATTCTTTCATTTCTTTCTTTATATTATACTATTACCAAGAAATAATAATCATCGTTTATTCTTATGAGGTTAATTATGATGTCTGTGTTTATATAGGATATAAAAAGTAATTTTTATGTCTTTCTAACAATAGTTGCTTTTAAATGTTAGATCTATATTTGATAAATAAAATACATTAAAAACTCTTACATACTTTCAAAGCATTCAGATCAATGTCGTCGAGCGAACAGTTGACGCTCGGTGCCAAATTATGCGCCATCTTGATACGCCACTTGCGCTCCTTATGAGATATCTTTCCTACTTAAACTCAGCAAATCCACCGTCTATCCTCTTTTCTATTCTTCCCGTTATTGTTCTTATTTTGACTTTCAATTTAAGCCATATAAAAATTTAAAAATATAAAAAGAAAAAATTACTCGTTGCACTTACACTAACACAAAACACTAGGATCACTAATATAAATTTTTATTAAAATAATTCACCGGCAAACTTATTAAAAGAATATTTTTATGAAAATTTAACCGAGTACGATCCAGAGAGAAAGGAAATACACGTAGAGCAATGGCACATGGCGTATGAATAAATTCTAACGATCAACGAAGAAACAGTCTACCAATCAAATTAGAAAATAATAAACCTCCATCACGTTCTTTCTGAATTTTTCATAAAATATAAATGTCAATAATGGCAAGTAACACGGTCACAGCGCTAAGCGCTGGATTATCGTATCGTCATAACGGATGCGGCACAACCGAGCCGAGCCCAAACACCACGGCAGCGGCCGTTCTACGTCCTGTCGTACTGCTTGCTGCACGCCTCTATTCTCCCTCCTTTGCACCCTCTTACTATCTTTTTCATTCTTAGGCGTGCGCATACATGCTTTTCTGTTCTCTCTTCTTAATACTGACAATGTTTTCACTGTCTTTGTTTTCGTGTGCTATGTGATTGTACATCACTACTCTTTTTGACGTCATCCAACACGCTAAACTATAATGGCGGCAAGTACTTCCCTTCCTAATATTCTTATCATAAAATAAAATTAATCAAAAAATAAATTTGTTGACATTTTATTTTATTCCTATTTCTCAATTATATTTAATGAATATGATTTATCTTCATGATATCATGTATTTCATGAAATTTTTTTTTATATAAATTAAGTGAAATATTTAAACAATTAAAAATAAAAAAAATGATGACGTTTAATATTTTCATTGATAATTAATGTTTAATACATTTAAATAAAGACTCCAATATATTTAAAATAATATATGTTATATGTTATAAATAATAAATATATGTTATAAAAAGAATATGTTTATTACAATATATTTCTTTTTGTAACATTTCTTTTAAAAACAATTTCATATTATTTCAGAAAATATAAGATTTTGATATAATGATAACAGTATACTTACATATAATTTTGTAATTTAGTTATAACTATACACAAAATAAAATGAATATTATTTTACAGTATAATTACAATTTATCATTTATATCTATTATAACATTATAAATAAGAATTAACATATATTTACTATATGTACAATATAAAATACAGCAATATATTTTTAATTAGAGACCTTAATTAAAATTCAATTAAATCAATTTAGAATTATTTTCATAATAGTTAATATCACAAAAAATAAAAGTTTAAATTTCAAAAAATTCAGAAATTTCACAAAATGCAAATTATGTTTCCATAAATTTTGTTTAAAAATATTTTTTAAAAATATTCAACACAAAGCAGCTAATTTTCGTACTGTGTTTAAATCTCGAACAAGCATTTGAACTGTTTGTTTAGTTCGAGGTTGAACATCTGAGGTAGATGAATCTTCAGGATCCATGGCTTCTAAAGCTAAAAAAATATATTAAATATTAAATAATTTTTTTTATAATATATAATGAAGTTGAACGAAATTTACCAACCACAAATTTCTGCCTCAATATATGTTAATTTTGCATCTATATGTTTTTGAAAATGTTCTATATGTTCTAATAATCGCATTCGGCATTCTCCTGGATCAATTGGCGCTTCTGGTTGTGGTATAAAAGGTTGTAACGGTGTTGACATTTCATGTTCATTTTCTTCCTCATGCATGTCATTTGCTAATGTATTTGAGATAAATACATTATTTTCAGATAAATTTGATTGATTGGTTAATAAATCTAAATGTGAAAAATAAATACTATTTTTCAATTATAAACAAAGATTTAAGATTTTTTTTCTATTTTTACCTGTATTTGTCTTAATTTCTGAAGATATTGAATTTTTATATTTGGTTTCAATAGTATCATTTTTTGTAAGTGCATCAAGAAGAATATGACTCTTATTTTGATGTACGAAGTCTTCTTTTTTACCAGTATTTTTAGACTCATCTGAAGTTATATTATCTTCTTCTAATATCTTCATTAATTCTGAATCTGAAGCTATTGATTTTTCATCATGATCATCTTTTAAATTGAATTTCGTTTCGGTTTTTATTTCGATTCGATGAGAACTTTCACTTGTAGTGTCTGTACAATCTTTTCCTGATTTTATAATTTCCATAATTGGTACTGGTGTCATATTTGGTTTTAATACTTCAATTTTCTCCCAATTTTTAGCCCAAAGATACAATTTTGGATGATCTTTTTTTCTTATTATATAAATTTTTATTATAATTAATAATTTTTCGTATTTTTTAATTTGATATGTATATTGCAATACATAATTATATAATACTTACTGAGCTACATTAATTTTCACCCTTAAACTGTGCAAAACTTGTTGTATTTGTAAAAGTGCTGCAACTAAATCATAAGAACGCTTTAACATAGCTGTTCTTTCATTAACTCGATGCTGATTTTTTGTTCGATTAGATAACGTTGGTAGTTTTCCCTCTTTTATCCAATCTTGATCATGAAAATATCTTTTGGATAACCGTTGTCGATATGGATTGCGACAAATAAAACAAACATATTTTTCAGGTACATCTTTCTCTTTTTCTATTGCATTACAATGACCATGTTGCCAACATAAACAAAGATCACACTGTATCATTAAACCATCTTCTTCCATAAATCCACAAGTACAATTTATTATTTCTTCTCTACGAAGTTGTTCCACTTTTACCATTTCACCATTAATCATCATCATAACACCATCATTATCTACAAAAATTTGTTTTTTATTACAAAAAAAAAAAAAAAAAAAAAAAAAAAAGAAAAAAAAAATAACTATTTTTCACTCTGAGATGAAAAATAATCTATATAAATATATTTTTAAATTAAAAAAACTACTGAACAACTGAAATAAATATTATTATATAAATAATACCAAAATATAAAAAATAAAAATATAATTTCTGAATATAGAAATATTTTTAAATCCAAATCTAAGATTGATATAAATTTCAATGATATAAAATAAAATAAAAAAAATAAAATAAAATAAAATAAAAGAAAAAATAAAGAATATACCTTCGCCATCATTAGTATCTTTTTTACCAATATTTCCTTTCAAGGAATCATCTTTTTCAACACGAGAATCGTTTAGTTGACCTAAAGAAAATAATAAAACTAGAGCTACTTTTATTACAAAGAAATAAATAGCAAAATTAAAAAAAGTAGCATTCAATATAAAATTATAATTATTTAAAATAAAAAATAACTTACTACTTTGACTATTTTCATCACTTCTTGAATCTGATTTTCTACGACTATATCTATACATAAGTGTAGTAGGTATCCCTCCTTCCAAATCCATCGCACTATCATCCAAATCACCGTATTCATCTGTAAATTCTTGAATACCTATTATAAAATAATATTTTTACTTTTAATTTATTAAAATAATTAAAATAAAATAAATACTTTATTATATGTACCATGTCGCTTTTTACCCTTATTTGATATATCAGAGCTATATTCTGATAATTGTCGTTTTCTTTGACCTTTCAATTTGTCAATATGAATAGTCTCATCTAAAGATTTTGATCTATCTATTCTCTGTGCTTCGGAAGATACAGCTGGTCTTATTGGAAGTAGAGTTTTAATTCCACTTTGCGTTTTTTCTTCTCTAGTTTTCAAATCAAATAATGTTCCAGGTGACATTGCACACGTATCTTCCCGTTTTTTCTCGATTTCATCATGCATATCTAAACTGTGACTAGAATTTGGAGACATTCTTTCTATTTTAATATCTTCTGTTTGCATATCATTACATTTTTCTATCTGATCTATTTCATCCTCTATTTCTGTTCCTATTGGTATAGTTACTGTTGGTGATGCAGGTTGAATGGTATTTGTTACAGATGGTGATGAAACATATAATGATCTATCTTGAATAAACTTTCTTTTTCCAAATTTATTACATTTTTCTATCAAATTATTTGACTTTTTTGGAATAATATCTTCAACAGATTCTCCAATTGTTCTTGCATATGCTAAATCTGCAACATTTGGAGTACATCCCAAAAATTTTGAATATTCTGGATGATAATGTTTTATATGCATTTGTAAAAGATTTTCTTTTCGAAATGTTTTACTACATCCCTCTTTTGGACATTTATAAGCACTATCTTCCATTTCTACTCGAAGTCCACCAATAAAAACAGCTGTTAACAAATAAAATTAAAAATTATATTTTAATGACATTAAAGAAAATTTATATATTCTTCTATTATTATAAATAATATTTATTTGTAAATTTGAATTAATATTTATTTGACTATTTGATTTTATTTAATTTAATACAAAAACAATACAATTTATTTATTAATACTCACAATAAATTACTCCTAATACATGTAAGCATAAAAAAGTGAACTCAATAAAATTTGATGAATTATATAAAAATACAATAGAAAAATGGAATCTTACCACCATCTGTAATAGATGTAGTTGATGTAGATACTAAAGTTGTAACTGGTGTGTTTGTAGGAACAAGCAAAGAATTGTCAGTTACTGGAGTTGCCTTTGTTTTAGGTAATAATGTTTTTATTTTTTTAGGAGCATCCACAATAATATCTTGTTTTATTTTTTGATTTTGGTTCTTCTTTTTCCGATGAATACAAAAATCAAATTTTTCAGGATCAAAATCAAATTGTCCTTGATTTTCCATGAATGCCCTAATATCATTTTTTGATCTAAACTTTTTTCCACTAGATTTATGAAGAAATAAAACATCCCATTTTCCAGCAGATGTACCAGCTTTCCTTTGAGTAAAATGTTTTTGCCATCCAGGTGGTAATCTTTTATCTGCAACTATTATTGATCGACGTGGTCCTACAAAAATAAAATGTATCATACATTTTATTTATCAATGTCATTATATTATATAAAAAAAATAACAATATTTAATAACAATTTTTTTCTTTTGACATACCATCATTTCCATCTACTATATAAGATTCAGTTCCTTGTGGTTCTCCATCTACCCATTCAGGTCCTACATCTTCTATCAGATCTATGTCATTTTTAGATACTTCTTTTTTATTTTTTTTGGAATAAGCTTTTAGTTTTGATACATTAGTATCAAATCCTCGTAATAAATCTGTGCCTGGATCATAACAAGGCCCAAATAACGTACCATCCAAGTCAATTTTATTTTCTGAAAAGATTTCTGCATTTTCATTAACTGTAATTCCTTCCTTTTTTGTTAATTTATCCGTTTCATTTTTTGAACGTTTTCTATAATGCGTATGAAATAACTCCATCACTGTATGTTTCCTTTTTTTATCTCTTCTTTCTTGTTTGCTTCCTATGTATTCTTCAGTTTGACTAGATTGCTATTATAAACAATATAGTAAAATTTTATTTTATTTATTCTTCTTACTTTTATTGACTCCATCTAATAAATTTTAATTTTTATAACATAAAAAATTATTATTTTATCTATTTTTATGCTAATTTTATTTTATAATGAATAAATTATATTATGAAGTAAAATTATAAATAAATATATATAAAAAGAAAATCATAGTATAAAAAATTTTAATTTACGAATAAAATATATATTTCAATAATAAGTAGTAAATCTATTATATATTTATAAAATTATTATATATTTTTTTAATGACTTTTAAAAAAAGATGTATCTAATTAATTCTAATTATCTAATTAATAATAATAATAATTTCTTATAATTACTTTTTTAATATTTTAAATTATTAAAATGAGTTAAAAATCAATTCTTATTATAAATTATTTTAATAATAATAATAAAAAGAAGAGTAATTATAATTAATTGAATTTTATATTAACAATAATATAACATAACCTTATTACAAATACTGTACCTTTGTAGGTGTTGCAGCGATTTTTGTCATTTTTGACGATTTAATCGTCTTTGTATATCCATCATCAAATAGTACATCATATCTATCTGTAAAAATAATTTATAATTAAAAAATCAACATTTCTTGAATTAAAAAAATGTCTTATCACGAAACGTCAAACCAACAGTATAAGTAATTTTCACAAGTACGCAGTTAAGGTTAGATTACTTACCATTTCCCAAGACAGCATTCACTTTGGCTGGATATTTTCTACCATCAGCCCATGTAGCAAGAATCCTTTCTCCTACTGAAAAATCTTTCATTTTTGCTTCCCTAAAGAATTTAAATTGATTTATTGCCATATTCAAAAAGTTATCATTATAATAAATATATATGAATGAATAAACAATTTCTAATTCAATTTATAAATAGTGATTTTGTTCTACAATATTATTATAAAATACTATACAAAAGTATATAAAAATCCAATTGAAAAATGAATTTTGTTTTATTTTTTAATTTTATATTTATATTATTAATTTATTTTAATATTTATTAGAAGATATAAATATATTAATATTTATTAAAAAACAAAATGAGAGAGAGAGAGAGAGAGAGAGAGAAGAGAAAGAGAGAAAAGAGAAAGAGATGAAGAAAGAGAGTAATAAAGAAAAAAATATATTTCAAATATAATTTTCATAAAGTTTTTTCTTAATATCAAATTAAAAATTAAAATTAATTATTAAAAAAAAAATTTCTTTTAATAAATTCATTCTATATAAATATGAAATGCAAAATAATATTTAAATATAAATTAAGAATTTTTTTTCCTCTTTTTTAATTAAGACAATTTTTTATAAAAGTAAAAAATTTTTCAAATTTTTTTTTTCAATTTTTTAATAATAATTTAAATAAAATTAATAATTACGAGGATTTATAACTTAAAAATTTACATAAAAAATGTTTATATAACAGATTTAAAAAAAGATGAGAGAAAAATGAAAATTTACTATTGATTTTATAAGAAATAAAATAATTTAATATTTTTTATAATTGCAAAAACTGCTATAAAATATACAAGTTTTGACCTAGCTAATAATTATACAATATCCACTTACAGAGATGGTAGATTCCAGGTTTGTTCGCTTTAAAAAAAAATAAATCTATAAGTAATTCAGAACATATTTTATATAATAAATCAGGTCAACAATTATTTATGTATACAATTTTTTATTTTTTATATCTACTAATTCAAATAATTTTGTAATAGATTTATTGAAATTTTACTTTGACTTACTTTGATTGTGTTTGTAATACACGTAATCTAGAACTATCCATAGGTATCCATTCATCAAATCTTGAACTCCACTTATCAAAACGTATCAAGACTTCCCGCTCATCCCAATCAGTTTCAACTACTTTTGCTGAATACCTACAATGTAAAAAATAATTACTTATAAAAATTTGTTTATATTTATCAATATATTTAATCAATTATAATTAACTGATATTAAAATAAATGTTTACCATTTTTCATTAAAATCTTTTGCTTCTAATTTGGCTCCAGGAAAAAATTTTAATCCACCTCGATTAAAAATTTTTGGCTTTAATTCTTCTGATGTTTTCTCATCTTCTATTTTGATATTTTTCAGTTCTTCTTTAATAACTAAATCCTTTTGTATATGTTTCATTGTTATATCAGATTCAACAATACCTAATTGCACTGCCATAGTGTTAACTTCTATTTCTGAATTTTTATTTATCTCTTGATGTTTCATAGGAGATATATTCTCTTCTTTCATACTCAAAACTTTACATCCATTATCAATTAATTCTGTTGAATCTAATAAATTAAAGGAATCAGCTGATGATTCTGGTCGAGAAGAACATGTTTCTCCACAGCTATCAGATTTTGGTGTTCTGGCACCAGAATTCAATGGAGATATAGATTGTTCTAAATTCAAAATTTCAGAATTAATAAGATCTAAATCTTCTTGTGCATAAGAAGTTGATGATTTCACAGACATTATTACAGGATCTGTAAAAAAAATATCAATATATAACTGTAAACATTAAGAAAATAATATTTTCTATACTTTTATTCAACAATAATTTTCAAATATATATAAAGTTTTAATATATAAAGCATATCTTGAGAAAACGTTTTATAAATAAAACATTTAAATAACAATGAATAATTACTATTTCCATTGTCTAATTATTTTATTAACATAATTATATATTATTAAAAAATATAATATTAAAAAATTATAATAAAATAATTGAATATTATGAAAACATAAAACTGTATATAATAATATAAATCACAAAAAATAATACTGTTATTAAATTTAAATAATTTTAAAAATTTAAAATATATTTTCCATATTACATTATAAATATAAATTATAAATATATCTTACATATACATATATTTTCTGATCTTAATTAATTAATTAATTATTTATAATTTATTTTATTATTATTTATAATGGAAGAATTATTGTTTAATTATTATCAAATATCATATATACATAATATATATATATATATATATATATATATACATATCATTTTTTATTATTATTATATAATATTCATTATATTATTGTATATTTATTATTATTAATATAAAGTATTCCAGATTTTTTCAACTTTATCAATATATTTTTTATATTGAGAAATAAATATAATGAGAAATAAATGTTACATAAATATAAGTTGTTTAAAATTTTTTTGAAAAATTATAAGAAAAATATGAAATAAAATGAGAACAATAACAGATTTATAATCATTATGACATTATAATTTAAGACAATTATGTTAATTATTAATATGATATAATCAATAATTAAATAATAATTTAAGATTGAATTTATTCTAAAAAGATTATTTTTATATCAACTCATTGATTATCAATTCTTTATATCAATTTATATATTTTATTTCAATATATTTTCTACATGTGAAAATCTAATAGCATAAGATTAAGCAAATTTGATAAATAAATCATTTTCTTTGAATTTTTATAACTTTTTAATGTAATGAATATCTTAATGAATGTTTATATATTTTTTTTATTTATATATAATATAAATTATATCTATAAAATATACTGAAATATCATATTGGATTATATGGAAAAAACTACAATACTCTATTCACATAGCAATCAATATATTCATATTTTAATAATAAATAAAGAAAAATGAAATTATAGAAAAAATCATTAAATTATAATATTGATTATTATTATCTATAAATGATAAAAATTTTTTTTAATTCTTAAAGTAATATAATATATTCTAGAGCAATAAATTAACACATAGATTTATGCATAAAAAATATAGAAAAATGTATATATAAATTGTATTACAAAGAATTTTATGAAAAACTAATTTTTAAATTTATAAATATAAAATTTTTACTTATTTCAATGATCACAATATATTAGTAATTTAGCATTAATTTTTTTGTTCGATATATATATTATCGTTTTTTAAAATTTATATTTAAAGAAAAAGATTAAATCATATCATAAAAATATTTAAATATAACATTATTTATATATCTTTGAAGATTATTTTTTGAATAAAAATACAATAACAATAAAAACATGTTATAATATATATAATAATATAAATGTTATAAAAGCGAGTACTAAGTAATACACACCCGGATGATTGTCATAATCTGCAAAAACCGACGGAACACTACCTTTACGTAGAAGTAATTTATGTCCTTTAGCAGCTTCGTAATCAGCTCGTTTAAAATGTCTGTGACAAACAACTTGACCTGGTGAAGGTTTAAAATTCGCATCAAATCCACCACTAGTTAACCATTTGTTTCTTAAAGTAATATCTTTCGGAAATTTATGAAGCGGTAACCCTTTAGCACGCGCATCTTGCACATCAGCCTCACAGCTACGCACGCAACATTTGCGCGCCATTCTCATTGTTCCTATAGGTAGTATTCTTTTGATATGCGACCGCGCTATACGCCGTCGCTTCATTTACGTGCTACATAGCAATGTGCCGCAAAAGTACATTTCCTAAGATATTCGTGAAAATAAAATGTAACCACGAGATTAGCAGTTGTGTGTCTACTACTTTGACACGCACCCTTCCAAGTGAAAATACTTCAACTAACGTTCGTAAAAACACTGAACTACCTCAATTGCGTATATGATCCACTAATCGATCTGTACTTTTCGAAGAACGTTGAGTATATAAGCATTACTTATTAAATAAATTTATCAATATGTGGCGCCCTCTTCTAATTTTCATGAATATTCACAATAATATAAAATAATACTTCACGTATCATTCTTAAAATTATTTATTTAAAATATTAAATTTTATCTAATAAATTATATTAATAGAATTGTTAATTTTACTAATAGAATCGTTCGAATATTAGCATTAGATATAAAAATTATTTCAAATACTTATTATAATACTTTTATTGCATTCTCATGAGAATATGATATTACAGATACACAATAATTATAATACATATGATAATAATAGTTATATGTATATATAATAATAATGCTACATGTTAATGATAATAAATAATTTTAATACAATTTTTTGTGTTAAAAAATATTTCGTTTAGTTATCAAATTAACCAATAGGATTATGTTATTTTTATTTAGTAATTAATTGAAAGTAGTCCCTAAAATATCACGTGACTTCCTTTGAACTCGTTTCTCTTTCCTTTTAGCTGGATCAAGCGAATGTCGGGTGCTTGTTCTCTTTTCTTGAGCTAAGGCTATATCAGCGACTTGCACCGTTTTATCATTCCATCCAGCTTCAATATATTTTATACAAGTGACAAACATGAATAAGAAAGCTGAACTTGCTTGCGTTTATTCAACACTAATTCTTGTAGATGACGATGTTGCTGTAACCGTAAGTATCACTCGTGGATTTTGATTTCTTAATATAAATTAAATGTTTAAAAGTCAAACTGATTATTTATAAATTCCTCAATTTTAGTTTTTAGAAATTCAATTTATTTATCTTATTAAAGTTAATCATTTGATTTTGTCTTAACTCATGAAAATTAAAATATTATTTTTATTTTATTATTAATAAAATTAAAAATATATATATATATATATATGTTACTTATATATTTTTAATATAATATAATTATAATTAAAATATATCTAATAGCAAAAAATATCAATTTTTATAATATAGGGAGAAAAAATTCAAACAATTTTAAAAGCTGCTAATGTTGATGTGGAATCTTATTGGCCAGGATTATTTGCCAAAGCTTTAGAAGGAGTTAATATAAAAGAACTTATAACAAATATTGGATCAGGAGTTGGAAAAGCACCAGCAGCAGGTATATTAACATTTAATATTACTTCAATTTTTTTGTTATATAAAATTTTTTTTAAGATGAAATATATTTATTATTTTTTTTAATGTTTTCACTATATAATATATAAAATTAAATACATATATACTTAATTAATACTTAATTAAATACATATATTTATTTATTCATTTATTATTAAAAGAAATATAGATCCTCTTCATCCACCGTTCTATATAATCATTTATTTTAGTGCGGTCAGCAAAAGAGGAAATAGAAAAAGAAATAGAAAGTTCTGAAAATCATATTTGAAAATATGATTAATATTTCTATATACGACAATGATAAATAATAATTTCATTATTGTTTTACATAGATCATATAATTACATTGAATTTTTATATAATAAAATTATTTATTTTTTAAAGCACCAGCAGCAGCTGCACCTGCAAGTACAGAAAGTGCACCAGCTAAAGAAGAAAAGAAAAAAGAAGAACCTGAACCAGAATCAGATGATGATATGGGCTTTGGTACGTAATATATTTTAAACAATATAGTATTAATATTCTTACAGATTTTTATAATTTTTACATTCAATGATTATTATTATGTATTAGCTATTGATATGTCTGATGATATTAAAAAAATGAGAATATTATAAAAATATTGTAATTATTATATTGTATTATAAAGAAAAAAAATTTGACTTTATAAATTTTTTTTTTACAGGATTATTTGATTAAGCTTAAGAATCACAATGGATCAATTTATTGGTCTATGTATCGTCTTTGTACAGTTGTATTGTACTACAAATAAAATATTTTGAAACTAAATCATTTAATGATATTAATTTCATTTATTAGAAAATAAATAATTTTGATCCTATTTAATATATATTTTTTTAAATGTAACAAATTTAAAATTATTTTGTTTTATTAAAAGTTATTATGATTATAAATATAAATATTCTTTTTTTGATGAAAAAATTACAAATTTTTAATCGTATATTTATGTTTAAAAATTATATAAATTTATTTTATATATAGTAAAATTTTTTTAAAATATGAAAAATCGTAAATAAAAACTATATAAAACTTAAATTTTTGAGTTTAAATTTATAATAACAATTAATTAGTTTATTTATTATTTTTAAATGAGATGTAATTTGATACAATTTTTTTTAATAAAAAAATATTTGTTATATTTAAAGATTTTTTTCGATACATATTGCTTGAATTTTGTGCTTGGTCGATAGTATTCAACTATGATTTGATTAGTCTAGTCTAAACTACGCTCCGTGATTGGCTAATGTTTTTTGTTAATAATTTGTAACAAAACTATAATAAAAATTTTTTTAAAAGAAAATTACTTCAGGAATCTTCAATTAATTTGCATTCTCAAATTTGTAAGATATCCTGTATATGTACTATATTTTTTTTTGATTGAAAATTTATATGCCGCGACATCTTGAACAATTAAAAAAAAACAAAAAAAAATGGCGAGTACAAAGATCATGGAATTTTTTAAAACTTCCAATAGAAAATATAAAATTAATACCATAGGATTAATAATGAGAAATGCACACGATATAACTTCAAAATCTGCTAAAAAAATTACTCATACTGGTCAGGTAAAATTAAAATTGTAAAAAAATATTTATATTTATTTGTATAATTTTTTGTAACCTATATTATTTATTTTGATAATAAAATAAATATTATTTATTTTTTTAATAGATATATGATGAAGATGATTATCGCAATATACGATTTGTAAATAGACCAAAAGAGGTTAATGATAATTGGGCCATAAAATTGATAGCAGAAGTTTCTCCTACATCAGCAAAAGAAAAAATTGTGGCGTGTGATGGAGGTGGTGGACCTTTAGGACATCCAAAAGTTTATATTAATCTGGTATAAATTATTATAGTATTATACTACTATAGTATTATAGTACTAATTAAAGAATATTTCATAATTTTATTTTTACATATTTTAGGATAAACCTGGTGATCATACTTGTGGATATTGTGGTTTACGCTTTTATAAAGAAGATCATTAAATAAATGCAATATATACATATATACATAGTTAAATTGTAAATTATTAATTTATTTTATGTATATTTATGGTAATAAATATTAGAAATATGTATATAGGATAAAATCTCTTTTATTTATGTACTTTAAACTTTCTAATTTGTGGAACAATAATAAATTTTCTAAACAAAATTTGACTTTGGTAATAAATTTTTACAAAGCTGTTTTTTGGCTGTTCATACTTAATGGTATTGCTTGCAATTCGGTTTTCATACAGAGGAATTCACCACAAACACACATTATACTTAAAGATATAATATTTAAACACCACCAACTAAAAGTTGATGGAAAACTTGCATTATATGCCCAACAGCATAATAAATGTATTAAATGTGCTGTGCATGCAAAATCCATACATTGTTTTGTTCTCTGTACTAGCCACCATAATGCAATTGCTCCAATCAATGCATTTAAAATAAAAATAATTATAATAAATTGACCAGCAAAATCTCTAACATGGATTTCTTTATAATGGAAAACATAATCTAATGATTTTGTGGATCCTATATATGATGCAACAATCCAAATCCATAATCCAAGACAAAAATACATCACTGTTTGAATAGCAATTATTTGAGATATAATAAGAAATGGATCCCATATTGTTTTTCGAAATTGTCCAGAAATATTATTCATTGTTTAATTTTTAAAATATTAATTTTGTTTAATAAAACAATTCTATGTTATATATTTTGTATTTTATCATACTGAAGTTTCTTTTCATCTAAAACAAAAGTGATTAATATAAGAATGAGAAATTTTTAAAAAAATATATGTATATTAGAGTTATTAATAATTTTATAATTTATAAAATATATAATTTATTATATATTTTTTTTATATTATAAAAATCTTAATCTAATATTAAAATTGTAGAATAGAACTTTTTTTATCTTGTAATTCTTCTTTAATTTGTTTAATAAGATAATTTCATTTAATTATTTTATAAACATATTATACAATTATATTGATTTGTTACATGTTAAATTAAAATATGTTATATATATATATACATCATATAAATATATAAATTTTTGATAAATTTAAAAAATATGACTTACATAAATTTATATAATAAAATATTATTGAGAAATTGTGATAATTCAGATGTTTAAATTGATTTTAAATAGTTATTTATTACATGCAAATGATATATTTTTCGATATATATATATATATATATATATATATATACATTCGATATGTATACATATATATAAGTATGTATAAGAAAAAGAGAGAGAGAAAGATAAAAAAATTTAATTAAATATATTGATGACTTTAAAAGATTTAATTTTACTGTATCTTATATATTGCTATAAAAAGAATGATATAATATTATTTATAAATTGCGATTGATAAATCTCAAATTATAAAAAGTATTTCACTTCAAAATGGTTACCTTTCTATGAAATTATTATATGATAGACATAGGCTATTTCTTTGGATACAAATCGTGATATTAAGCTTGGCAACATCGCTTTTACTAGCAAGTATCTGGAGTTCTATTTTAACATACATAATAAAAATTGGCGAAATATAATTAATATATTTTTAAAGAAATTAAACAAAATATACATAACCTATTAAAAATTATAAATAATGTATAAATAATGTAACTGTAAGTAATAATAATATATAGTAAGTTATATAGTAATTTAAAATGATAAAAAAATTATCTTTATTTCAGATAAATTTGAATTTAAAATATTTACATTAATTAAGAAAATATTATTGCAAAATAAATTTAAAATATTCCTTTAAAAAATGATAAATACATAATAATCAAACCATATAAGTTAATCAAAATGAAATAAAATTTTTAATATATAAAAAAAAATACATAAATATTCAATGAAATAAATAGTATGAACAATTCAAAGAAAATAAGAAAAGTTCTAAATCATTTACAAAGTAACATTATAATTACATTATAATTAATTTATATTAATTACAATTATATTATAATACAATTATAAGTTTTAATTTATTTTATAAAATTTTTATATAAAAATGTTATATAACATTATATAAACAATTTATAATAGAATAATATTATCTCTAATGTTATGTACTTGTTAAATTATTGTACTGTATAATTATAAGAAAAATAAAGTACGAAATGTAAAATATGATGAAATAAAATATGAAATGTAAAAATTTGAATTTTAATTTTTTTAATTTAATCTATACTAAATAATTTGTTTTATATATATATAAATCAAGTAATTATTATAAATAGATAACAAATTTGTATTATATACATATTGTATTACTTTATAATTATTCTATTATAATCTTTTTATGTTATTTATTATCATTATATATATTATTATGAAATATTTTATAAAATCGCGGGAATCCGAAAATAGTAACTTATAGTAAATGTCTATCGAAATAAAATAATATTATTGTTAAATTTATTCTAACCATAACTTATATCTTATATGACTATCTTCAAATTAAAAAATATAATATTCTGTCAATGAAATAAATCACTAAATGTAAATAAAGTCACATGATCAAAATGTAGAGAGAAATTAAATCGACTATTCAATTTACATAAAATATTTAATAAATATTAAGTACATATTTTAATATATATTCTAAATTTAGACAAGAAAAAGTATGATCTTTTGATTCGATAAATAATTCGAGAAAAAAGTTCACAAATATAATTTATCTTTATTAAAATAAAATAAATAATACTATTATAGTTAATATCGACATATTTTAAATATGTAAAGATTTTAATATCGATAATTCGTCAACTAATAACTGAAATTGTACCTAATTGTCACGTTTTTTAATTTATTTATATCTAGTGAGTTGTCTTGTTGAACACAGTCCATTGCTATAGTTCGAGAATATTCAAAAATATGATGTAAGCTCCTTTTCATTAAGTAAAGAGATTAGAGTTGTAAGAAATGGAGTTTTGGAATTTCATCCGCAATATATTTGGCGGAAACAATTCGGATAAATTTAATAAAAGGTAAAAAGTGTAAATAAATATATATAATTGTCGATTGCATTATTACAATCCGATTCTGTGGGTTGTGTGATTGCATATTACTTAGTTTTATTCATTTTTTATGATTTAATCAAATATATTATATTTTTTTTTTAATTGAATTTTTCAATTTTTTTTATTTTAATTGAATATTTCAGATTTGCTGATTGTGAAGATAATTATAATGGGGACAATTTTGGAAATTCAATATGGCAAATTGATGTTTATGATAATCCGAGGTAAATTTTATTTTACATTTTATAAAGATTTATTATTTGTTCATTGTTTAATTAGTATTTTTAAAAATCTATTTGTATTATTTTAATATAATATTAATAAATCTTTGATATGAGCAAATTAAAGATATATTGCAAAACATAAACATATATTTATAAAATTTTATTTCACTTTAAATAATAATAAAATAATAATAATAATAATAATAATATATATATATATACTTAAAAAATCTACTTATATTTATATACATATAAAATAAATATTTTATATATTATGTTTAAAAAAATAAAATTTTTCGTAAATAAATCATTAGTTTCTTGAATTATTTAATTTAAAAACAAAATAATAATTTAATATCATGATTGCAATTTTGGAAAAATAAATTTTAATAGAATTTATGTAATATAATTTATATATTTTATTTACTTATGTTTATTATGAAAAATTATTAATTTTATTGTAACTTTATATATAACAGATATTTTGGAAGAAATAATCACTTTAATATCTTTAGTGATCCATTACAAATAACAAGATACTTTGAATCTCAAATTGAGAATATAATGATGAATTTTATTTATGGATTTCATAATGAAGGTATGGATTTAATAATGGATATCAATGGATATCAATTGTTTTTAATTCATATATAATTATAAATATTATTTTAAAAATAATTATTAATTATATTAATTTTAAAAATAATTATAAAAATATTTAAAAAATTTTTTTAGATAATGATGCAAATACAAATATATTTTTATTTGGACCTTCAAATGCTCCTTCACAAAGAGAAAATTTACGTGATAAAATGTTAAAACCAAATAATAATCAGACTGGATTAAAATTAGATACAGATTTAGATGGAAAGTTAGTAATTAAATTTAATAAAATAGTTAAATTATAATTCATTTAATTATTTTAAAAAATTATTGAATGTAATATTTATAAATATTGAAAAAAAATTTTGTTAATTTCAATAGGATTACTGTAGATAATTTTTCCAATATTTGGGATGAACATGACAAATCAAAATTTGAAATATCACGTCCTCGCATATTTGGAAAATCCATGAGGAAAGAATATATTCGTAAAGCTGATGGAACAATAGAACAAAAACAAATTATTAAAGATTATGAAGGAAATGAAGAAACTATGATATCACAGCAAATTGGTGATAAAATTCACACTATTGTCACAAAAATAGATAAAAATGGAGTAGAAATAAAAACAGAAGAATTTTGTGATGTAAATGAATGTAAGTAATAAATTTATAAAGGATTCAGGAAAATAATACAAATTTTTGTTTCAATTAACTATATTTTCTAATAAAAAAATTTATTTAATATTTTTATATTTACTCTTATTAACAATTATAAAATATATCACTTTAATATTATTAGATGATTAGATATGTGTTCATTGGAACACTTTTTTCAATTTGTTTTAATTACAATTTTAGGATACTTTAATTAATTAAAAATTTAAAAAAAAAAATTACATATTATTGAAATTATTTTTTTTAATGATTAAATTCGGAATTTACAAAATTTTGAGACATTGAAGAGACAAATAATATTTATGTATTTATAACTTATAATAAGATTTACAGAATTAAAAAATATTTTCTAAATTATATTTTTTTTTTATAAAAATATATTAACTTATTTATAAAAAAATATAATTTAAAAAATATTTGTATTATGCTCATTAATATATTAAAATTTATACAATTTTTCAAAAAATTGTTTTTAATTTCATTAAAATTAATTTTTATTTAAAAAATTATAATTATATAAATTTCAGGTGATTTATTTGGAAAAAAAAAATTATCAACAAATGAAAATAGTAATTTTCTCGATAGTGATTTAAATTTCTTTTCTTGGGATAAATTTTTTAAACCTAATCCAAAATTATGATAAAATTAAATAAAATTTAAATAGTAATTTTCTATAGTAAAAATGATTATAATAAAAATATAGTAAATGATAATGATAAATAACATGTATGGTATTGTTGTTAAACAAAAATATAAATTAATTTAATTTACATAATATGTAATAAAATTATTTCAATATATAAATTCATTCTATGTATAAATATGTATATCTGTTTAAGTGTTTGTAAGATAATTATGAGTTAATAATGCATATATCAAAAATAATTTCTTTTTTTTTTTATGTTTTAATTTCATGTGCAGAAACAAAAGTATTTTATATTCTACATATGTTTTTTTATATACAAATTTTCCAAGAAAAATAATATATGCAATATTTCATAAGATTAATATTTTAATTTAATAATTTTAATTAAATTAATTTTAGTTAATTACTTTTAATTAAGATTAAGTTATAGCAAATAATTTTTTAACTTTTAAGTTATTAAGTTGATTTAAATTGTTAATTTATAATGTATAATATAAATAAATGTTATGATAAATATTGTTTTGTTGAATGTAATAATAACATTATAATTAATTATATAATATATAAATATATTATATAAATACAAATTATCGATATTCTTTCTTTAATATTTACATATCATTTGTTCTTTATCTACATATATACACAATATGAATTCATATATATAAATCATCATTATGAAGTTAGTTGGCATGATAAAATATGTGTAATTTCTACTTACCTTATTTGAATATCATTGTCCATGATTCATACTTTAATTTATATTTAAATTAAGCAATTTGTTTTTATATTTTATATTTTCATCTGTTAAATCGTAAAAAAAATTATGAGCAATTTTGATATCCAGAATATATAAAAAATATATAATTTAAATATTAATAAATATAATTTAAAAAATAAAAAATAAAATTAAATTAGTTAAAAAAATTATTAAATTTAACTAAACAATTTTTTACAAAACTTTTTATCTTATCTTATAATATTTTTTATATATCTTTTAAAATATTTATTATAATAATATAAAAGTTATTATAATAAAAAAACCTATCAAATTATACATAATAAATAATAGATATTTATTATTTAAAAAAATATTGAAATAATAAAAATAATAGAAAATAAAATACATATTCATTCAAAAATTTACATACAATATTTTTAAGAAAAAAATAGTAAATACTTTCATATATATAGTTATATATATAGTTATACTATAGCATACTTTGTATATACTGAATTACAAAACTTAGAATATGCATTATACAGAAGTTATATTACAAATATTTATATTCATTTTTAACTAATTAACCAATACATAAGCAAATTGATTTTTATATTATAAATTTTTTCATATATATATATATATATATATATATATATTTTATTATATTACTGTCAAAATATACATTTCATGAATATAATTTGTGTGTACACATGTATATATTTTATATTTTTGCATACATTTTATTAAATGTATTAATTATTTCTTACATTAATTACAATTTATTTATACATATATGAGCATATATATACACACACAAATTATTATTAAAAATATTAATAAATTTCATGTTTATAATCCTAAGTTATTATTTCAAACAATATAAAAACTCAAATTTAAAAAAATTAATTTAAATTTATTTTAAATATTATGAAAAAAATATCAAATACTTTAATGATTCAATAATAATAGTATTTATAATATTAAAAATTCCCAATTGATTTGAAATGAATAATAGATTCTCGGAAAAATGACATTGCTATATCAAATATATAATGTATTTAAAATATTATATAAAATTTAATTAAATCTGATAATATAATACTTTTTATTTAGAAGTTAATGCTATAGAATTAGAAAAAATCAAGATAGGTATTTATTATGCGCAAAAGAAAAGTAAAAGAGCAAAATTTAAATTGAAAGAGATAAAATATTTAAAAATGAGAACAAATAATATGAAATTTTATACAATAACTATAAGTAATGAAAATTTTAAAAATTTTAATCATATGATTCACAATATGATAATAGAAATAGTTACAGAAATAATAAAGAAAGAAATGCTGATATTTATTATCAAATGAATTTCATTTATCACAAATATTAAATAATAAATGCTAATAATTTACAAATATTATTTGCAACATGATTTTTATAACAAAAGCTACTATTTTTTTTGTTTATAATATTTCAAATAATAAAATATTTTGTTTATAATATTTAAAATAATAAAAAAATCAACTAAAAATATAAAAATCATATATTATGTTATATTTTTATAAATTTATATGATAAAAATTGTATAAATTATTTAGTTTCATACAAAAAACCATTTTTAAATCTATTTTCCATTTTTTAATCTATCTATAAAGTTTTTAATGTAATTTTTTATACCTTCTTAGGACAAAACATGAAATCGTTATTATTGATTTGTCACATAAAATACAATATATTTATAGCTTAATATGTACAGCACTTATTATAATTTTCAAGCCTTTTATTAGGGAATATTACTAAGTATCGTAGAAAGCATCAATAATAAACAGCAATTAAAAACATGATTTATTTCATTATAATTATTAATGAAACATAATGAAGTAAAATTAGATAAGATTAATCTTAAAAAAAATCAATTATAAGATAATTATTTTGGCATCTTTGCTTTTATTTTATTATTTCTATGATTTATTAATTGTATAAGTTTTACTTTGTAAATATATACAATTTTTTAAATATTTTCTGTGCACTTCATNAATAAATTTTCAATTAAAATTAATATCAGAATTTCTTATAAAAGTTTAATACAAACATTTTTAATTCATTAATTTAAAAAAAATTCTTACTTAACAATTTTATCTTGTTATTATAAACAAGATAAATCAAATCATAAAATCTTGTATTACACTAAACTTGTTTTCATCACTTCTCATATATAGTGATATATTATATTTAAGTATTTAATTATTCTTGGCCAAAACCTTCTGTTTCTTCAATTGCATAATTTAACTTTTCTACTAGTTGATCATAACTTTTATATGGTGGTAAATCCAATCTATTGAAGCATGTATGTGATCTAGGTAACCATGTATCTTTTCCTACTTTCTCTATACAAAATCTTTGAGGACCATTGCTTCCTAAAAAAATGTAATTTTAAATTTAAATAATTTGAATTTAATTTAAATTATTTAAAATTCATTTAATTATTAGTATTTATTATTTACCCATTAATTCTGCAAATCCTCCAACAGGTACTCGACAAGTACCCGTTACAAATTGTAAAAGTCGAGCTCGTTTTTCGCTATCTGTTCTATTTACGAACTGAATATAAAATATATAAATATAATAAATCTGACATATATATATATATAGAATAATTTTTTACATATATAATATGTATAATATATATTTTTTACATATATAATATCTATTACATATATAATAACAAACCTGCCAAAACCACAAAATTTGTTTGCTATTTCGTGTATAATGTCTATAAATTGTATTGCGTTGCCAATCTTCTACATCTATTTCTTGCATACCACAAAGCATAAGTTCTAATTCACGCTCATCAAAATATTTTAACCATTCTAATGGTACAACAGAATTAAAACCTTCTAAAAATGCTTTAGTTTGGTCCTCTATACCTCTTGTCATTCTCCATTCTGTCATTAACCTTATATAATAGAAATTAATAAATAAATTATTCTTTAACATACAAAATTTTAATTTAATGTTTGTTATACCTAATATATTCTTCTTTATTTTCTTCAATAACTCTAATTTTGTCACCACCTTCTTTTAATTCATGATGTATTACTTGGCCAAGAATTTCAAAATCTACACTATAATACAATTCGAGGCCACATTCATCAATATTGTTTTCTTTTATCCATACAAGAGATTTATAGAATTCTGGATCAATAGATTCTATATCTTTCATAATTAATTTTTTATTTAACATACGTTTATAAAATGGCATAGTGAATCCACTATAGATAAAACGTCCATGATAAAGAGCCTTTATATAAAAATATATATTAATTTTATTGATTTTATTAAAAATATATTATGAAGAAAATAAAAAATTATCATACCATTGCTATAAATCTTCCAATAAATTTGAAATATTGTAAATGATCAGGATTAACATAAGATGCTGGATTAATTTGTAAACTATAATTACTCTTATTGGCATATTCAAATAAACAATACATTGGATTTAACACTTCATGACTTAATAAGAAAAACCATTCTCTAAAATCAAAATTAATATTTAATTCATTTTTATTTTTTTAAAATAATTTTTAATTAAAATAATTAATTCTTACCTTGATACACCTCCATAATCTAAACCTTCTTCTCCTTTAAATATTATATATAATCTGCGTCTTAGTGCAAAAGCTTCAGCATTCATTATCTGATGATAGGAATCTTCAAACAATGTTTGTCGATTAACACTAATTTTTATATGATTCGGTAATGCATTGGTCTGACATAAAAAGCGAAATTGTGATAATTTCCATCGAAATGATCTTTCATATGCTCTTGGTACACGATAAACACCTTTTGGACTAAATAACGAGATAATAATAAGTAGCATAAGAAAAAAAAGAAATATTTAAGAATGATTTAAAAGAAAATATACAAACCCTTTAGGTGCACCAGGTCTTGGATCTTGAAATGTAGTTGTCCTCGTATTATGATCTACAAAATATCGAACTCCATCTTCAGTTAATCGTATTTCCCAGCCATCTGGTAATGGTGGTTCATCAATTCCAGTTTCTTGTCCTTGCGTTCTTGGATCTTCCCATTGTGTTGTACGATTTTTATGATTTACATAATAAATTCTTCCTTCTGGCTGTTTACGTCTTTCCCACCCAGCAGGTAATGGTCCTAGAGTATCATCATCATCAACCATAGATGATGTTGAGGATCCTGCTATAACAGTTTGATTTCCATGTGCCTGTAAATATATATTAAATTTCTAAACTAGGATGTTAAATATTTATATTTAAAAACTAGAAATGAAATATAAATATAAATAAAATTATTATATTATAATTATTTATTACTTACTTGAGGATAGAGAAATCGTTGGTTTCCTTGTTGTACCACATGCTGTCTTTCACCTTGCCAATGCTGAAAATGTTGTAATCTTTCTGTATTTGGTCTTTGCCATGTTGTTGTTCTTGTATTATGATCTACATAATAAATTCTGCCTCTGGGATCTCTACGAACTTCCCAACCTGGTGGTAAAGGTTGTGGTCTTTCCCAAGAAGTACTTCGTGTCTTATGATCAACATAATACCTAATTAAAAATAATAATAAAAATAAAGTATTAAAAATATATATATATTTTATACATTTCTTAAGAAAAATGTAAAAATTAAATTATTTTTTTAAAATAAATAACCTTCTTCCATAAATATCATATCTCATTTCCCAACCAGGAGGTAATGGCTCTTCAGAATGATTTGTGGGATCAATTTCAGCAAGTACAATTGAAGATCCAGATTGAGTTGACTGTCCAGGCAGCATGTTAGTTGATCCTGACAATGAAGCTACCCGTTGTACTACTCGAGGATTTGACCGTATAGTTGTAGGATTTGTATATTGTTCATTATGAGTAGTTCTACGTGCTTCACTCGTGGATAATATTGAAGATTGATCTGAACGTGTTATTCCACGATTATCTGTCATAAGAAACACTGTAGGTTGTTCTAAATGAGAACCATCTGGTAAAGTAAATACTACAGATTGCTCTGTTTGAGAATGTCCTTGATTATCAGTTAAAACAGGATTTCTAAATTGATCTACTCTAGAAACTATAAATCCATCCATTAAAGAAGTATCCTGATCTGTTCTCATATTTCCATAACTATCTGAAAGAGAACTAGTTACTGATTGTTCTGTTCGAATGTTACGTTCATTAGAAAGAGATTGTTCTGTTCTATTATGTGAACATATGTCTGTATTAGTAGTTAATTGATCTGATCTAGATATTCCAACTGTTCCAGACAATATTGTTGATTGTTCAATTTGGGAAATATTACGACTTTCTGAGGCAGAAACTTTTGGAAATTGTTCTGTACATGAACCAACTCTTATACCATCTATACCAGATGTTGATACATGCTCTATTCGAGACGTTTGACGATCTGGCAAAGATGCGGCAAAACGTCCTGATAAAGATACAATAGATTTATCTGCAGGCGATATTACATGTCCATTTGATAAAGAATTTGATGCAACAGGTTCAATTTGTTCATTATTTTTATTAGTATTAGTTTGCTCACTTCCACTATTATAAGTAGAGTTTTGATAAATATTTGACAATGTTCCATGAAAATTAGATGATGCAACATGTTTAGCTTCATGTAATCTCATACGTGCTCGAATCCCTCCATTAAGAATGCTACTATTACTAATAGCATCATTATTTGAAACACCTAAAATATTGTTTGTAATTTTAAATTGAAAACAGTTTTATATTATTTATATATAAAATATATCAAAATTATAAAAAATTAAATACCTAATCTTAATTTCTTACCATCAAAAGTTATGCAGGCAGATTGTGTTTGACATGATGGTGATTCATTAATGCTTGATGATGTATTTGGCATATTGATTCTTAATCCATCAAATACTGTTATTAATTCTCCAACTTTACATAATTGAGAATCATGTTTATTTTCACTCATTAAGTCAAACGTTACTTCCATATTTTCTAATTTTCCATTATAATGAGATAATACTTGAGAAAGACTTATTTTTTTTTCTCCTATTAAAGTATCTTTTCGGAAAGTACTATGATCTAATAATCGAAAATGTAATTGTGAATGTGGAGTTACAAGTATTGTAAATTCCTCGTTCCATTTTGGTTGATATGTAGATTTCGAAACTTCTGTTTTTCGAGGACTTTTATCATCAACAGAAAATTCTATATAAGGATTAGGCTTTAAAAATGTAGAACTTCTTAATATAGCACCTTCAACTAAAATAATTAATTGTTATCTTAATATTATATATTATTTGCATATAATAATAATATTATCTATTTATTTTTCTAATAGTTATTATATTTAATATTTATTTATTAAATAATATGTTATATTTGTCAAAATAAATGGAATAATAGTTATAAATTTAAATATTGATTCATATATCATATGTATATCATATATGTATATATATATATATATATATATATATATATATATATATATACATATATATAATATATAATAATAATAATGACATGAAATTTATATGTATTTTAAAAATAAATTAAAACTTACTTGTAATACTCAATTGGTGAAAACCAGATGATGCCACTTCTTCGTCACAATGAGACATTGTATACAATTTAGTAAAATTTAATATATTTTTTGAAAATTCATAATTTTTTTACTATTTATATATAAATTTCATCTGAAATGAAGTTTTAAATAATCTTAATGAATTGAGTTAAACAAAAATACTTTTATTGTATTGTATACATACATCTATTAATAAAAATTATAAAATTATATAAAATAATTAAAAAATATTCTGAAAAACAATTATCACTATGGTAAAACAAAAGAAATATTTAAGCTAGATTAGTAATTAAATTATATTACATCATTGTATAAATAAACGAAATAAAAAATTATTTCAGACATTATAATATTTTGTATAATAATAAAGCAAAATTACATAAAAAAGTAAACTTATGTTTAATATTTAATATAATCAATTAATGATAAATACATACATTACAATACTGTATAAAGCAATACGGTTTAAAAAAGTTGATGGCTTTCATGTACTAAAAACACTATTGCTATTGATATTCTCTTTCTAAATGATGGAATTAAAATATTCAAATAATTACATAATACATACAGATGTATTTATTATGAATTCTTGAAAATGTATCCAACTCCAATACATTGCCTATTTTTAAGGCTATTAATGTTTATACGATAAAAGTTCTTCAACATTCACAATTTTTATCACAGAACTTCGTTATCAGTAGGTCACCATCTTTTCACACATCAAAGGTAGGAACCTTTTATAATATGCAAATCACTATAAAAGCATAGGATGTATGCGCGCGCATATGTTATGTATTTATCTCACAGAAAATGCTAACTATATTAAGACTCTATTTTTACTTCCCTAGATATAAATATAAAATATAAATTTTATGATTTTAATATGATTTTTTATATATAACATTAATATGATTTTTCATAAAATTAAAATATTTATTTACTATTAAATTAAAATATTTAATAATATATAAATAAAATAATATATAATTAAAATTATATATTCTTATATATATTATGACTAAAAACTTATTATTACTATATAATATATTAATTTTGTTATATCATTAAAATTTTTATTGAAATAAAAATAAAATGGATATTTGTATTAATATTAACAAAATTGCTTGTAATATTAAATTATTTAAGTTAATTAATATTTAATAACAGATTTTAATAATATTAATTTTATAATAATATTTATTATTAAATTATTGAAAACTGATAAAAAAAAGAATACATAATATATACAAAAAGAATTAAGATATTAAGATATCTGTTTGTATTTTATATTCTGCAATATTAAAATATTAATTTTTTTTTATCATGATTTATTTAAATATAAGCTATGATAATTAACTTGGCAACATCGCTTTTGCTAGTATTGAGAGTCTTATAGTATTGTAGTAATATATATTTTACTTTTTTTTAAAAAATTGATCTTTCTAAAATTATTTATTTGATAATCTGATATTTATAATATATATATATTTTATTGATATTAATTCTTATTAGAATTAGAATTTTCATATGTAATTTGTGTAGAATATTGTATAATATGTCATATTAACTGTATCAAAATTTATTGAAGTAAATATTATCATATATAAAAATAATTAAAATTTAATTAATATAAATTTAAAATTAATATTTTTTAATTGAAGAGATTTTGAATACTATATATATATATACTTATAATATATAGTGATACTATATATATATATACTTATAATATATAGTGTTATATATACTTTTATATATAATATATAATATAATACTTATAATATAAATGATACTATATATATACTTATAAGAATAGTTATAATATAATACTACATATTTTTTATCTTAGAAAAATAATAGTGTTACTTAACCTAATAACAATATTAGTAAGATAAATGATATAAAAAAGTAATGTAAAATATTTTTAAAGAATAGAATTTTAATTATTTAATTAAATTCTTTTTTTAGGTAAATTATAATGAAATTCACACAATTTTTATATAAACATCATATAGGTAAAGCAGTAAGATATTTATGGCAGCATCAACGAGAGAGATCTATATTAATGACTAAAACAGAAAATATTTTAAGATCTATGAATTTTCCAATTGAAGATGCTACAAAATTTATATTAAAACAAAATCAATATAAACACAAAATGTAATATTCTTTTCTTATTTTATATTATAGCTTTAATATTAATAGTTTTAATATTTATTTATTAATTCTTATAATAAAAAACAAATAAATTTAATAACCTTATTTGAAGTTTATAAATGCTTTTTTAATTTTTAATAATGAAATTAATAAAACTTTATAAATAATATTAATTATAAATAATGTTATTTATTTTTTTTATATTAGAATTGAAAATTCAATTAAATTCAATAATATAAATCTTGAATTGAAAGATACAAATTATTTGATATTTGAAGATCATAATGTTTTACAAGAAGGAGTGCCACAAGCATGTTTATTAACAAAAACATTAAAAATTGATGATGAATTGCCAAAAAAAATACAAAATTTAATTACTGAAATTCCAGATAATATAAATAATTTATTAAAAAGGTATTATATAAAAATTATATTAAACATATAACATTGCTTTATAATTTTATTAAAATTAATATAATTGATATGTATAAATGCTAATTCATTTTAAAAATCATTTTATTCAGATTTGTTTATACATCTGTAATATATGATACACAGCAAATAAAATTACCACGATTAAAGGATCCTGATCGACCTGCTTGGGTATTTCCAAGAGTATATGGTGTAACTACAACAAGAAAAATGTAAATATCAATTAATTTTTATTATATATAATTATGGTTATTAATATAATATAATATATAATATATAATGATATATATATAATATATATATTATAATATAATTAATATAATATATAATATAAATATCTAAGATATTAAGTTGATATACAAAGAGATGAAAATTTTGTCTATTTGACTGAACACATTGCATAACAATAGGTTCAGGTAATTTTTTCATATTTAATCCAAATCTTTGTATATATATATATATATATATATATATATATATACACAATAATATACATATACATAATATATATATATAATATTATATTAATAATCAATATTTATATATAACAATAATATATATATATTATATTAATAATATAAATCAATAATATAAAATAATAATAAATTTTTATATAATTATATTGACTTTATATTTTTCTAATTTTAATTTTAAAGTGATATGTATATTGTAGGCATAATTTATCAAAAAAGTTTTTACAACTTTGTGAATCATTATGTGGATTAAATGATGCACAAAACAAATCAATAACGCATGATGGACTTTTATCTATGTGTTTAGGTATGTGAATTATTAAAGAAATAAATAACATTAATTTGTTAAGATTATTATATTATTTGTTAAGAAATATTATATTTTTATATATTGAAACATTCATATTTATATATTATTATATAATTTTCAATTTTAGTATTTAAAACTTTAATAAAAATTTAGGAAAATTTTGCATATTTTAGTATATATATATTATTACTTCTAATATATTTATATATTTTATTTCTAATTATTTTAATATATCTCTAATATATTTATTATTTTTAATATAATACTCTAGTAATATAATAATCGTTTATTGATAACTTATCTTTTAGAAAAAGAAAATTATTTCATAAAATTTTCTTTAAAAATGGATATAATGATGACATCTTTAATACCTTTGACACCAATAGAAGATGTAAATATGAATAATGAATTTGATTTACCTGATATTTATCCATTACATTATACTATTGGTTTATCTAAATTAGATATTTTTAATAATGAAAATCTATATCGTAAGTAGAAATTTGATATAATATTTCTACATTATAATTAGAAAATTTAAAAATATATATTAATATTATAGCAATTATTATGGAATCGCCATTTATGAATGTTCATACTATTTTTATA
Source organism: Apis laboriosa (assembly GCF_014066325.1). Taxonomy (NCBI): domain Eukaryota; kingdom Metazoa; phylum Arthropoda; class Insecta; order Hymenoptera; family Apidae; genus Apis; species Apis laboriosa. The sequence continues at coordinate 560,437 of NW_025222233.1, forward strand.
AATAATAATCCAGAGGAAGTTAGAAATTTAACTGAAATGCCAGTCACGGAAGATCAAATTCATGCACGTTCTATGATAAAATCATTTACTGTAGCAGCAACTTGTGCGCAACAAAGATTTGGATTAAATGTGAAAAAATTACCTGAACCTATTGTTGTGCAATGTGTTCAGTCAGATGGACAAAACTTTCACTTCTCTGTATATCAACTTAATACCTTAGATATTGATGGTAAAGAAGGAATAAAAAATTTTTGGTGGTCAGAACCATCAATAAAATTATATGAAGAAGCTCAATATGAAAAAGGACAGCCTTGTCTTAAAGATTATAATAGTGACGTTTTTAAAAGATTTCTTGCATTTTATAAAAATAAATAAAATAAGAAACAATTATTTATAATAAACATATTTTTTTGTTTATATTTATATTTTTATATTAATTTGTTAGTAATTTGTAGTTAAAAATATTTATATTGTTATATGTTAATTTAAAAGTTATAAAAACTTGTAAATTTATTTGTAAATATATCATTGTTTTACAATGCATATATAAAATATAGTGAAACTTAGCTTTTCTTTTAGATTTTTATTTATATATAATATGTATTTCTATACATTTTTTATTAAATTAAATATTTATTGTGATATTTAATAGATTTTTAAATAGTATAGTAGGTTGGATATTTGTATTAATTTCTTTTTGTCTTATTTGATAACGATGATTAGTTTGTGGTTTTATCAAATATTTTGAAGAAGTATAAGGTTTGACATGAAAATATATATGACGTAGTGCCTGAAATAAAAAAATTTTTAATTATTATTATATATTTTAATTACTAGTTATTTTATTTTAATTATAATTATATTATATTATATTATATATATAATTATATAATTATATTATATTTTATTATAATTATTTTAATATAACATACTTCACTAGCTGATAAGCGTTTTGATGAATTATAAATAAGTATTTTACTAATTAAATCAATAGCTTCTGGTTCAGAATCTTCAATAATTTTTTCCCAAGTTATTCCTTTATGATATGGAAATGTAATTTTGTTATAATCAGGTAATATACTTAAATCTGGCCAGGTTTCTGATGTAGGTGAACCTAAATATTTTAAAACAATTGCTAACTGCTCAATATCTGTTTCACCCTGTGAGTTTAACATTAATTAATTTAATCTTAAAAATGTTAAAATATAATAGAAAAAATAGAATATAGAAATACTTTACATCTTACAGGAAATAATGGAGATTTATTAAGTAATTCACCAAAAATGCAACCAATAGACCACATATCAATAGCTGACGTATAATATCGTGCACCATATAATAATTCAGGTGCTCTGTACCATCTAGTGGCAATTTGATGTGAATATGGCTTTGTTACATTTTTCCACAACAATCTCCCTAAACCAAAATCAGCAATTTTTAGAATACCTTTCTCATTTATTAATAAATTAGCAGGTTTTAGATCCTAAAAATATTTTAATATTTTTTTATTATAATTTAATAGGATTTTAAATATAAAAAAGAAAATTCTAATTATTTTAATTTATATAATATTATATTATATTATATAAATATTATAATATTATTATAATATATATATTATAATAATATTTATTATTTACTCTATGTATTATATTTTTTCCATGTATATATGCAATGCCCTCTAAAATCATCTTTATATAAATTTTTATTTGAACTGGAGTTAATAATATATCATTATCTTTTATTATTTCCCATAATCCTGTTGGCATATATTCAAAGACCATTATAAAATCTAAACCAGCAGGAAAAGCATCTAATAACTCTATAATCTGTAATAAATAAATCTTTTTTTATAATTTTCTTATTTCTATATTAATAAAAAAATTTTTTCTTTAAAAAAATACTAATAAATTAATGAATACATTATACAACAGAGTTTATTAACAATACGTAATAATTAAAATAAACATACATTGAGATGTTTTAATTGTTGCAAAATTTTTATTTCTCTAATAATAGATGTAGATATACCATTGTCAATATTTTTTAAGAATAATTTTTTTAATGCAACATTTTTTTCTGTTTCCAAATCATGTGCTTTTAAAACAACACCTTGTGCTCCTTTTCCAATTTTTCCTGTGATTATATATCTATCCATATTTAAGATATTTATAAATTAAAATCAAATTATAATGCTGAAATAATAATTTTTTTTAGATTTAAACAATTTTTATTTTTTTGTTTTTTAATATATTAATCATTTGATGTTTAACAAGGAAAAAATTTTTTTTTCATTTTTTTTTATGCAATGAATATTATATAAGTTATATATGTATATCATAAATAAAGAAATATTTGTTAAAATTTTTGGATTTCATTTAATAAATATCAAAATATTTTCTTATTAATTTCTATAAAAATTTCATTAATTGATAACTTAATATTAATACAATATATGCTTTATTTTCAAAATTTACTAATATATGAAATATAAATAATTGAACACAATATTTATTACCGTCATATACTTTTATTTTACTAATTAATTACAAGATTTCTTTATAGAAATATTTAAATTATAATAAGATTAAAAGAGTATTTGTAACTAGAGAAACAATTGTTTTGTTATTATTAAATATATATCTTATCGAACTATTGAACGATAGGATGTAAATAAAATCACGTGACTAAATTCTAGAAAAATCAGGTTCAATAACAATTCGTAAATCGATTTAATTTCCCTAGATTTTGATCCGTGATTTTATTTATATTTGTGGATACGACTTATCGAATGAAATAAATAAATAACTAAGTAATAAGTATCTAAATTTTAGTGAGAAATATTTCTAGAGAGATATTTGCTTAACCTAACTTCTATTAAAATTATTTTATAAAGTGTTTTATAAACAATTAATGAAAATAGTAAAAATAATATTAATCGTTTCCTATTTATATATTATATAATAATAAATTTTGAAAGTGAAATAAATCATATATTGTGTTAATATTAAGTTATCAATTAATGACATTATAATAAAAATTGAAAACATATCTAGGTATTTTGTAATGAATAGTTTTTTACGAATATATTTGTTATATTTATAATTATGGAGAATAAGAAATCAAAAAATTTTTATAAAAACAAATGGTATTTCGATAAAAAGAAATCAACAAAATCTAACAGTAAGATGTTATTTATTTTAATTAATTTAAAAATTAATAAATCTTTTTTTTTTTTATATAAATAATGTTTTTTTATTGATATTTAAAATATAAAATTTGAAGTATTGGGAAAAATAAAAAAAGTATTTTCAACTATATAAAATATTTAATAAAACTGTATAATTTTATACAGTTTTATTAGATATTTTACATAAAATTATTTTTATTATATAGAAAAAAGAGATAAAGGTCTTTTCTTTTTAATAATAAGTTTTTTTTTTATATTTAATAAAATATTTTAAGGTAAGTTTATTAATTTATAATTTAAAATCATTTTAAATTAAGTATATGAACTTTTTTTTTTTAACTTTGAAATTTTTTTTAATTACTTTTTTATATTATTTATAAAATTATCTTTGTAATATAAAAATATTCTTATCGTGTTATAATACACAATTTTTTTTAAATTTTTTAAATTATTATATTATATATTTTCTTAAATTCTAATATTTAATTCGCATAGATTCTAAAATTATAAATATTGCAAAAGTGCGACATCGTTGTGGTAAATTATTTATTTTTTTATTTATATATATATTTTATTTATACATATTTTTTTAAAAATTATTTCTTTTCTTCTCACAATTTTTTTTTAATTTTTAAAAAAATTATTTAAAATATATAATAATTACAATAATTTTAAACATTTTATTTTATTTCATATTATTTCAATAATATCTTTACACAATACTTTAATTTGAAAATATCAATGTATTTTTTTTTTAATTATAAATAAAATGAAAATATCGTCAGTCAATATTTAAATATTACGAAAAAATAATTCTCATTCATTTAAATAAAAATTGAAATTCTTATAAAAAACTGATTTTATATCTGATTTTATATTTTTTATATTTTCATAAAAATTTATAAAAATTTTATTAATATATAATAATATTTTTTAAGAATAATTTTTATTTTAATTTTATTTTAATTTTTCATGCAAATTGCGTAAATAGTGTAACTAGAAAATATACATAATTGAAAAAATTAATAAAAATTAAGAATATACATATGTATATGTACAATATATATGTGTATTGATGAATTCATGTATTATTAATGTAAAATTATATATTAATTTTTTATGATGTTATATAATAAATTTTTATGATGTTACATATGATAATTTATATTAAATTTATATAATAAAATTACAATTATATATTGATATTTTTATTTATTTAATTTTTATATTTTAAATATTAATTATATATAAAAAAATTTATTATATTATTATATTCTAATTAATTTTATAAATTGATGGATCAAATCAAATTTTTATTTAACATGTAAAATATTAAATTTTTTTTAACATGTAAAATAAATAATTTACAGATTACAAAAATAATCAAAACACTGAAAAAATATGTAAATCTTTAGATCCTATTGAAATACATAATTTAATTAATATTCATAATAATTATGTAAATTTCAATATTCCTTATTATGGATGGAAATTATTTTTTTATGATGAAGGTAACTTCTATTATTAAATAATTACTATTAAATAAATTTGATATCATATACATATAATAATTAATTATACAATATACAATATACATATAATAATTAATTAAAAAATGACATAATTTTGAAAAAATAATTGATTATTTAGAATATAAGGATGATTCGGATACTATTAAAAAAATTCAAACAGTAGAAAATTTTATAAATAGACATCAACGATTATTAACATTACTTTCGTTAGAAAATTTAGAAAATGGAACGGTATTTATTATTGATATGTGTGAATTATACAATGATCAAAATTTTTTAAATGAATGGTCTGACTTCAAGAAAGATATATATGAAAATCCATTACATACCTTAAATTGTTTTAAACTCACTATACATCAGGTATATTGATATAACTTTTTTATATATTTATTTACGAAATATTAAATTTTAATATTTTTAGCAAATTTTAAATACAATACCACGAGAAAATTTGAGTTCTGTAAATATTATAAATATATTATCCAATGTTAGAATAAAAATATTAAATTATGAACCAATTATAAGTTTGCAAGATTTGAAAGCAAATTCTTATGGTATGTACATAATATTTATAAGAAATAATTTTTGTTTTTATGTAATTAATTTTATTTGTTTTTATGTAATTAATTAACAGGAAGATTAGTATCTGTTAGAGGTTGTGTAATTAGAGTAGGTCATATAAAGCATCTTGCACAATGGATAGCATTTGCTTGTCGTAAATGTAATTTGCAAAAAATAATGAAACAGCCACTGGGAGTCTTCACAATTCCGAAAAAATGTAATCTATGTGGCGTATCTAAATTTCGTGCAATATTAGATTCACCATTGATAAAAAGCATTCCATTTCAAACAATTAAAATACAAGAGATTTCAAATAATGATCAGGTTTTTATTTTTATAATAAATTAAAAAATTATAAATTATATTATATATATTATATATTATAAATTATATACTATATATAATATATTTTATATTATAAATTATAAATTATAAATTATAAGTAAAAATAAATCGAACATCTTTAGTAATATATTTTATATACATTACACATTATATGATGTATTATATGATTTTTTTTCCATTAGAATAGTAAAGGTAATATGCCTAGAATGGTTGATATCGAATTAATGGATGACTTAGTTAATACTTGTATGCCTGGAGATGATATTACTTTAACAGGAATTATAAAGGTAAATATAAGGTAATATATAGTAAATTATAAAGTAATAAAATATATGTAATAAATTATAAATAATAAATATAATAATAAAAATAAAATATTAATATATAATTGTAAAATAAAGTGAAATAATTACTTTATTTATTCTTAAAATTATATCAGAAAAAATTTCTTTAATTGTAATTCCATTTTTTTTATTCTATTTCTCTTATAATCTTTAAATAATCTATAAATAAAATTAAAAAATTAAAAATTAAAAAAAATTAAAAATTAAAAAAATTAAAAATTAAAAATTACTATAAATAAATAAAATTTATGTCAAAAGTTTTTTTCCACAGCGTAGAATTGCAAGATTTCGAGAAAAAATGAAGATGATTGTGAATTTAATTCATTTAAAAATATTTCATATATTTTATATTTACATGTATAAACAGTAAATGTATACATATATAATAAATATTTGTAATCATCACAATGGATAATTCTGAATATGCATGAATTATTCTTTAGAAACAAATTAATTATTATTATTGGATATTGAGAATATACGCATGACAATTAAACAAACGAATGTTTATTCACATATACTTTGTTCACTACATATTATTCGAATTTATGAGAACTAATCGATTAAATAAGTTTAATTTTTCATCTGTGTTTATATAATGCTAGATAATGAATTAATATTAATTAATTTTAATATATAAAAGAATATATATATTTTATATCTTCATTTCTATTAATAGAGTAAAATATTTTTAAATAAAAGAATTAAGTATTAATAAAAATTTCAAGAGAAATTTAGAACATTTTTTAATTTAATTTAATATAATAAATAATATAATAAATCTCGAAATTACGCATATTATTTTGCAATTTCCTTTTTTTTTAAGCAATTAATTTTAAAACATACAAAAGAACACAAAAAACATTATATTTATAACGCAATCGCGAAGATCATTTTTGAATAAAAATTTATTAGAATAATATTAGACACATTAATTATCACACCTTTAGAATTTTTATTTTAATTTTTTTATAATAATCGAAAACATTATAAAATTGATAAAGATAATTTAGAAACGATTAGTAGCGATATGATTTATCAAAATTTCTGATTTTTATAATTGAAAAATCTTGTCTGTAATCTGTGACCTTTTCAAAAAATTCCGAATATCTTACGTCAGTTCAGATACAAGCCTCACCTTCATTAAAGAAAGATGTTTCAAGGGCGTATGGAAGGAGGATCGCGACACTCATTAATTCAAAAAATTAGCATTTTTATAAGCAATCAACAGGCATATGGATTTTATAAGAAATCATCATTAAACTTTTTCAAATTTAAATAAATTTAATTTTTGTATATTACTTTTATTGATATAATAACATTTTAATATTCAAAATATACATCAATATACTTGCTTGCTTAAAAAAATATCGATAATCTTGAAATTTTTTAAGAATGACTTCAACAATTAAATTTTTATTTCTATTTATATTTTTATTTTTAAGATATATTTTTAAGATATATATATTATATATAATTATATATAATTTATATTTTTATTTTTAAATGTTTTTTTCGTTATTATTAAATGACAATTAATTGAATTTATTAAAAATTTATTAAAATTTATTTTTTTTTTATTAAAAAAAATACATATATTTTATATTTTAATTTGTATATTAAAATTTTTGAAATAACATGATATATTATATTACATATGTAGGGTACTAATAATACTAAGATTCGAAATAAAATGTCATTTTCTTTATATATGGAAGCTATTACAATAATTAATAATAAACAGAGACTTCAAAATAAAAATTTTACAAATAATGAAATGTCAATAAAGGATTATTTAGCAATAAAGGTATACAAAATTATTAATATATCTTATAATAATTTGAATAATTCATATTGTTTAAAAATATTTATGTTTTTATCAATTTTAATAGGAAGTATATAATACACCAAATATTTTTCCACTTTTGGTACATTCTTTATGTCCAAGTATATATGGTCATGAAATTGTCAAGGCTGGATTAATATTGAGTTTATTTGGTGGGAATGTAGAACATTTCGAATTACGAGAAAATATTCATATATTAGTCGTTGGTGATCCTGGCCTTGGAAAATCACAAATGTTACAAGCCTGTGCACGAATTGCCGCAAAAGGTATAACAAATAGATGAAAAATTTTTTATTTAACATACAGACATATTTTCAAAGAATTTATAACATGATTTTTAAAGGTGTATATGTATGCGGAAATTCAAGTACATCATCCGGTTTGACAATAACATTAGCGAAAGAAAATAAGAGTAATAATTTTAGTTTAGAACCTGGAGCATTAGTTTTAACAGATAGAGGATGTTGTTGTATTGATGAATTTGATAAAATGTGTAAACAACATGCGGTAAAGCTATTTAAAAAAAATATTTAAATAATTAAATTAATAAAGAATTTTTAATTTTATATTTTTATAAAATTAACAACATATTTTTGATGATTTATTATTTCATGATAATGTAACAAATTATTTGAATTATAGGTTTTATTAGAAGCTATGGAACAGCAAAGTGTAAGCATTGCTAAATCAGGAATAATATGCTCCCTTCCTACGAGAACATCCATTCTTGCAGCTGCTAATCCAATTGGTGGTCGATTTAATCGAAATAAGACAGTAATGCAAAACTTAAAAATGAGCGCACCTCTCTTGTCCCGTTTTGATTTAATATTTTTATTATTGGATGAGCCAAATAAAGTATAAATATTTAATACATAATAACATATAAATAAATACTTTTAGTGATTGTATATTTAATATTATATTTTTTTGTTCATAATAGCATATAGACGATTTATTATGTAAACACGTTATGTCCATCCATGCTGATATAAATACAATTGATAAAACACAAAGTAATACATATCAATGTACAAATGCACCAGATACAACCAAACTTTCATTAAGGTAATTAAAAATATATTAATTAACTTATTATTCATTAAAATTTATTTATTTAAAAAAATTTTTAGAGATAAACTTAGACTTTCCGTAGAAGAAAATCCGAATATCATTCCGCAATCAATTCTTAGAAAATATATCGCATATGCACGACAATATGTTAAACCAAAATTGACTAAAGAGGCAGCTATAATATTACAGAATTATTATTTAAAATTACGAAATAAAAATAATAAATTTAGCGGTTTATCTATCTGCAACAGACAATTAGAAGCTATGATACGATTAACAGAGGTTTAATTATTTTAATTACTGTTTGTTTCAATCTTTATATAGATTTTAAATTAAAAAGAAACTTGTTGTTAAATAGGCTAGAGCAAAATTGGAATTACGGACAGAGGCAACAGAAGTAGATGCTTTGGATGTAATAGAAATTTTACAATATACATTTGATGATAAATTTATAAATTATCAATCTTTAGATACAAAAAATGTAACTACTGGAAAAGTAAGTAAATAAAAGATTTATCATGTTTAATAAAAGATATATACGATATACATATTAATATGTAATTTTTATTTCAAGATTAAACGGTTTATAGAAATATTAAGAAAAGAAACCAATTCTAATAAAAGTCAAATATTTTCTATGAAAAGATTGCAAGAGATTGCGATAGATAAAAATTTTGTAATAGGTGATTTTTCTGAATTTCTTGTGAAATTAAACGAAAACGGAATCTTATTAAAAATGGGAAGTAATACATTCAAATTTATTTCTTCTTAATCTAATATATATATAAGATATAAAAGACAATTTTAACACGAAACAAAAATTATTATTATACATGTTTGTTGAATGAATTTTAAATTATTAGTATTATAATAATATTTCTTTTGACTTTAGACTTTGTATTTGTTGGTAATATAAAATAAAAAAATTTAATATTATCACATATAAGATTTTAAACTTCAAAACAATCAGCTTTACATGGAAGACGCCAATACATGTATAGACAACATTTTGGTGGTGGTACATGAAAACAACCGGGTCTGCAGCAAGGCCGTTTAGGAACGTATATCTTTGGTGGTGGAACGTGTGGAGGAGGAATAGTAACCTTGCAAAATCTGTTTAATAAAATCTCTTTATAATATATATTTTAGATAATATTAAAAATATTAGTTTTTATGTTGCTTATTTAATTTGTATAAAAGTTTATGTATTTCACTGTACATTTTACCTAATTGCATATGGTTTCATGTATGTATATTATCTGTAGATTCATTAAACAAAACTACGAAACATGTTATTGAAATTCAAATTATAATGTGGTATAAAATTGTTGTTTCAAATTCGTGCCGAACGGACAAAAATGATATATGTATATATGCATATATAAATAAAATCTTCTAATGAAACAATTCATTTAGTCATTGACAAAGGCAGCGTGCTGTAGCTCTTGTTAGGCATCTTGCAGCGCATGCAGGTGGACAATATGGAATACATTTCGGTGGACAAGGTCCGCACGGCACTGGTGGCGTACATATGGTAATTTTACATGGTGGAGGGCATGCAACACAAATTGGTGGAACACATGGATAAGATACACACGATGGGCAAGATGGTAACTGGTACTGAGCCACAGGTGATGGGAAACAAGGTGAACATGATAAAGTATTTCCTCCGCAAGACATTGCACGTTCTTTCTCTTTTTTTTATTAAATTTTTCTTACTTAATTATTACTTTTATAATTATTTTTGTACACCGGAAATTTTGATAACAGAATATCAAACAATTGAAGTTTATCCAAAATTATCATTCACTTATTATATACTAGATATATTCAGATGATATTGTCGTTTTTTTTAGAATAAAATCATTTCAGTGCAATGTTCCAAATAATAAATTAATTGGGTAAAAAATATGCAAAAAATATAATGAATATGTAAAAAAAATCGTATTCTATCATTTTTATAAGACTGGGATAAAATCAAAATTTGTTGTATTTCGTTGTTTGAATATAAACATTGTTAAAAATGCCATGCGATGGAAAAAATCCAAATTGCGATAGAAGACGAGAATTATTAGCTCAATTGAAATGTTTAATTAGTTCTATGGAAAGAAAGTAAGAGAATCTTATAATTACAGTCACGAGTAAACTTATAAATCATTTATTACAGAAAAGCATGTGAATGGGATGAACCACCATGTCCACCTCCTGTTATGTGTTCACCTTGTGCAGCACCTTGTGTAAGTATAAATTGGTTTAAATATACCGTGAGCTAAAATTTGCGATATAAACTTGAGATCAGGAAGATAATATGATTTAAAATAAGACAAAAATAAAAAATCAAAATTGCATTAGACAATTTTTTTTTCGAAAAAATTATAATTAAAAATTTGTTAAATATAAAGCTTATAATTATTTATATTTTAAGTCATTTCAAAATATTTTAATAAATAAAATTACGGAAATTTTCATCTGGATATCGTTGAACATTTTTCGCAACAATAGAGCTTTTAAATCAATTAATGAATAGCATTTTAAATTTATAATGAATCCGATAGTAGGTATATTCTTTCAAATTATATTAAAAAGTCTATAAGATTGCATGATCAATTGAATAACGTTCTTTGTTAATTTAATCGTAATTTTTACTCAGTTTATAAAATTCCATCATCAATTGAATAGTGTTCTTTGTTAATTTAATCGCATTTTATATTCAGTCTATAACATTTCATCATCAGTAGAATAGTGTTCTTTGTCAATTTAATTGCAATTTATACTCAGTTTTCATTCAAACGATTTTTATATTTATTGTGCAAATAAAAAAAACATTGAAAGCGAATAATAGAAAAAAAAAAAACATTCATCAGTTGATTCCATATAATTTAAATAATTGGAATATTATAATTGGTATAATTTTTATCTTGAAACTAAATAATATATGAATTTGATATTTCGATAATTAAGTAACATGCAATTTTTTTATATATAATTAAAACTTTTATATATAATTCAAATATATTAAAAAATTCGACTATTCAATAATATTATAATATTTTTATTATAATATTATAATATTATGAAAGATATAAGAAATTTATTATATAAAAAAATTAATAATTTTAAAAATAATTTGTAAAGTTATGAAAAGAAAAATTAATTTTTATTGTAATAATTATAAGAAATTAAATTTTATACATTAAATTTCAGATTCCAGTTAAACAATGTAAAAGCTATGATTTTCGAACAAGTATTATATATAGATGTGAATGTATCAAAAGGAATGGGCTACAAGATAGATGTATGATGTGGGAGTGCATGGGTAGACCAGAATGTATGACGAAATTGTACCCCGTTTGTATGCCAGGTCGTTGCGCGTTATTGAAATTAACTGAATTAGGAGATATGGAAGTTGCTTTAAAGAAATTTTATTGTGCTGATCAAGCAAGGGAAGCTGCTCTTGCCGCATATTGTAGATTGGTATGTAATACAAGCGCGGACAAACCTTGTTGCATGGTGACTCCGATATCCTCAAGCAAATCTTGTAAACCTATATGCGTTGAATTACCATGTTCACCATGTCCACCAAGTTCACCATGTCCACCATGTCCACCGTGTCCACCATGTCCACCATGCCCACCAGGCCCACCATGTCAACCATGTCCACCGTGCCTACCGTGCCCACCGTGCTCACCGTGTCCACCATGTTCACCATGTTCACCATGTCCACCATGCTTACCATGTCCACCATGCCCACCATGTCCATCATGTCCACCATGTCCACCATGCCCACCATGTTCATCATGCCCACCATGTCCACCATGCTCACCGTGTCCTCCATGCCCACCATGTCCATCTTGTTCACCTTGTATTACTTCTTGTGTACCTCCTTGTGCTACTTTCAAAATTTGTGTTCCATGTCCACCACCATGTCCACCCTCATGCACGCCACCATGCGTAATACCATGTATACCACCGTGTCCACCACCATGTCCACCACCATGTCCACCGCCATGTTTACCACCGTGTTTACCATGTTTACCGCCATGTCCACCATCATGTCCACCATCATGTCCACCACCGTGTCCACCACCATGTCCACCACCATGTCCACCATGTCCACCACCGTGTTTACCACCATGTGCATCAGCATGTCCACCACCGTGTCCACCACCGTGTCCACCTCCATGTCCACCAAAATGTCCACCACCGTGTTCGCCATGTTTACCATGTTTACCATGTTTGCCATGTCCACCATGTTCTCCATGTTCACCATGCCCACCATGTTTGCCATGTCCACCATGTTTACCATGTCCACCATGTCCACCATGCCAACCGTGTTCACCATGTGCACCACCATGTCTTACACTATGTCCATCACCATGTTTATCAGTGTGCCCGTCACCGTGTTAAACAAAATGTTTCAGTATATATCCATCAATATGTTTTTTTCTATATGTACCAATTTTTTCATAACAGAATTTATTTACCAGTTATTATATTGGTTATTGATTAGATTCTTTAGTCTGTGCATTTTTCATTTTGTTACAAATTTATTTTATTATATATGTTTCATATCTTCTGTCAACAATGTTATTTGTTAAATTGAAGATGTTTTTATAATGTTATGCCACGAAACAAATAAAAAATAAAAATTTTATATAAAAATATATTTCAAAATATTTATATATATATCTTCTATTTATATATGCATATATTATGTATATTATATACGTATATTTCATGTGTATATATATTTATTAATTTTTACTTGAATTTAAGATTATTAAAATTAAATTAAAAAATAAAAATGAAAATTTAATTTTAATAATTATATATTAATTAACATTTAAAAAAATATACATGGAATAAGATATAATATATAAAATATTATTTTCTCTGAAGTTTTCTCTAGAGATAAAAACTAGTAGAGATAAAAACAAATTTTTTTTTCATTAATTATATAAATTGGATATAATATATTTTTACAGCTACGCTCTTTGAGGACTAAAAAAGTCACTTTATTTTAAATAGAATGATATAGACAATAAATAAATTGTTTTACCATTTTTATTATATTTTAATTAAAAAATAACATATGATCAAAAATAATAATTGTATCTTTTAAATGTTCTACTATAAATTATTTAAAATTAAATTTTGTTTTTCTAAATCGATATTTGTTCGTGTGTAACATGTACTGAATTTGGCTGTTATATCTGGGATCTCGCATTATTTAAACGGTGGATACTGTTCTGGATGTCGAGATTGCAAATATTTTGCTGGTGGACACTTAGGCCATGGCTTGACCAAACAATCAGATTCCTGTTGACATTGACTTAATGGACAAGAATCTTGAAGACCATCTCTATGTACACAATGACATCTTGTAAATAAAATACCATTTCGCATTTCAGGAAATTTTAAGCCATTTGTAGGCTAAAATAAAAATTAATTTTCAACATATAATTACATGTATATTTATATGTTATTATATTATTATATTATTTTATATAATTTATATAAAATATATGGAAACTATATATATATATATATAATAAAATAAAGTAAAATATCATCTTTAAAAAAAAGACGTTATTTTTAAATTTCACACAGATTGATTACAATTTACCTTCGAAATTTTTTTACTTTTTATGTTATAAGTATTTGATACTTTTGTTGTGTGATGTATTTTTTCTTCAAATGGGATCATGAGAAATGCTGATATAAGTGGCGACTTTTCTTGATCGCATTTCTGCTGTTCTGATATCGTACTTTTAGGACGAAAACTATTAAATATATAAAAATTAATTTCATTTTTGATAAAGAAATAATTTTATTTATATATATAATTATATAATATATAAATATATATATATATATATATATATATATATATACATAAAATTTCTTTTTTAATAAGATTATTAAAAAAAATAAAAAAAAATGCGTTAGATGATTAGTGGAAAAGTCTAAAAATGGTAATTCAACGAAAACAAAATAATTTTTCTATAAATAAAAAATTTCTATAGAAATCTGTTTAGATATTTAATTAAATAATTTCTTTCAAATGATACATAAAAAAAAATTATATATAAATATTAGAAATATAAGAAGAAAAATAAAAGCAAAAAAAATAAAAAAATTAACAAAGAAAGAACGAGTAGACAATTAAAATAAATGATGTAAAAAAATGATTAAAATAGTTAAAATAGCAATAATAAAATAATATGTTTTACAAGAGAAGAAGTTATAAGTTAAGAGTTAAGTTATAAGTTAAGCCTTGTAAAAATAAGAGAAGGAAAAATACTCGTCATATTGTTATTACATTTTTTGCTTAAACCATTATTATTTATAAATTTATTTATAATTTTCTTTATTATAAAAAATTAATCCTTTTCTTAAATATATTTAATATAAAAAATATGTAAATTTGTAATATAAATATGATAATAATGATTATATAACATAAAATATATAAAATTATTTTAATATTTAAATACATATTTTATTATACATGTAAATATTCTAACATATATATATATATATATATATATATATATATATATGTATGTATATAAACTAACCATATTGACGGTGTTGCTTTTACTTTACAAATTGTTGTAGTTTGCATTATGTTTCAATTTTAAAATATTTAATAAAAATATAGCACAAATGATGGAACTGTTAATTTGTCATATTGCAAAAATTTTTTTAATTATAAACTAAAATTTTGGAATTTAGAAGAAAAAAATGGATTGATAAATTTCACAATAAATTTTTTAACGATCGCATTTTGTTGCGATTTACATAAATATATATTAACATTCTTGAAATAAGCAATACTAATCAATTTTTTACAAATTTCAAAGTTGACTTAATGACTTAATGACTTAAAATTTTAAAGTTAACAAATGTAATTTTTTTCGCGTATTTATAAAATAAAAAATATAAATTATAATATATTATAGAGTATTCATATTTTTTCAAATAATATTTTGTATATCATCAATCATAGAATTATTATCTGTATTATAATGTATGTGTATAAAATACAAATTTAAAAAGTACATAAAATTAATGAATTTAAATAATATAAATTTATTAATTATCATAATAATAAATAATCAAAATAATGATTATCATAATTACATTATGATTAATGTAAATTAATAGTATATATTAATTTTTCGATGTGCATATTATATTATGTACATTATTATGTATATAAAAAATGTGTAGATAAAAAAATAATCAAATTTACATTTTAAAATTAAATCATTATTTTAAAACTATTCAAAAATTGTTTAATAATTTAATATTTAATATATATATATATATATATATATATATATTATATATATATATTATATACATATATATACACAAATTTACATAAAGAAATAAAAACACAAAAATTAATATTGTATATTTTTTATTTGTATATACATTATTATTAGTTTTGAACATAAATATCTGCTATTAATTACATCGAGGCGTAGGACATGGTACATTGCATTATCTACATCGATACCATTTATCTGTCTATTGAAAAAAGAAAACATTTTAGTTTAAAAATGAAAAATAGTATTAAAAATAGTTTTAAAATATATTCTCTCGAAAATAACATTTCAATATTTAATTAAATATAATTAATAACTATAGTTAAATATTCTTAAAAATTTTTACATACACCCTGTAATACATAACTTCGGCCTGGAATAGGATAAAGCAAATCTGTTCCAATCTCATTTAAATTTGAAGTTAATAATATAGTAGCAGTAGAACTATATGTAATAAGAGGTCGTCTCATAGGAAAAGTCATCCAAATTGGTTTACACTCTTCAGGACTAGGTTTTGTACCCCATGCTTCTGGATCATATAAATAATTATATTTTACACACATCATTGGTTTTGTAGTTCTCCTGAAAATTTCAATAATATCATAAGAAAATATTTTTAAAATAAATATTAAATTTAATAATTTAAATTTAATTACATTATAAAATTAAATTATAAATAAATTTAAATTTTATATTTTTATATTGTTATCTAACATTAATATGAATTTAGATTATTATTTATAATCTATTTTTAAGATGTAATGTAATATGATAAGATTAAAATTAGATAATATAAAATATAATTAATATAAGAATAAAATTACTTCTTACATAGAATCCATTTTGTTAAATAGACATCTCAAACGTTTAAGTTCTTGACCGGAATTTGAAATTCTGTTAGAAAATCCCCAATTTCCCATTGTTTCTCCTGCAGTACTCTTAAATTTTGAAAATTTACAAAGATTATAATCGTTTTGCATCTTGACTATTATTAATAATATATAATTGAAATTAATGAAATTAATATAATAAATCATAAACTTGAAAAATTTTTTATATAAATTATATAAAAATATTTTTTATCAAAATATTACATTATCATTATATATCTTTCATTTTATTTAAAAAATATTATAGCTGCAAACTTCATGTAATAATAAAATTTTGATTTCACACTATATCACAAATGTATCTAATTTCCATATTTTAAAATACTTATAGATACTATTTTAAAAGAAAGATTATGTATTTATTTAAAAATAAATATTGTTACAGATATTTTTAAGAAATAATAACATATGATATATAATATGATAATAACATATGATATATATATATTTAAATAGTTTGTACTGTTTGGATATACTGAATATCTTAAAAACATCTATAGCAAATATCTGAAATTCATAATATAGATATTACGGAATTATTAGGGATTATTAAAACATTAAAAATTTCGATTTCGATGAATTAAATTGAAATAAATAAATAATAAATATTTTTTATAATTATTTATTTTTAAATGTGTAATATATAAACATTATAAATATATATATAAATATATATATATATATATATATATATATATATATATATATATATATATACACATATATATGTATATATATATTAAAGGTATTATTGACAACATTTTTCATTTATAAACGACAATATCTAAAAAAGATAAGGGTATTTTCAAATTCACATCAACATTTTTCATTCTTTTTATATATATTGTTATTCAAAAAAACCATATCTTTCAGATAATGAGATCAAACTTTAAATTAAATGTTAAACAAAAAATATAAGGAACTATACAGTAAGTTATAGGAATTTCTTATATGAAACTAAATTAAGTTTTATATATAAAATTAGACTCTCTCCCCATCTTGATTTGAAAATAATTTTTTATTGTTCAAAATATTATTTACTGTAAAAATATATATTTTTAATTTGTTATTTTAATTTGTTATGTTTAAAAAAATATATATCACAATTGTATCTTATAAAATGTTATGAAATCTAATAAACAACATTCTCACACATCAAATACTGTATAATAATTTTATGATATCTGTCATTAACTAATAATATTTATTTATAGCTAATAATATAAATTTCGTAACAATAAATGTGGAAATATGAAAGTGATTTTTAAATACTAACAAATTTCATCTTGTAAACAATACAAATTTTAAAATATTTAATTTTTTACTGTTTTTAAAATTATTCTTTAATAATACTGTTCGTTCCTTTTTTGCAAATAATACCCTTAGTTTAAAACACAATGTTTTTTTCTTAAATTCATAATTGATTTTTGAAATTAACTTTGTGTTCAAGTAACATATTATTTTCAGGTGGCAATGCAAGACATGCTCTTAAAATGTTTTCAATTGCAGCTCGTTGTCTGAATAATGCATTTACAACCGGCGTTCCTCGTGGTACTAATGGTGCTTTGCAGAGATATGAAAGTATGGACAGTACACTATGAAATCCAGTAAACTCATCTTTTGTATCTGCTATTTTGAAAGTAATTCGTGAGCAAATCTCTGCTAACAAAACCAAATCCAAAATAATTGGACTTGCCAATAAAGAATCTTCACATGTATTATGTACTACAATCGTATTATGTCCTCCCAATAATATTTCTGATGTATATTCATCCATCGCCCGTTTGCTATCACCTAATAAGAAATGAAATAATAATACTCTATGTTATATATATTATAATATTTATAATATATATGTTCTTTTTCACATACCAACATATGGAACATATTTAATAACAACACAATGATCTGGTTTTTCTCCAGATTGATAAAGAATTTTATTTGATTGTACCATATCATCCACAACATTGCTTTTTGAAATCTGAAAGTATAATTAGAAATATTATAAATATATATGATATTAAAATTATATTTTTTTGATATATTACCTCTTTTGATCGAAATTGTTGAGGAGCAGATAAATTATACCCATCATTATTTCCAAGATGATTATAACTAACAATTGATACTGGTTTAATACCAGCTGAAACTAAGAAATCTACAAGCACAGATTTTAATTTTGTTTGGCCAGATTTAAAATCATCACCACCAATAAATGTTTTATGTTTTTCTGCTAATTCTATTGCTCCTGGTACAAAAGTATTTTGAGGAGATCCATTAATATATGTACACTGAAACAGTAACGACAAACAATAACAAACAGTAATATCAATACATATCATATAATATCAATATAATATCAATAAATTTTATTTACTATTATGAATAAGAATAATAATAATAATATCTTTATTTTATAAAAACAATAAATTTTACTTACTCCTTCTAAAGCAGCTGCTACAGCAAAAACTGTACTGGGACTAACTTCTGAATGACTTTTTTTAATAGCATTTAATAAATTTTCTGCTGTATCATTTACACCTGGAATTATCTCAGAAAATCGTTCAGTGTTAGCAGTCCATAATATAATTACTTGGTCCAACTTATTTAAAGTTTTAAATTCTACAATGTCTTTTCTAATTTGTTCTAATTGTTCAAATTTTGTACCCAAAATAATATTATTTGCTCTTTTTTCCTGAAAGAATTTAACAATATAGTATGAATTCTTTGTTAATATTTAATTGCTTTTTTCAAATATATTTTTTAAATATATTCAATAATATATTAATTATTAATCAATAGTGAATATATCATTTATAAGAATAAAAAAAAATTTTAAGGAAAATTTAATTAAAAACATTATTTACCTGATTAGCAGCAATAAAATCTGCATAATATATGCTTTTTCTTGGTTTCATATGCATCATATGTTCTACTAATTGTTTTTGTAAATTAATGTTTAAAACTTTTGCACGTTGCATAGCATCAGCTAAATTCATGTCTGAAATATCCCAACCATCAATTTGAATATCGTCTGGATTTACCATTGGAAGCATCCAAGACATGGGAACATATATATCTTCTTTATTTCCTTTGCCTAATCTGATAGTGGATGCTTGAATTAAAGAACCATACCTGAAATTTAGATAAAAGTTTTATATAAATAATTAAATTCAGGAAATTTTAAAATACATTATTATCAAATGATCATAATTACCAATTTGCTTTTTGAATGCCATTCTTTGTGTCCCATGTCAATTTAAGTTTGTTTGCTAATAATGCTGCAGTAATAGTGGTGCCATTATTTCCACCCCATCCTACTAACATTAATCCAAGTTTTGGAACTTTCAGTTGTGTTCTAATTAATAGCTTTGTTGATACAGGTGTCACCTATTACAATATATATATATATGTTTATATTCTGTAATTATATTATTTTCAAGTGTTTAAAGTAAATAATATTACGCGTAATAATTGTTAATATTTGTATCCAAGGTTTTTTATGCTACACAATGGTGTACAATACAGGAACCTTTATTTTTTTTCAAAAATTGAAAAATTCATTTCCAAAATTAAAATCATAGCGTTTGAGCAGCTGTTCATTTTTTTAATATATTTGTTCCTTTCCCCTAAAAAAGAATTTTTAAGTACAAAATCTGAAAATTGAATATTTATACAGTTTTTCTAAAAATGCCTTCCAACCTTAAATGTATTGATTAAATTAAATATCAATTTTTTTCCTAATAAAAAACTTGTATATGAACATATTTACAATTTAATACACATTTACAATTTAATAATAATAATATTTAATAATAAATTATTTAATAATACCATTTACATTTCATGATCATATTACATTATAATTTATATATATACTTATATACAATTTTTACATAAATTATGTAAAATTTATATAATATAATCCATAAACTTAAAGAAAAAAATTTCTTCACAAATCTGAAGAAATATTTTAAAAAAAGAGCAATAAGTTTCTTCTTAAATCTTAAATATTATTATTTTTATATATATAATTAATAAAATATATAATTAATCTTTTTAAATAATATTTTATCACATACTGATAATAATTGCAACAATTTATGAAACACAAAAAATCTATGTATCATTATGAGCGGGAATTTTCAAAGTTCTTCTTATTACAATTCTTATCATTTGATGCAAATAAATATTATTAAATTAATTAATTTTTTCATCATTTTATTTTATATCAATATTATATTATATTTTAGTATAAAATTTTCTTACAAAAATTTTCATAATTTGGAAATTATATTTTTATATTTTTAATTATATTTATGTTTTTCTATGAAGGAAAAGAACAAGTATGAAAAATTAAAATTATTCGAATATATATATTTTTAGTAAATATGAATTTTTTATTTTTTTTATTTAAGATTAAAACATTTTGATTATAATTTTTTCAATTTAATTAAAAATATATTAAACATTACTGCCTGTATATATTATGTGTGCTTGCGCGCGTGCTCAATAATCAGTTTATTGTTGGATAAAAAGTATAAAAAAATATTTTCTTTTATTCCATATTTTTCTTATAATATTTTAATTTAATAATTTAATAATAAATGTAATAATAGAAAACAATTTAAATAGTATTTTAAATCGAAAAGAAAAATTTATAGAAAAAAAGAACATTCTCGGTATGCTTACCGTATATTTTGTATCGTCTTCTGTAACGTTCGTTGTTTGATACTCGTACTGTGCTTCAATACAATCTTCTGTGTATTTTACCTTCGGTGATTGAACGCGAATTTTCAAAGCCATTTTGCTTGTTATTAAATTTTTACACCAATAATAACAGTTTTGAATTAGTTTTATAAAAAAATTTTTCACAAAAAATATACTTCCACAGAAATATTAGGTTCAAGAATTATTAAATTGATTAAATTTTGGTGGATTATAATAGTATTATATTTTAGATTTAAAAGATAAATTAATAATAAGTATAATCGTATGAGGTAATATTTCACGATATAAAAAATAAAAAAAGAAAATTAATGGCTAAAGTAGACGTAAATGATACTAGTAAGTGAATATTCGATGTCGCGTTCGTAGCTGAAACGTAAATGTCGAGAAGACTCGCAAGCATGCGCTTTAAAAGAAACGGCGCGATCGCCCCTTCCACCCCCGATTAAATGGAACCCATTATATTTGATTACTGCCCGGTTTTTATCAAGCTAACTGATCTAACATAAACTAAACATATGCTTCGTTTGCAACTTCTTATTTTTCTTCTTTCTTATTTTTTTCTTATACCACCTTACAGGCATATCCTGTTTTAACCTTACCTCTTTTGAGTGTATACGAATATTTCAATATTTGTGCATATGTATGTGTTTTCTTCCAGTTTCTTTGCTTTCTTTTTTTATTCAATCTTGTTTTAGGTTCCAGATTCAACCGAATTTGTATTACTACTGTGATATGAAACGTTTGAAAATATTATTGTAAATAATGTTTTATTAATATTGAATCTATTACAATAGAGAAATAATTTATAGAATATAAAAAGTATTTTTTAAGTTTTATAAATTTATCAAAAAATTTTGTGAAATAAAACGAAATGGTAAAATTTATCCGAATCGGATATCCGAAAAAGGTTGAAATAATTAAATATTTTTTTAAAAATTAAAATTTAATGATTTTTACAATATATTAATAAAATATAAGTTGAAAATTAAAAATTATTTATATTTTTCAATAATTAATCAATATTTTCTGAATTTAGTAAAAATTTGAATTAAAATAATTAGTAACAATTGATAATTTATTGATATCAAATTAATAAATATGAATATATTTCATATATAAAACAAAAATTTAATTATTATAAACACATTTAATTCTAAAAAATATATTAGATATATATAGATATAATATATTACATATAATATTAATACATATTTAATTCTTAATATTTATATTTATAATATATATATATATATTATAAATTATATATTTATAATATATTTTTATATTTATATATTTATATATTTATAATATATTTATTTATAATTACATAATTTTTAGTATTTAATTTTATCTTTATATTTATTTTTATAATACCGGAATATATCTTTATCTTAATATATAATATTATTAGATAATTGTATTTAAATATTTTTTATTTAATAATAATATTTTATTAATANTTATTATAAGATTATTCACTATATATTGAACAATATTATCTTCATTATAAATATTTATATAAAAATTATTTATAATCATATAAAATCTTCATTTGTTTGTCATATTATTTGTCATAATCCTAACATATTAAATTTCTGCGTGTAATTTTATTAATATTGTAATATTGTATTAATATATATATAACTATAAAAAATAAAATAATGGGATTTAAAAATTATGATAAATATATCCTGTGTATTAACATATGTATTAACATGTATATATACAATATATTAACATTTACATATATAAACAAATATATAGATATATGAATAGATCTATGAAACAACGTATTAATACGTTTTGTGTTTTAAATTATCATTGTTAGCCGGTCTGTGAACTGCTCAATTACATCACGTGTAGCTGGAATGCATAGATTGTTTCAATCAATTGGCACTCGGTGCCTCTGGAACTTTCGTAATGGAAGAATTATGTTGCCAGGCCATTCGTAAGACGACCCTTGACGACCGATTATGAACTATAATCTGTTTACAAAGGCTGATTTTATCCGACTCAACGTTATATGCGAGTCGTTTTGCTTTCATCCCAAGAAATGAGCATCATTATCGATAATATATATACATTATGTATATATATATATATATATATATATATATATATGTATATACAAATTTCAAAGCCCACACAAAATCCTACTATTAAATAACAAATAACGTTATTTTGCACCGTTTTTTTTCATACGTTTAATATCGTATGACCAGAAGTATTCCGGATCGATATTCAGAACATAACATCGATAACAATCTGCTAACGCCACACATCTATTACAGTAGTATAATCGTACTTATGAAATTTTAACAAAATATTTTCTATATTTCTCGTCATATGAAAAAAAATTTGTAAAATTTAATAAAATTGTAATTGAATAAATATTAAATATAAAAAAATAATATTTATGTATTTTTGTATATATATTTTATATGTATAATATATATATATCTAGCATCTAATATTATAGAATGATATTTGAAAAAAAAGATAAAAAGAAATATAAAATCAAGCTTATATTTTATATATTCTATTTTATATTTAATTTTTTATAATATTCAGCGTGCTGTAAAATAAATTCCTAAATAATATTATGTAAATTTTAGTCAAAAATTAAATGGAATTTAACCAACAGTTTAGGCTATTATTCATAAAGGATGATAGTTGAACTCTGTCCAATACTTAAACTAAATTGAAGTAGAATTGGTCTGTGGGAACGTTTATCATCACATATGTATATGTTAACTTAATAGCTATTATCAACTAATACTTTGAAGTTCCTTTCATTTCTTAAAATTTCACAAGCAATTTTTTTTAATAATAAAAATTATACGATCTTTAAACAAATTTAATTTATAATATATTTTACAATATTTATTATCAATATTAATATTTAATATTATTAATATCTCATGTAAAATATTTTTTAATAATAGTTTATATATTTAACATTTTATTTATATTTTAGAATATTAAAATATAATAAAAACAACGAATTTTATACTATATAATACTAATTTTATACTATATACATACTATTATATATGTAAAAATAGATGTTTTTTATTTTTAATTATTAAAGATAAAAATGTTTGAAACTAAGAAAAATTATTTATTGTTAATTAAAAAAAATTAAATAATACATATAATACATATAATAATATATAAATAATAATAACATATAAATAAAAATGAATAATAAGGACAATTCAAGAAAATTATTAAGATTTTTAGACTTCATTTTATTAAGTTGTGTTAAAAAATATTATAATCTAATAATGTAAATTATGAATTTATTAATTGAAAAATAATTTGAATTTAGCGCACTAGTTTTTATATTATCGAATCAGATTGGTTAAAAGTTTACTATGGTATAATGTAAAAATTTTTAAAAATTAACAATATTGTATACAAATAATTTTTTAATTCTGAAGTTACTAAATTCTGACAAAATTTGCAAAAACACAAAAAAAATTATTATTAGATTATTATTAGACGAACTTTATATGATTATTATAGTTTTGCTATATAAATATTTTTCTAGTATTTTTACTAGGAGAAGTTTGTTAAAGTGTTACTAAAATATTACTTTCATATTTATTTGATATTTGTAATTGAAAAAATGTTGTTTCACTTCTATTAATTTTATTAATAATATGTCATTAAAATTTTGAAATGTTATACATGTATTATACATGCACAAACATACATATATATTATAGATATATATATATACATATACACAATAATATAATACTTTTTTTCAGAATATCATTAAGAAAAGATTTTCATTATCAATTGTAAAATGTCAAAATATTTGGAAAGAATACAGGATATATTAAAAAATGCAGATAGTAAGAAGATCACAGATAAAAGAGTATGTATTTATTCAAATATATGTATAATTTTTTATATAATATATTATACATTATATAATTTTGCTTCTTTAAATCAATGAATTTTATTTTGACATTTTGAAAAAAAATTCTATATAACTATATATCTATATTTTTATATTTATAACAAAAATAATATTAATTAACATTTATAAATATTATACATTAATAAAAACTAATATATTAGAGTTATTTAATAATCTGTTAATTATTAGTAGAGTTATTTAATAATATTTTTCATAAAAGATATTTTATTTTATTTTATTTACATCATTCCTTGAAATATTAAATATAAATAATAATTTTTATTTTAGAAATGTGTTTTAGATCTATTAGATATATATGAAAATGAAGAAGCAATAATAGAAATCTGTAGAAATACAGAAAAAAAAACACAAAATATTATAAATTGGTCTTATATATTACATATAGTTCATAAAATATTATTAAATGTAAGTATATTTTTATTCTTAAAATAATTAAAATAAAATTTATTAAAATTAATATTAAAAGAGTCAAAAAAATATAATTATATTTATTATTAAAGGAAACAGATAGACTTGCTTGTAAAGATATTAATAGTAAAACAGTAATTACTGAACGACAAAATACATGTATACTCATACAAAAAACATTTCAATATGCAAATTGTCATAAAATACCACTTTTAAAATGCAATGATATAATGCCTTTAATTTTGCAAGTTTTAGGCACAGATATATATAAGTATTATTATGATACTTATATAAATGTATTAATTTCTTATATTCTTCCATTTAGAATATATCAAATAAATATGCTTCCTAAATACTGGGAAGAATTATTAAAAATATGTATAAATTTATATAATCATATGTCTTCTGTTATAAGTAAGAAAACTGTTTTAGATGCTTTACAAATGATTATTGAATATGGTTGTTTGCATACAAATTTAATTTTGAATATAAAAGAACTATTATCTTTTTTAGGTATGTGAAATAACTTTTGAAACAAATTCTTTACTTCATAAAAATTCTATATTAAAAATAGAAATTTATATATATATTTATATTTATAAATATGTTTATGAATCATTGCAATATATCTTCTTTTGATTTTAGAAAATATTTTCTCTGATGTAAAAATAAATCAAGAAATTTTAGCTGAGTCTAGTTATAAACTTACAAATACAATATGTCAACAAATTGCAATAGAATATAGAATTACACTGTGTCATTTTAGTGAAAATATTTTATCAAATATAATCAGCTTAAAAGGTTCTATTGAAAAATATAAACTTTTATTACTTTTTATACAAATTCATCATCCTAAAGGGGCATGTAAAACTGATGATGGTGCCTATGCTTATAATTGGGAAAAATGGTATACAGTACTTAAAAGTATGTATCTAATGATTTTGAAAGATTTTAAAGCAGATATACTTTCAAAAAGTTTCCTTCGTCTTGCAACTGAAGGTAATATTTATATTTTTTTCTAAATTACAAAATAAAAATATTTTATTAATTATTAACTTTAAAAATATAATTTTTAGTTTTGAAACAAATATTAGAAAATCCAGATTTAATTATTGAAAAAAAATTTAATGAATATGATTATATACAACCAATAAAACGTAGACGAATTGTTGCTAAAATAAATGGACCACTTGATATGCTTATTAATAGTAGTCCAGAAGAAGCTTGGCCAATGATACAAGTTTTAACAATGTTATTTGAACAATATCCTAAATGTTTAAAATCAGAAGATTTTCCAATGTTCCTAAAAAATTTAGTAAATCTTTTTACATTATCTTGCAAAGAAGAAAATATTATGGACAATTTATATGAATTAGCTGCAGTTCTATTAATGAATGAACAAACATTTTCTATAACAGATGTAGAAAATTTAAATATTTATTGGGATAAAATATGGGATATTTTATTAAGGTATGATATTTAATATTTAGATTTTTTTATGATAAATTCATTAGAAATTTTTATGAATATTTATATTTTAATATATAAACTTTTCTAGAATATTCATTTTATGTTTCTCAATATTAATTTATTATTTTAGATCTTTAAACATAAATCAGAATGAAATATCAACTCATAAACTTATGCAACTCTTTATAATACATAATAAGATAACAAATCCAAATATACTTTTAAAATTATATTTTACAAATGTGATTAAATGGTCAATTATGAGTTTACATACATTAACAATAATTTGTGAACATTTTGCTTTATCTATTGATATTACAATGTTTAATATAAATATGTACTCACCAACAACAAATTCAAATTGTATTAGGTCATGTCTTATAAAATGGATATTAAATATTCCCTGGCATAAAATGGCAACACAAATAAAAATTGATGAATTATGTTTATTACTCATTAACATTACATTAAAAATAAAACCTGAAAAACAAATAAAATTCAAAAAATATAATATTAATAAGTCATGTGATTGTTTAAAAAATGAACAAAATACTGAATTATTTTGCGAACATATTGAAGAATGTTATTTATTATTAACATATAAAAAAAATTTATTTACTGAGGAAAAAAGAAAAAATACTGAACAAAAACCAAAAAGAAATGAACATATATTATACATGCAAAATATTGTAAATTATTTAATGAATAGTTTATATGTTATTATCAATGAAAATGAAAGTGATGATCTTCATGTAATTATAATAAAAATTACAATTATAGCAAAAATTATATCAATAATGAGACAATTAAATATGATATCTAAAAACATTGAAGAATTATCTTTAATGCAAGCAATGAAAAATTATTTACATATTGTTTATGGTTTATTAGAAAATATAGATCCATCAAGAAGTAAATATATTTATCTTTATAATGTAACAAAAGCACTTAATACATTATATGAAACATCATATGATATTGATGTGGCAAAAATAATTGTTACATCTGCAACATTAGATATGTTAAAAAATATATTTAGTTTAATGAATATTGAAGATCATGAACTTATTGATTATAAAACAAATAATGATTATTATAATGATTATGAATCTCTACAAAATAGACGTAAATATCTAGATAGAGATATTATACAAAAAAAACAATGTAATTTTTGTAATGAAGGTACAATTAGAATACAAGCAACAAAAGCTTTAACTTTATTTTGCTGTATAAATACAGGACAAGAAAAATGTGAAATTCAAATAAAACTTATGAATAATTTACTTAATATTAACATGTATGATCTTTCACATACAGTTGATTTTATAATGGCTATAACAGTTTTAAAATCTTCAGCAAAATATGGTAAAGAAGAATTATGGAAAAATCACAATGAACTACCATTGAAAAATTTATTGAAATTATATAACGAATGTTATAAAGATGAAATGGTTATCCGTTATATATTTGATATTCTACCATATTTTTTTAGTTATGCCTTAAGTCACAATTATAAAATAGATAATTTAATGGATATTATTATGCATTTTAATAAACTTCAATCGGAAAAAAAATATGGTTTTATTGTTCATAAAGATTTTATTAAATGCCTCACAGAAATTATTTATATTAATCCTTCATATTTTTATTATATTACACATAATGCTTCGAAAATGCCAATAATTGAAGGAATTTTAATATCTCTTAATAGTTCTTCATTTCTTGTACGATTACAAATAATTAAATGTATACAAAACATATATTCGATAAAAACTATACCTTTTAAATGGAAAGAAATGTTATTTAAACAAATAGAAGAATCAATAAATAAGTTAATTATTAACAATGAATCAGATGATAAAGTGAAAACAGATAAAAAAGAAATTATAACAAGAAGTACTTTATTAATGCTTGGTGCTATAATATCTGCCAGTGGAACATTTCAATGTCATGCTTTATTAACAATGTTACGCTTTAGTATTGACAAAAAAGTAGATAATCAAATAATTTCAAAACCAATAAATATTATGGCAAATCAAATCGATTATTCAAACATCATTGAAGACAATTTAAGTTATTTAATGACATATTGGTTTAATTCAAAATATTCGTCACAATTATTTCCTTGGAATTTAATAATAAATTCCAATAAATCAGAAGAAGAATTTTATAAAGTATATAGTGATACATTAACATTTATTAAATTTCAAAATTTAGAACTTTCTAGTACTATTTCTTTTTGCAATTCCATTAAATTATCATTTGAACGAATCAGTGAGAATATTTTTCCACAAATTTTATCATGGTTATTGTATTGTATTAATGGAAATAATGGAAATATTTCAAAACAATTAGCATGCAAAATATTTCATAAATTAGTATCAAATCGAGATGAATTTGTCAAAATAAAAAAATTTTCTAATTTATTTAAAGATAAATTTGAAGAAATATTAATATTTCTTATTGAAAGATTACATGATGAAGATTATCTTGAAGAAATATTAGAAGAGAGAATATCATTTCCTATATCAGATCCACCTCATTTTAAAAAAGATATAATAATTGATTGTTTAAAGTATATGGAAGAAAACTTTTTTACTGAAAAAATGTCTATACAATATGTTTTAGTTTGTAATTGTCCAAATGTATTGCAAAAGATATTATTACATTTAACTCATAATATTTATAAAAAAAAATTTGAGGAATATAAAATAAAAGCTTTTCATCAGTATATTTTTTTTTGTACATTACTTATTAAAGAACTGAAAAATGATTATTTTAATACATTATCCATGTATGTTATAAAAGATATTAGTTATACTTTACTTCATATAATTAAAATATATGATGATATTCTTCGTAAATTGGCATGTAAATATTTTTATAAATTTATAAAACATGTTTTAAATATAAGATGTGAACAAATCAAAGAAATTTTGAACTTCACTGTTACAACTTTAATTCCTATAATACAAACGGAAAACATACCTATAAGTTTAGAAATATTACAGTTCTTAATAATTGATCAAAAAGAAATATTATATGATGCAATAGAGAAGTTAAATTTATTTCCAAAAGATCCGATTTTTTTAGATATACGAAATATACATTATAATTTGAAATATAAAGCAAAAAAAATTTGTAGTTTGGAAGAAGAAGTGCAACATTTTTTGAATACAACATCTGATAAATGTATACATTATAGTGTAGAAGATGTTGCTCATTTACACATACAATTATCTACAAGAAAAGAAGAATTACGAGAATTATATGATAAACTTGAAATATTTCATGGATTTTTTAGTAATTGTACCTCAAGCATATTGTATCAATTGGTGTATAAACTTATAAAATTAACAGCATCTTCTGATATAAATGTTTCACTCGAAGCCGTAAAATGTTTAGGTGATTTAGGCCCAATTGATTTGACATCAATGATATATTTTGAAAAAAATCATGTTAGAGAATCTTCTGATTTAATAGAAATATTATCATATAAAATAGCAATAACAATGATACAATTCTTATTTCAAAATAATATTGAAATTCGGAAAAAAAGTGCTAATGTTCTTTATGTTGTATTTTCATCTTCTTGGGGACAAAAACTATTGAACATAAAATATATGGAATATTTAAAAACTATTTTAGATGAACCACAAGTATTACCCATTAATTATATTCAGCCATTTATAAGTAATAAAAATTCAAAAATTAATAGCATTGAAATAAATTATATAAAAATGAATAATATTATAAATCAAAATAATACTATTTGGACAGTTCAATCTGATGGTTCATATTCCAGTTGGATTATAGCATTAACATGTAATATTTTAGAATGTTTTATAGGATTTTATTCTGAAAATTTAATCCCCATTTGTACTTTAAGTACTGATTTTTGTGAAATAATTTTACCGAGAATTATATTTTTAATAATTCATACAGATGAACAGTTTATAACTACATTATGTTTATGTATTAATAAATTTTTTGAATATCATTTTAATTTTACAATAGAAACAAATAATACAAAATTTATAAATTGTGATCATTGTACTGTACGTTGTATGTTAAATATTGTGAATTATATTAGAATGCAAATTTCAAACAATATTTTAAAATTAAATTATATATATATTGCAAAAGCTGCCAAATATTGTTCAGCATTTTTTACTGCAATATTATATGCAGAAATGTCTTGTGAAACTATTTTAAATGATTATAGTAAATTTAATACTGCTTCAAAAATTGATTTTGTTTATGAATTGTCACCTGAACAAGGAAGAGTAATACAAAACATACTTAGAGAATCTTATGCAAAAATAGGTGATTTTGATGCCATTAATGGTACTGGTTCCTCACATTTATTAGATTATTCTTCTCGTATTGAACATTATATTCATACAAATGAATGGAATAAAGTAATGCTTGCACAAGATGTTGAACTTTCTTTTGGAAATATGGCAGTAATCAAAGGTAAATGATAAAATTATATGTTGATTTGATATAGAAATATACATCAATAATGTTATAATAATTTTAGTAAAAAAATATTAACACATTATCATAAGATATTATGTTTTTTTTTAAATTTTTTATTCTAAAATATTAATTAGAATTAAATTATATTAATTATAAAATTTTAATGAATTAAATAAATTTATATTTAATACATTATATATTTCAGAAATGGCAAATGGATTACAACAATCAGGTCTTCAATATTTACTTAGTAATTTTATATCTATTATGTTGAAAAATGGTGCAAAAATAGATGAAGAGATTCAATATGAATGTGCTTGGCGACTTAGTAATTGGAATATTTGTGAAACAAATCAAATTTTATACACACAGAATAACTGTAATTTAAAATTAGAAGTATCTGAACATGATTATAATTTTTATCATTATCAAGCATTAAAATATTTTCATGAAGGTAATAAAATAGGTATACAAGATGCAATTCAAAATGCTCGCATTAGCATTATAAAAGCACTTAGAAGCATTAGTCTAGGTAAGATTTATTAAAATTTTTAATATTTTTATGTTTATTTAAAGATTTATTATTTTTAGAAAATAATAAAACTATATATGAAAAATTAATGCAATTACAATTAATTAATGAAATTGAGGAATTAAGTTTTGCTAAACAAGATGAATATGAACAAATATTGCATAAATGGCAACAGCAAGATGTTGCAAATTTTAGTGATTTTCAATATATTGAACCCATTTTAACTCAAAGAACTATAATGTTTCAAATAAATAATATTTTAATTGATAATATAAATATTAAAAATGCGCTTTTTAATACATATTTACAAATATCAAAAATAGCAGCAGATAAAGAGGATTTGCAAATTGCTACTCGTGCATTAGGTATATATAACAAAAAGTGTTATAACACTTAAATTAATTATAAATTATAATATTTTATTTTTATTTTACACTTTATATTATATTTTTTTTTATATATTATACATATTATAAATTTTTTTATGAAAGCTATTTTGACAAAACAAAAAGATATACCACAAAAAATTCAAGATCAATTACTTTATCAAGAATCTCTATTAGCACGACTTAGAAAGGATGTATATGTTGGAAGATTTCTTTTACGTAATTTAATGTACAAGGAAGATTTGGATATAAATTTGCAAGCACAAATATTAAGAGTTTATGGAGATTGGATGGCTGAAACAAAATCAGAAAATCCCCAAGTACATATTATTTATAGTAAATTATAAGAGAAAATTAAATTATGAAAAGAATTGAAATTATCTAATATTTTACAATTTATATTTATTTTTCAGACTGTGATAAAGGATTATTATTTAAAATCTATAGATATAAACACATCAATTATACAAACTACACAAAATATTAATACTATTAAAGATTTACATGATACACAAGTAGCATTAGCTCGTTTTGCTGATAATCAATTTGAGCAAATTAGTATATATATGAAATCTCCTCAATTTGAAAATCTAAAAGAATGTGTTGCTTACTCTTATAAAGGAATTAATGAACATTCAAGTACTGAAGATAAAGATATTAGAAGTGCAATGATTTTAAATCAAAGACAAAATACAAATGATGTGGCAGAACTAGAACATATACAGAAAGAAAAAAATAATTATTTAATTTTAGCATTAAAGTAAGTTCCATATAATATCAATTCATAATATCTTTTTTTAATATATCAAAAAAAAAATATATTTTTTATTTATTGTATTTATTAATATTTAAATATTTTTTAATTAAAATTGATATAATTTTATGTAATATTAACTTATTTATTATATATAAAATATAAAAATTATCTTTTCAATTAGGTATTACTTAATCATATTACAACAAAGTGAAAATTATAATTTATTAATATTTAGAGTAATAGCACTTTGGTTAGATAACATACACCAAAAAGAAATTAATAATTTATTGCAAGAAAATTTAAATAAAATACCATCTTTTAAATTTATTCCACTTGTGCCACAATTAGCAGCACATATGAATGATGATTTTAATGAATTTTCTGAAAAAATATATTTTATTATGAAACGTTGTGCTTTAGAGCATCCTCATCATACATTACCAGTATTATTAGCATTAAAAAATTTATATGGTGATTATGATTATACTACATTTAAAAAAGGTAAAATTTTAGAACCAAGAGTTCTTGGAGCTCAAAGATTATTAAAAGAATTAACAAATTCAAATTTAATTCTACAAGAAATGGAAAAATTATCACATGCTTTAGTTATGTTAGCCAATCTTCCAACTACTTCAAATAAATGTAAGTATATTGTACTTTAATGAAAATATTTTATTACATACTACATACATACTTATTATACATATAATTATACATATCATTACATATAAAAAGATATATTGACAACAATTTTAAATCATTTATAATATATTTTTTATTTATAGCAGGTTGTATAATAAAAATACCAAGAAATCAAGAAATTTTAAAAATTAAAAATTTTGAAAATATATTTGTACCAACATTGACAATTAATGTAAAACCATATAAAAATTATAGTAATATTATTGGTATTACTAAATACATAGAAACATATGAAACTGTTGGAGGTGTGAATACTCCAAAAAAATTAACTTGTATTGGTACAGATGGTATACAAAGATATCAATTAATAAAAGTATATAATCTATAAATATTCTAATATCAAATTAAACTTGATTCTATTAAAAATTAATAATATATACATTTAATATATATATTTATAAATAATATATGCATTTCTTTCGTATAATATTATATTAATAGAATATTGATAAAATATTAATGAAATATTAGACTTCAATATATTTAAGATTAAATTATTTAAATATATATTTATTTAGGGAAGAGATGATTTACGACAAGATGCTGTAATGCAACAAGTTTTTAATGTAATGAATACATTATTAAAATCTTATAAAGATACTAAACGTAGAAAATTAACAATTAGAACTTATAAGGTAATATCAATACATTCTTTATATTTTAAACATTTTCTTTATTATCTTTATTATAATTTATTAATTATTAATTAAAATTATTTCTTTAAATAAATATTTTTTCATTTTATTATATTGAATATATTAAGTATTTATTTTATATATTTATTTATGTATATCTAGGTTGTACCATTAACACAAAGGTCAGGAATACTTGAATGGTGTGATAATACAACACCTATAATAAATGTATTAATAGGTTCAAATAATATACCAGGACTGCATAAGAAATACTATCCTAACGACTATACAGCAAATTTTTGTAAAGAAAAATTAGCTGTAAGATTATACTTAAATAATATTTTATTTTAAAATTAATAATAACTTATTGTTATTTTGGTTATTTGTATATATCTTATAATAAATATATATTTATATTTAATAAATGTATTTATTATAAGATAATTTATTTTAAACATATATATAATATGTTTTACTTATAGGCTGTAGGAAAATCATCAACTGAAGTAAAATTGAAAGTATTTATGGACTGCTGTACTCATATGCATCCAGTGATGCATCATTTTTTTATTGAAAAATATCCATCACCTGAAACATGGTTTGAACGCAGATTAGCATATACCCGCAGGTAATAATTTCATTATTAATAATTTGAATGACATATATATGACAATATATAAATATTATATTACTAATAAATTTTATTTATCCATATATTTTTATAGCATAGCAACAACATCAATGGCTGGATATATTTTAGGATTAGGAGATAGACATTTAAATAATATCTTAATTGATCAAGCAACTGCTGAAGTAATTCATATTGATTTTGGTAAATAGAATTATATAATTTTTATAATACAATTCCATAAATATGATGGAATTTTTATATTATATTATTAAATTCATTAGGTATAGCATTTGAACAGGGAAAAGTATTACCAATTCCTGAAACTATTCCATTTCGACTTACACAAAATATTGAAGTAGGAATGGGGGTATCTGGTGTAGAAGGTACAATGAGACATTGTTGTGAGAAAACATTAACAGTATTACGTGATCAAAGACAAATAATTATAACATTACTTCAAGTTCTCTTATATGATCCATTATTTAAATGGAGTATAACACCTGCTAAAGCACATGATATACAAAGTGGAATTTCATCAAGATTAATTGAAAATAATCAATGTAAATATAATTTCTACTTTCATTTTTTTTTCTTTTTTAATAGTTATAGGCTACATGCTGGCGATGCACGAACACGAACAAATTCAAGCAAAATACGTATGTTGGAGAAAGTTGAATTATAGTTTTTTTTATAATATAATTCGATATAATATTTTATTAATAAAACATATATTCATATATTCATATATTACATCAATATTCAACACATATTCAACATATTTTCTATAATATTGCTTGGATTTGTTCATGTTCAATCGATAGTACATAGCGAATGCTATTATTGCGGCTCGACAAGATTACGCGCTTTATGATTAACTGTTTTTTGTTAATAATTTGTTAACAAAGCCATAATGAAAGTTTTTGCGAAGAAATATGTTGAAATTACCTTAGGAATTTTCATATATGAATAAATGTTCCAATATTTTTGGGACATCTTGTATATACATTAATAGTTTAATATTAATATAAAATTAAAATATTAATTATAATATATTAATATTAAGAAAAAAATTTGTTATTAATAGATTCTATAGCAACTAATAAATCAGCAGAAAAAGCTCTTCTCAGAATAGAACAAAAACTACAAGGTACTGAAGAAGGATTAATGTCAAGTGTGTCCGGTCAAGTTGAAAGACTCATACAACAAGCTCATGATCCTATAAATCTTTGTCGTTTATATTATGGATGGCAACCATATTTATAATATTTTAATAATTTCATAATATTTATAAATGAATACTTTTATTTATTATTTAAATTAGTTATTATTTTGCCAAAATTTATAAGAATTCAACAATATTTATAAAGAATTATGAATATTGTTTTTTAAATTTTTTATTTATTTATAAATTATTTATAAATTATTAATATAAGTTTCATCATTTATAAAAAAAAAATTTTGTAAAAAAAAATGTAAATATTTAGATTATCTAAAATATATCTAAAGAACTGAAATTTTAACAGTTTTATTTGTTAATTTTAGCATATATATAATTATAATCATAACATTTGATACCAATAAAATATAATTTTATAGATATTTAAATTAATGCCTCTAAAAATATATTAAAAATAGAGGGTAAATATAAGAAATATAAGAATTATATTTTAGATTATAATTTATTTTTATCATTATTATACATAAAATATTTAAGATTTTTAAAAATTTAATTAAAAAAATAAGTAGATGACAAAACGTTATGAATGTCAAAAGTGCCTTTTGATGGTATATTAGTTAAACATTTGTGTATTTTTTTTATATTATTATTTTTAGATTTTAGATTTCTGAAATTATTTAAATTAAATATTATTTATAATATAACTATTAATATAAAAATATTAATATAAATATATAATCTATATATATTTTATTTTTGTGAATATTAAATTGTAAATACTTACTCATAAATATCATTTGATAAATATCGTTTTATGAAAAATTTACCTAAATCTTCAAGGATAGGATTAGAATGAAGAGCTACAAACTGTTCTCTACATATCTATAAAAAATATAATAATTATTCATATATAAGAAAACAAAAAATTTAATAATATAAATTATTTTCATTTTATTTATAAAGTTAAATTTTACTTACTTTGTTCATAGCATCTACAGTGCAAGGATGAGTCCAAAAGCAATCATGTACTGAGACAAAAGTAATATTTTTTGAATTGCAATGTAAACTAGTAAGCATCATATGAGTAGAATCTAAAGAATGTATAAAATTTGGTGCGAATGCATTCCGCTGTTTTATTGTATCAGATTTCCTATATATATAAAAAAAATCATTTTTAAAAATATTATTTCTAAATGTTAAAATATTAAACAATGAAATCAATTTGAAGTACATAATATTTATTAAATAAACTATATACTTTTACTAACCCATTTTTATTAATATATATATTTGATTTCTGCTTCATATAAGGTTGTACAATAGGAAGACCTAATGGAGTAATCCATTCCACATTTTCACAACATATAGAAGAAATAATCCGAGCACATTCTGTAAACCAATCTTGAATTTCTCTTGCACTTTTGAACATTTTTCTTAAACTGTGAAATGTACATTCGGTCAAATAAATACTAGCAGGCCAAATATATTCTTGTGGAAAATTTGGTGTATCTACATAAAATATTAATATTACAGTACTTATTAATATAAAAATGCTTAATAAATATATCTATTGCGTCTGTATGTTGAAGGGAAAAGGAGGAAGGAGGAGGAAGGGGGAGGAGAGAAGAGAGAGAGAGAGAGA
This sequence comes from Apis laboriosa, assembly GCF_014066325.1. Taxonomy (NCBI): domain Eukaryota; kingdom Metazoa; phylum Arthropoda; class Insecta; order Hymenoptera; family Apidae; genus Apis; species Apis laboriosa. The sequence goes on from NW_025222233.1 coordinate 599,058, forward strand.
GAGAGAGAGAGAGAGAGAGAGAGAGAGAAAGAGAGAGAATATAATTAAATGTATACCTCGTAACTGTCTTGCTATTTGATGTTTTGCACCATATTTTGTTACACCATACACTGTTGTCATTACTGTTTGTTTTATTATTTTTCTTTTTATAAATCCTTCTAATAATTGCGCAACCTTAACATTATTTTGTGCATCAATTTGTCGTCGATTTTCAATCTAAAATATAAATGAATATTTTTTCCTTGAAAATATTTACATTTTTACATAATATCTTAAATATCTTAAATCAACATAATATCTTAAATATGTAAAAACTTACAATAGATACAACTTCAGAATATACATCTTTTGGAACATCAAATGGATATAAATTAACACTTTCTGCACCAATTTGATCTTTACCAAGAGCTGCATAATGTTGCAGTCCATTACAACTTCCATCTTGATGTACTGGAAACGAAGTTATATATTTTTCTATATTTGGTGATTTTAATGCATTTGCTATTTCTATACATCCAGCTAAAGTTTGCCATGGTTCTTCTGATTGCTTCCACCACATTTTACCCTTCGCAATACAAATACTAATTCTAATTAAAATTATTTTATATATTTTATCTTTTAATAAGTTAAAAAAAATTTTTTTTTTAAATAATAACTTACAGTTAAAGGTTTAGTAGCACTATCTATTATATTATCCATATTTTGATTTGCATATTCAAGACGTTCTTTAAGAGAACTTCCCTTTTTAAAATTAGTTAAATTAATAACATGTAATTTTAACCAATTTATTCCATTTGGTCCTAGAGGTTTTCCCTTTGCAAATAAAAGCAAAGAACGACCCAAATCAGATGATAAATGATTTAAATAAGGAGGAATTGGATAAACTCTTCCTCTAAAATCCAAATTATATGGTAGCCAAAATATTTCATTTCTAAACTTTAAAATAAGAATAATTATTATATACATGTAGATACATATGCACATAAACAAAATAGGAAAATATGTAAAAATATTAAAATAAAATAAATTAATTATAATTAACAATAATTAAAAATATAGAATATAGAATTAAAGAATTAATTAAAATTCTTAATATAACTATTTCAATAATATAATGATAATTTAATTATTAATAGTTTAATAAAAATAAATTATTATATTAAAATAAATAACATACATGATTAGCAATAGATAGCTTATAAAGAGTATCACACCATAAAGAATACGTATCATTCTTTTTTTGTCTATATTGGGCTATAGCTATTGCTATTTTTTGCTTCTCTTCAATAGTAGCATTTTTATTTAAGAGACATGGTGGAGATAATACAGAAACTGATTGAGGAACATTTAATTCAACAGAACCACCATCTTGAAAAATCTTATTATGAAAAATAGAATAAAAATATATAAATAAGAATTATTTATAATAATAATATTTAATATTTGTTATTGATAATAATTTATTAAACAATTATAAGATAATAGAAATTTACCTTAATTACAATATCGAGTATAGCAGTATTAACTTTCCATGGAATAGAACTAACTTGATTTAATGAATCAAATACAGGAAATAATTGATTAGATTTTGTAGTTTGAAATTGATAATCCTAAATAACAAGTACGAAAATTATGTTTATATATTATATATTATTAAAGTAATCTTCAAAATATTATACATTATATAAATATAATAAACATTTTTTTATTATATTATATATTATACATTATATTTAAAAAATAAATTGAAATAGAAAACTTACAATGTTAGGAGATCTTATAAAGTTGGTTTTTGTTATAAGATATCCTCCTGAATGTATCGAAGTCCATGGAACTGGTGGACTATAAGAAGGTAAAAAATGTGCATCAAATGTTAATGTTTCTATATGCAATTTTTTATATAATTTTGATAAAAAAGGATGAGGTTTAATCTGTAATATAAAAATGAATTATTGAAAGAATATTTATATAATATTTAATTTTATATATGAAAAAAATTTCTAAGTATTGATTTCTACAAATCAAAAAATAAAATCTGTTATTCTCAAAAAGCAATATCAGATGCTGTAAAATTTCAAATATTTCAATATTTAATTTGCATATACAAACCTGTTCTGATAAATAATTTCCTTTATTTCTAAACAATGTATAAAATGCAGGAATAGAATGTTTTATATCTTGCCCTTTCAACATCTCAGGTTGAAGCATTATATCATTCAAAATAATTTTATATAAAAATTTACCAATATTTGTAATTACATCTATAGGCCATTGTAAACAAATAGAATTTAAAGATTCATCATATTTTGTTTCTTCACATCTAAAATATTGCCACATAGTGCGATTATTCATATTATTTAAATATGCCTCATTTTCTGGATGTAAATACCATTCAAGATATTTTAAATAAATACTAATTATTTTATCTATAATTCCAGCTTTTTTTTTTGTTTCAATCTGTAAAATAAAAATTTAATGTGCATTAAAATTGAAATAAAATACATAAATATTTTATTAACAAATATATCAAAATAATTTCATACCTCATATTTTCTATAAATATATTTTCCTACTGTTACATATAATAATTTAAGAGATGTACTATAAGTATCAGGTCCTATGGCTAATTGTCTAATTTCTCGCAATATAGCATTTATATAGTGTTCTTTATTCAAAACTTCTAAAAAAGGATATAAAACCATCAAATTATGTTGTTGGCATTCCTTTTCTTTTAAACATTTTAAATTCTTTTCAAAAGCTGTAAATGCTACTTTTTTCCAATAATTTTCTAGTTCCATAATTCTCTCCTTCTAATATATAAAAAAAAAAACTGATATTACTGATATACATCTTGAAGATAAAATCATAATTAAATTTATAATAAGTAATAAGTAATAATAGAAAGATATATTTGAAATTAAATAATAAAGTATTATACAATAATATCTTACTACATCAGCATTTATATTTTTTTCATTTATTTTAATACTTGGTATCTGTACTTCAATTGCTAATTCATTTTGAAGTTGTATTTTTAAAAGATCTTTTAATTTATTATTAGTTAATAATTTTTTCACTGGACTTTCATAATTATTTGACATTGGAATTTGATTTAGAAGATTACAATTGTACATTGTATCTATATTTATAGAGAAAGGTTTAAAGTTTGGTATTAATATCCTAATTGCTTTTAATACATTTTCTTGTTGATCATTTTTAAAATATGATTTATTAATGATGTCATTGAAAGATATATTATAATTATTCTTTTCATTATTGAATTTTTTTAATAGTTCTAAAAATAAAAAAGATTATTAATATATAATAAAGATTATTAATATATAAATATTTTATAGATAAAAAATTTATTTTTAAAAATTAATATAAATATATATATAATTACCAATTTGATCACTTGTAGACTCTTTTCCCAAAACATCAAATATATATACATAAGTTTGTGGTGTTGGAATTAAGGAATCTTCTTTTATCATATTATATAACTCTAAAACTTTTGTTACTTTTCTTCTAGAAGCATAAGCTTCCAAAAGCATATTATAAAGTTCAATGTTTTTATCACAATTTTGAATATATTTCTTCCTATATTTCATTAATATATTATATGCTCTATTTAACAAACCACAATTTAAATAAATTTGTATATGTACTATTAAATTTTCAACATAACTTATTTTATGTTTATTGCGGTTAATATTATTTTCAGTTTTATGTAAATTTATATTTTTTTGTAGTGCATTTCTGAACAAAAATAATAATTAATGCATTTAATAAGTAATAAAATATATTCAATAAGCATATATTTAATATATTAAATATATAATAAATCAATGAAATATAAGAAAAAAGATATATTTCGTGAATTTTATTATATTTATATTTATTATAAAAAAATTTATATAATAAATTTTATATTATAATTTTAATATTATAAAAAAAATCAATTGATTAATTTCTATCTAATATATTTTTATTATAATAATTTCAAAAATAGAGTAATAATTAATTTATGTGAATTTTTATGACTTTTAAATAACTAACATAATGCAATGATAAATATCTTCTTTTTTGACAGAATCAAATTTACAATCAAATTGAAATATCTACATTTTTCAATGAAATTACATATCATTCTGATAATATCTTGATAATATCAATTTGAATAAACTATAAATCTATATATATTTATATAAAATTATAGAATATGCAAAAATATTTCAAATTAAACTACTATTAATTATATTTATCTTTATATCTTTAAATTCCATTTCTTTGAAAATCCATATAAAAATTTATAAATTTATTATTATAAATTTAAAATCCATAAATTTATATAAACATTGATAGTCTAATTATAAAAAACATGCAAAGTGAATTTAATAAATACTATTATGTATCATTTTAATAAATAAAAAAATAAATATTTATTATACTTACATACTTAAATCATTAATCTTTTTATTTTTTATTAATTTATTCTCTTTAATAAAATGAGTGGTAAAATTAGTTTTTTTACAAACATTTGAATTATTTTTTTTATTATAAAAATTTTTATAATTTTTCATTTCATTTTCATTATCAATATCTATATCTATATTATTTTCCTATTAATCAATTAAAAAATAAATAAGTTTAATAATATAATAATTATAGTAATATGATTAATATTTCACAAATAATATATTATTATAATTATGTTATTTACAAAAATAAATTACTTCTTTTATCTCCTATACTTTTTATACGTTATTTTTAAAAATAATTCAATTTATTTTTTAATAATTCGAAATTTTAAATATATTTTTACCATTACCATTTTTAAATAATTATCTCATATCTTAATATTTTAAATAAAACATGATCTAAAATAGTCAATAAAAAATAAATAAATATAACTTACAAAATTTAAACAAATTTCATTATCATGAAAATCATAATAATCTTCAGTAAATTTTAAATTAAGAGAATGATTAAATATAGAGTCATTATCATTGTATGAATTACTTATAGTATTAGTGTTATCAACAAACATGGACAAATCACGTGCTGTTAATTTTTGTATTTCAGTCCTTTTATTACTTGCCGTTTTATTTGTTACTACAATAGAATAATATTATATTAAAAAATATTTTAAATTCATTTATTCAAAATTAATATTAAATTTTACCTGCTAATAGTTCAGCATAATTTTTTGTTCTTTCCTTAATTTTTTTCTTTTTTGGTAAATTGTCTAATATATTTGCTGTTGTAGCATAAGTACGAATTTGATGATGTTTTAAAACTATAAATAAAATGAATTTACATTATAATTAAATTATTAACATATTATTAATATAATAAAATCTAAATTATTAACATAAAATAGATATAAATATAAATATAAAACTAAATTTTATATTTTACATTATATTTTATTTAATTTATATGTATTTTTTTGTATAAATAAATATAAATTTTATATATTAGTTAAATAAATATTATATATATTTAAATTAATTACTAAATACTTGATATATAAATTTTTAATAATTTTTTAATTTTGAAATATTCTAAAAATTCTAAATACTTATATATATATATATATATGCATCCCAACAATTTTGAGAATATTTAAAAAATCATACATCATATTTTAATTATTACTTTATATAAATAAATAATTTTTTATTAATAAATAAATTTATATATATATAGTTATAATTAAAATAAATGATTTTGCTATATATTTTTTTCTAAAAATTTTATTAACTTTATTTTCAAATTTTAATATCTAAAATAATCATCTTAAGTAATTACTTTAAAATTCATTTTCTTTACAAAATAATAAAATATTAAAATATTTTATGAAATATAAAAATATAAAAATATAAATAAATATAAATATAAATAATGTAAATAACTACAAATACATACATTTAAACTGATTTATATAGATACATATATTTAAAAATTAGAGAAATAAATATTACTAAAAGAAAAAAAATAATAAATATATATCTAAATAAAAAAATTACTTAATAAATAATATTCTAATATTATAATTTAAGCCATGTATCATTAATATAAGACATAATAATTACTTTATAAAATTGAAATATTAAATTACATTAGTTTTAAAATATTTCATAAATTTCTGTATAGAATTATTACTAAACATACATTTTAATATCCTTCCATGATAAAAATTACAGAAAGAACACAAACGTGTTGATCGCTGCACAATTATTTGTCTTGATACAAAATAAACACCATGTGAAGATATTCGTTTTGTAACTCGTGTTGCCAAAAGTTTATACATTTTCATATGATTACATAAAATTATTCACTATTTATGTAATAATTAATCATTTCAGAAATAATATTACATAAAATAATAGAAGGAAATTTATATGCAGAAACAATCATCATACACATAACTTATAAAGTAACATAACCTATGAAAGGAAAAATCTCATAATCTCACTATATAGTTACAAATAAAATGATCATTTAATTAATAGATGACAATGTCATTCTATTCTACAAAAGAATATCTATTCTACTTTGAATTTTTCATTTTGAATCTAAAATTTTATACTTATTTTTTATTAAATTTAAATTATTAATATTTTTATATTATACATGTAGCGAAATAGAAAATCAATTTTCTTTAAATTTAAAATTTAAAATTATTAAAAAAAAAATAAATAAAATAAAGAAAAATTTTTTCTTAATATTTTCATTTTTTTTCTTAATATATAAGACTATTTTTTTATTATAAAAAAACTTAATAATAATTGCAATTTAAGCTAAAGTTAATAATATTTATGTAATCATATAAGTATAAATATATAAAATAATATATAAAATAATAATATAAAAGTATATAATATAATATATAATATAATTTAGATAATTTAAAATAAATTATATAAATATATAAAACATTTTAAATTCTAATAGATAAATAATAAATAGATGATTAAAAAAAAGTTTGAAATTGTGATAAAAATAATTAGAAAACTTTTAAAAAAATTTTAATATTTAAAAATTTAAAATTTTTTAAATATTTAATAATTTTATTTTATTTTAATATTACATATTGTAAATTATATTAAAATATAATATATATTTTTACAATGATGCAGTTTAAATGAATTAAAAATTTAAAAAAATTTAAAAAAATTAAATGAATTGAAAATTTAAAAAAATTTTTTTTAAGTATTCAATATTTTTAATTTTTTATTATATAATTTGTTATTATATTAATTTTTACTTTGCCAAAAAAATTAAATAAAATTTTAAATAAATACTTTAAAAAAATATTTTATATACTTTAAAAAAATATTTTATATACTTTAAATTATTATCTTTTAAAGGCTTCTTTTTATTTAATTTTAATAAAAATTCCTTTAGTAATATTATTTACATAATGTTAAAACAATAATAAATTAATATATATATATATATATTATTGTTATGTATAATATATAAATCATAAATTTATAAAACTAAAACTAAATTAAACATTTTATATAAATATTTCAATTTTATATAATAAAAACAAAATAATTATATTAAAATTTAATATTTAGTATTATATTAAATATTGTATTTCATTCAGTACTAAAACTAACCGCTATGTGTCGCTGGAAAATAGCATATACCTTAAGTTTAGTTTTTTAAAAATCCAAATGTAGACTTACCTAATGATATCATAATCATTTGTTCGCTGATCGAATGAGAAAATAGTGCGTTCTTTACTTTTCAATTGTTACACAAAGGATTTAAAACATAAATAATATTTGTGTAAGTAAAATTGATGTTATTGATATATTTTTAAAATTTAATGTATTGTATTTATCTTTATTGATAATATTTATTTTTTAATAATATAAATTTTTTATTCATTTAATTTTATTAATTTTATTACTATTTGTTTAATATAAATCATTTTTTATAAAATATAGGAAAAAATTTTTTTTTAAGAAATATTGTTTTTAAACGTTACTATTTTAATTAATTTATTATAAAGGTTTAATATTTTTTATTATTAATTATTTTAATTTACAAAAACAGATATTTTGTTCTAAATAATTATTCCCGAAATAAAATAATAAATATAATATATATATAAAAAAGATTATTTTAAGAGAATACAATTAATTAAATTATTTTCATTTTAAATAATTGAATCTGTACTTTAAAATGGTGGTCATTATAGTATTTTATTATTATGACAATTAATAATATATCATTCTTATTATAATATTAATATAATATAATATCATATAAAATAAATTGCATTATAAAATACTTAATGTAAAACTGTAATAACTATAAAAATACAAAAATTTTATATTAAAAAGAATGAAATTCACAAAAAAAAAATGATAAATAAGATTAATTTTATTCATTTTTTTATTAAAAAAAATTTATATATATATCAATATTTAATATTTAACAATGTATAAATAAAATCATATGATATAAATACATTCGTATCGAATCATTAAACGCATTTTTGATATGATTATTTATATTGTTTTGAAACTTCCATAATATAAATTAATTTGACAAATAATAAAAATACACTTAAAATATTGTGAAAAGTAAAATTATATATTTTATTTTATTGTTGCATGTAAAATTATTACAATAATACGAATATATTTTTAATTTTATTATAGAAATATAATTACTATTCTGTCTTTCCCTTCCTTCCTTTTTTTATAATAAATAAATTATTAGAAAATATTTCAATATATAGATTATATTATTTATATATTCATATATTATAATATATATATAAATATTTTAATATATTTTAATATATATACATAATATACATATATACATATACATATATTTAGAAATTTATTAATAAAGTCAAATTTTATTGCATCAAGAATAGATAGTTTTAAATAGATAATATGGCTTCATTAAATAGATTTAATATGCATCTATAAATCTATAAATAGCTAAAATAAACTTTTTTATATTATTCATTACAAAATATATTTTTATCTAATAATATAAAATTAAAATGTATTGTTACTTAGTCCTAATATTAAATAATAAAGATATAAAATAAAAAAAAAGAATACAAATATTTTGAATTCCTCTTTTTTTCTTCATACATGTCATATGCATATATATATATATACATGTACTCACATATGTACATATTTATTTAAATACATGATTTAATTTGTATAGTTAAATTATATATTAATTGAAATTATTTTTATTTATTATTATTTAAATACCAGGATTTTAATCATTAACGAAAGCTTTAATTATTATGATAATTTATTAACAAAGATAGTTTATTTATCCATCAGAGTCATCAGTAATGACCTCTTAACAGCTTATCTCAATAAGCACATTCAATTAATTGATCAAAGGAAGTATTTCACTCATTTTAAACATATAGTGTCTAAGTAATTGTTTCAATAATTTCAATATAGAAATGACATACTTTTCATAAAATTATTTCCAAAATATAATAAAATAATAAAAAAACAAAATAAAAGTAAATTTATTTAAAATAATAAAATTTATTACATAATAAATAATATATAAAAAAGATGTAGACATTTAATATTATAGAATAAAATTAATTTTTATTTGTTTCAGATAATTTTTTTTATATATTGATAATAGTTGAAAATGAAGTATATATTAATATTATTTTTACTTTGTTTTGATTTTAACAATGCTAGAGAAATTACGTAAGTTTTTTCTTTATATAGTTAAAATAATTCATATATAATTTTAAAAATTATTACATAAAAATTACATAAAAATGAAAAATTAAATAATCATTTTATTAAATTTGCATGTATTCTTTTATTCTTTTCTATTACTTTTTTGTTAATAATATCATATATTATAATATAAATTATAATATAAATAATTTTTTGTAATAAAATCTTTTTTTATTAATATATAAATATAATAATTAATATAATAATATATATATTTTTTGTATAATTTAGACATGAGGATATTAAAGATGCAATGTTAAGTTTAGTACATATGATGCGAGATAATACAGAAAAATTAGAAAGACACGAAGCACGAGAACGTCAATTAGGAGAACAATTAAAAAAAATAATTCCAATTTTGACAAAGCGTATGTCAACAATAGATTCATTAAAACTACAATTAACTAAACTTGATGAAAAAGTAATGGGAATAGAACAATTAATCTCTCAGGTATTTGATTAATTAATTAAAACTTTAAGTAAATATAAAAAAAACATTAAATTTTAATTAAAAAAAACTTATACTTTTATTTAGAGAGATGAACGAGAAAGAATACAAATGCAAAAAACTGTTGATAGTTTAGAAGATTTAGAAAATCGTTTAGAAAGTTGGCTTACAGATATTGAAAATAAAGTATCAGAAATAAATAGTCGATCAGATACTACATTACCTTCATTTGACAATCCCTCTCGTATTATTTCGAAGTTAAATGATACAGAACTAGTATTAATAGATAGAATTTCAAAAACAGAATCACTTTTAAAATCTGAAGCAATAAAATTAAAAGAGACTACGAATGTTCAATCAGGAACAACACAAGCATTATTGACAGAGGTAAATAACATACTTAAATATTAATTAAAAAACTTATTAAAATTAGATAATTTTTAGATCCAAGATATCAACTCAAGACTGAGTGATCAATCAGGAACAACACAAGTATTATTGACAGAGGTAAATAATATAGAGGTGATAAAATATTGATTAAGAAATTCATTAAAATTAGATACTTTTTAGATTCAAGATATTAACTCAAGACTTAGTGGTCTTGAAGTTTCATTAGAAAAAGTTAAAGAACAATCACAAAACATAAAGAAGAAATTACAAGATTCTCAATTTGATACTTTTTCAAATATTGATAATTATGCAAAAATATTACCTTCTATAAAGAAACTTTTAGATGATACTTCTGAACAAATTAAAGAATTGCCACAGTATGTATTATTTACATTTTTTTCAATAATATATTATTATTAAACAAAATTATTTAAATATTAAAAATTTTAATATTAAATAAAAATTAAATATTTAAAATTAAAAATTATGAATATTATGTTATTTAGGACTATTGAAATACAAACTTTACATAATAAAACTCAAATACTTTTACAAGAAACAAAACATACCTTAAAAGATATTGTTACTAAAGGAGTTGATGATATTGAAAATAAATTAATAGAAACTAAAAATGAAACTAAAGATACTATAGGAGCTCTTAGGTATTTTTGTACAGTAATATATATCTATATTTCAATTTAATTATTTTATAAATGCAATTAATTTATAATATTCCTACAATATATGTAACTTTATATTATTATTTTATTTATTTTATTTACTCTTTTTATGTGTGCATTAATTAAAAGTTTTACATAAAATTTTAAATACATTCACAATATATCAACTAATATAATAATTTTTTAATTATATATTTCCTTAATTTTAAATTTCTCTATATATTAATCATTGAATTGAATAATCATAAAGATTTATAGAATAATAAAATAAAAGAATTATAAAATAAAATACATTAAATAACTAATAAAAACATATTTTAGGAATATTATAAATAAATTATTAATTCTTTTTTTAATTATTAAAAAATTTTTACGAAAATTTAATAATAAAAAAATCTTATTGAGTATTTCCGAGGTTTTAGAATGGACTTGGCAAATAATGCTGAACATGTAAATCAAGAATTGAATGATCTTGAAAAAGGACAATCTGTAATAGTATCAATGGCTGATCATGTCCTAGATACTAAAAAAAGAGTTGAATATGGTGTACATCAAATTCTTTTAGAAGTAGGAGATTTAGTAAAAGCACAAAGTACAAATATTAATAATACTCTGAATCAAAGATTTGATGGCATATCAAATGATATTATGGACAATCAAAATGGAGCTTTAGCAAATTTAACTACTAAAATGGAACAAGAAATGAATCAAGTAATTATTACTATATATTTTTCTAAAAAATTATCTTTAAACATTATATTAAATTTTTTTATTTTCTTTTTTTATAAGGTGTGGCGACAAATAAATGTCATGTATCAACAGATGACAGAAAGTGCAAAAGCATTAGATAAATTGCATAAACAAAATGAAGAATATGTTAATGGTACCACTTCTACTATGGGTGGAATGGAAACTAAAGTAACAATTAAGATTAAATGATAAATAAAATAAAATGTTTATTAATATATTATATTAAATATTTATATATATGTTTTTATAGGTAAGTGAAATAACAAAACGTATGACTGAAGTTGACGAAAATTTAAATTATCTATTAGGAAGACTCTCATTGGTGACACAAGAATTTAATCAAATCAAAACAGGATTAGGTAATGCATTAGATAATATTAAAGCATCATTCAAAGAAGTTCAAGATAAAACAAATGATTTAAGACATCCAGGACCACATCCAATACCTGAAAATTATAAAGAATTTAATGAATCTGATAATAATAAACCAGATGGTAAGACTTTACCAGAAATCTTCAAACATATTTTTAATCCACAAATTAATTGAATTTTATATTCTTAAAATATCTCAATAGAATTTTAAAAAATAATCTATTTTAATTTTGTAAATGTAATATAAAATATTTTTAACATAGATTTAATTTATAATTTATTTTACAATATTTTATACATTTTTTTATAATATTTATTATTTTTATAATATTTTGCAAAAATGTTAATTATTATAATATATTTTGTTTATACACTTTACAATTTTTTTTAATTTAATTTTTATTGAATCTTCTTTTGATTTATATAATATAAAAATATTTTCTTTTGAAAACATAATATTATTTATTTAATAATAAATATTTGTTTTAGTTGTGAAAATAAAATAAAGCAATATCAATTTTATATCAAGGATATTTTCATCATTAATGGCATATGAAGTTATGTTCAAGACTCGTTTTCTATATCACTAATATATTAACATTCAATGGTAATAATATGTATCATCATCATATATTGCATAAGTTTTTTTTAAAATGCATTATTTTTATTTTTGTTTAATATTGATTAAATATTGAACATGTAGAATTTAAAAATATAAAAACAAATAATATTTATCATTAAATATTACTTATAATTCGATAAGTTCTTTTAAAATGTATTATTTTTATTTTTGTTTAATGATAATGAACATGTAGAATTTAAAAATATAAAAACAAATAATCTTTAATGTTAAAGTTTATTTATATTTTGAGCATTATAATTTTTAAATATCAATGACATGTATAACTCAAATTATTTTTAATACATATATTGATCCAGAATTATATTTTATTTTTTTATAACATCTAATAAATAATTATTAAACATATATACATATATGTTATATATTATATATCGTAATATTATATATCATTTTTAATTTATATGTTTATGTAAAGAAACTTTAATTAAGATTTATACAATGCATATATATTAGAATCATTAAAATGTAAAAAGTTTGGATTAATATATTTTTATACTATCGTATTTTATAATAAACAATTTAATCAAAAATAAAAATATGTAAAAGAATAACTATATTGTAAATATATTATATTATTATAAAAAACAAATATTAATATATATTTTTTATATAGATTGAATAGTAATTATGTGTTATTCATAAAATCTTTATAAAAATGTATATTTAATAATCATTATAATATTATATTAGCGTATTTTTTACAACTTTTCAAGTTTGTTTATTAATAAAATGGAAATATTTTTTTCATTCTATCAAATATAGTATTTTATTAAATACAGTATTACCATGGCTTTGTATTAATAAACTGATATTTCATATAATATGATTCTAAATAAATGTTAAAAATTTAATTTAAAATAAAATTGAAATATATAAATGTGAAATATTTTAATCAACAAATATATAAAAATTAATTTAATGCAATTTTCTAATTTTAATATTAAAAAAATTCTATATTTGAAATGTATTTGTAATACAGAAAATAGAAAAATATTATTTATAAATTAAATTTTAAAATAATATGAATGTTAAAATTATTTCAATATAATTCTAATCTAATTCTAATAATATTTATGCTAGTTCAAAAAAAGTAAATTTTATTAATTAAATAAGATTACATTTAATGATTTTTTTGATAATTTATATTTTATTAATTAATTAATAATTTAATTTACTACACGAATACATTATGAAATGCAATTTAATATGTTTAATTTTCTAAATCCAAGTATAATTTTATTAAATAAAGTAAATTTTAAATTTTCTACTTTGAAATTAAATTAAAAATATAGATTTTTAATTTAATAATATGGATCTATAATTTATTTAATTTAATTATATTTTTTTTTAATTATAATAAACAGAAATAATAAAAATTCATAATTTTATTCATAATAAAATAATCTATTTAAAAAAATGCAATAAAGAACAAAATAAATATAAATATAAAATATAAAAGAAATAAATATAATAATTGATTTTAATATATGTAACCAATATTAACAACTAATTTTTTCAAATTTTAAATTTTTTAAGTATTGTAATTCTATTATATATAACATGCTATATATAACTAAATATCTACATTTAATTATTTTTTTGTTATACTAATAAAAAATTGTATTACAAACACAATTTTAAAATTTATATTTTAAATATGACTTTTTGAATACAGATGATTCATTATTATATAGAGAAATTAATTATTTCACAAAAACAATATTATTTAAAGAGCATGTACATTGTCATAAAACAAATTTAAAATAATACTAAAACTATATTTGAAATATATCATATAGCATAAAATTATCATATTATAATATATATATTTATAATTGTACATAATTCAAACTATATTATAACTATCCTATATTTCATTATTTTCTAATTATAATGCATATGATTGATAATAATCGATTATATGTACAATTCATTAATAATGATTGTTTTGTGCAATAATTATGCAATGATTTAATTTGTTATCTTTTATTTATGATTGTATAATAGATAAACACAATATGTTGTTTTTATAACAAAATTTTGTGTCATTATTTTTTATCTATTTCATAATCAGATTTTGTAATAAAATTTTAATTATAATTTTCATTTTTTATATCAAATATAATTTAAAGATATTAATAGTATATTGAAACTTACTATTTAAATTTAACTTACATTTTAAATTTAATGTTATACAAATTGATACTTTTCTTTTTTTAATTATTTGAGTAAACAACTTGGTATAAAAATGAAATATAGTAAATTTAATTTTGTAAAGTTATATCTTTTCTTTATATATTATAATGAAATTTTTTTCAAGCTGCATAAGAAGTCATTGTATTTATTTTATATAAACAATTCTATTTCTACATTTTAGGGATAATATACAATTATCATATTTGCATTTAAACTTCATTACACTCATTCATAAATATTCTCACTCTATTCCTTTCATTTAAATAACTTTATATATACATTTAATAATGTTAAATTTAATGTATAATAGTATTTAATATGTATTGTATAATCCTAATATATTAGTTTTCTATAATTTGTTATTATAGGTCCACTATATCCAGCTAAATAAAAACTAATATTTCATATATTTAGAAAATGTTAATTATGAAATAACTTAGATATTTAGAAAGTTGTAATTATATTAAATATTATTTATCTCATAATCAAGACATAAAAATGTCTTATTTTTTATTAAATATTGATACAATTTATTTTTTTCAAATATTAAATTCAAATTTTAATATTAATTATAATATTATAATATTACAACATTAAAAATTAAAATTTTTTATTATTTGATAAATAAATCATAAAATAGTTTAAAAAATGAAAATATATGAAATATTTGCATAAACTTACATTTGAACAATATTTGTTAACATTTTCATTAAATCATCTATTACATATGTGATTTAATATTTGTTATTTAATATTTAATATTACATTACATATGAAACAAAATATAAATATTATTAAAATTGATTAATAAATTTTTCTATACAGATAGGAAAATACTAAAAAATCTTAGAACAAATTTGCAAATTGTACACACAATTATTACATCATATTTTTAACATTCTTTTTTTATAATAATATAAAATAACTTTTTTTAGAAAACAGAAAAGAAATTTAATTATACAATGAAATAAATGAAAAACAATATTATAAATTGCTATTTACTTAGTAAAAGCTTAATTTCAATTACTTGTACAAGATATTTATTTTTTTACAGAGCATATAATAAATATATGACTTAAACTTTTTTATATATATAATAACCATATGATAAATATATGATTTAAATTTTTTTATGATTGAATTTATAAATTTATCAAATTTTTAAATTTGTTAGAACAATTGATTATGAGATCAAAATACATATAGTTTACATAATATAAAAATTTTGAATGTTAATTAAAAAAAATAAATATTTCAATTTGAATAAATCATTGTTGTCATCAGAAATAATCATTATTTGTTTTATTAAAAAAAAAAAAGATTATATTTTCTTTTAATATTAAAAAAAAATTAATTATATCGATTGATTAATTTTTAAAATATAATATATTATTATTATATACTATTATTTTGCAAATATAAGAATTTTCAATCATCTAATTTATGAAATGACTTAATTATCAGTAAATTGCTATGAATATCAATTAGCGAATATAATATTAATTTCTATAAACTTGGATATTATAATTATTTTTCATTATATTTATAAATTTTACATATTTAAGAATTTGTCTTATTGAGCACATTAACAGAATTATAATTGAATTTATAGTTTAAATATACGAACTTGTTCCATAACTTTTTTACGAGCAAAAAAATTATAATTTAGTAAAAATTTATTATAATTTTTGATAGTGTTATTTTTGAGCTTTTAATGTTTAAGCTTTTAATTATATGAATTGCATTGGATACCTCACATTAAAGCATATTTCATTAATCATAATGGACGACCATTTATACTATATATGAGAAAGATTAACAACTAACATCGACTGCTTGCTTAACAGTACATTAGATACGTCAACAAGCTCCCATGATAAGCTTTGGTTATTTTAGTAACATTGTAAATAATTTTACAACTCTTTGCAGTGCTACATTCCTAGATGACATTTCATGTTTCAATTATTAATTAAGATTTCTAGAATATTTTTTATGAGTAAATATTTAATAATAATGTAATAAGTCTAAATCATTATTTGCATAATTTGATGATTTTTTTAATTGTTCTACTTTCATACTGACTTGCCCACATGTTATTATATATATTATTATATTATTATAATTTATGTGAATATCTCTAGCAGAAGTATATTAGCACAGCAAAGAAGTGTTGATTGTAACCTATATACACCCCCAAATGCATTGGAAACGTCATTAAAAATATCTACCCTATGATAAGCAGTGAGTTAGAAAGTTATAACATATTGCACATACCCAAACTGAGATTATCTTACATATTATAAAAATGTTCATGCAAGATCTCAGTTGAGCAATTATTAATGCCATTTTCCTTATTAATCTTTTTTTTACAAAAGAATTATTTAAATAAAGCTATGTAATTAAATTCGGAATATTGGACGCATTATATTGGAATGCATTACATTAATTTTCTAAGAGTAATAAAGAAGAGTGCAGGATACTTGTATTGTAATTCGTTTATATTTATTTCTGAATGCTTGTAATATACAATTGCCTTGGCAGTTTATAAGTACTGAACAACATTGTGTATTTAATGAACAACATTTTTGGATAGTTACTGTTAACTGAATTTAATCTAAATAAAGTCATGAAATGTATACTAAATATTGACATGCTCATTTAAATAATATAAATTATAAATATACTATGTGAATATAAAAAAATAAAAGAAAATATGAAATAATGTTAAGAATGATAATAAATATAATTTTATGATTTTAAATTATGTCATTATAAAAGATGTTTAAAATTTGTGATAGTAGATATAAGAAAATGCAATATCTATAAATATTTTTAAAGTATCCATACACTCTTTTCTGAATTAAACTCTTAAAAAATGACTAAAGATAAGCAGCTGCTAGCTTGAATCACTGGATGTAGATATGCGCAGCTGACGTTTGCTACGTCTTTGGGGGTGTGAGTGGTCCTAGCTGCTAGTAGAAGCAATAGGACTAACAGGACTCAAAGGACTACGTGCAGGATCCCTGAGACAACCAGTCAATGTAATAGCTACTTTACGACTTCCAGCATCATTACGGTGTTCACACAACCAAATTCCTTGCCATGTACCCAAAGTCAACTTGCCATCAGTAATTGGAATACTCAATGAAGAGCCCAGAAAACATGCCTTTACATGTGCTGGCTATAAATAATATAATTATAAAAAGCTATATAATTTTTAACTACATATTTTTTAATTACACTTATATATAAATTTATGGGTATATATTTAAAAATTTTTATTTATATTTGAAAAAAATTAAACTTTTATTTTAAAAAGATTTACTATTTAAAATAATGTAATATATATTTTAATTATTATTATATAATATTTTTTTGTTTTTATATTAATGATATGATTATTTTTATTATAAATATATATAATATTTATGTAAAATATTAATCAATTATAAAAATTACAAATATATGTATATAAATAATGCACAGCACAATCTAATTTTAAAACTATAAACAAAAATTTCATAAACTTACCATATCATCTGGTCCTTCACAACTGTGTCTATAGGCCAAACCTTCAGGAACTATTTTATTAAGCATCATTTCTACATCATCTCTAACATCTGGATCCCAATTTTCATTTAGTGCTAAACTTGCTGATGTATGAAGAACTAAAAAAATAATAAATATACTTTATATTAAGACAACAATTTTTGATTAATATTAATATTTATATAATTGTACATATATTTATAATTCATATGTTTACATTTAATATATTTAATATATTCTATATGAAATGTAATATGAGATTTACATTCTTAATACATTCATAAAATTGTTAATAAAATATAATAAACTTTACATAAATAAATATAATAAAATATAATAACTAATTATAATTAATTATAATATAAATAATAATTAACTATAATAAAATTAATTAAATTCATTTTTTTTATTTTATTAAATAACAACATATTACTTCCTTTATTTTTTATTATCAATATATTTTATATTAATTATTTATATTATATTTAAGGTTATCAGTAATATTAATAATAATATTGAATAAATAAAAATAATATTGTATATATTCTTTCTGTATTTCTTACATATTTCTTTTTATATAATATTATTATTATAAAAAAATTAATTAGTTTTGTTTTGTACTATACTAGAATATAATTATTTTTTATTGAAAAAGAAAACTTACTTTGTATATGACAAAGTCCAACTGAAAATTCGCAGAGTTCGGGAATTCTTCTTAAAATTTCCTCGGTAACGTGATGAATACCTCGGCGCTGTGGTCTTAGGTTAATCTTTGTTTGAAACCAAGCAGAACCGATTTGAATTCTTCTATTTGACGAGGCCATGATATGATACGCTGTAGAGATTACACACTTAACTAGACTGTGAATAATATTTTCCGCAAAGCGAAGATAAAATCTACTTCAAGCCAAAAATCACAATACGGTCCACTCCATTAGATATAGTATGCGTTTACTATCTTCGCCGCTTGTCGGCTATAAGATGTATAGATTTAACCACATCTTTTAAGATTGTCTAATTGCATCTGCTATATTTCGTACTCATAAAAAGGTTATGAGAAATAATGATTCAACGTGCACATACGTATCACGTTTATATACATGTACGCTCACCTTCACCTATATGGAATATCATAAGTATCAGGTACGCATACTAATAGTGAAAGAACAAGATGACAATATTATTTCAAAATAAATCATTGTATCACTGAAACATTAGAATCTTTTAATGGAAAGCTTGTTTAGTAAAATTTTAACAATGATAAGCCATATTGTTCGCCATATCAAATGTCAGAGAATAAATAAATCGAATGGTAATCCAAACAATAATGCAAGTTGCGTTCAGTAATAGTACGTTCTCTACTAGAACTAATTTATTCCCTATTGATTGGTTTTTAAAAGCGGCAAATTAAAAATTAAATATTAAAATAAAAATATAAGAATAATAACAATTATTTAATTCTAATATATTTATTAATAATAATTCTTCAATATCATTAATTTGATTATATAATTCATATTAATTTATATATAATATATATATTATTGTTATTAATTATTATTTTTACACTATGATTTAAAAAAAATATAATGTAATAAATTAATTAGAAAAATAAAATATATTAATATATTAAACAAATGATATTAGATTAAAAATAAAAAATCATACTTGCTTATAAAATAATTATTTTACATAAAATAAACAAATAGTATATAATAATAGTATATAAATAAATAAATTAACAGTTTTATTATATCAAATATGTTATATATAATAATAATAATACGATTATATTTTTTATATTTAAATATGATAAATATTAATGGAAAAAAGATAATTTATTTCGATAATAAATATATAAGATAAATATATAAGATATTTTGATAAATATATTAGTCATTTAAATTGATGCTTTGAAATAAATAATTAATTATTTTCAAAACCATTATAGAAAAAATATTTTAAAGTTTTATAATTTTAGAAAAAATTTAATATAATAAATTGAATAATTTATTATATTATATATACGTAAATATGTACATGTAAAATATATGTAATATAATATAAATATATGAAATATGTATCATAAAATATATATCTCTTAACATCTATTAAATGTTATCTCTAGTAAAAAAAAAAAATATACTATTTAGAAGCTATTCATTAAGAAAATATTTAAATTTTAATAATAAAAATTAATAAAAAAATATTTTAATTAATAAAAGAATAATATTCGATTTTTATTTTCTTAAATTAAATCTTTAAAAGTAAGTATAATTCCTAACCTAAATATCTCTATTTTCTCTAAATTTTCTCTAATTAATTTATCAATTCTTTTTAAAATATTTATCAATATAATTAAAAAATTTTTTTATTTCAAATTATCTAATATTATGTGTTCTATTAAAAAAATTTAAAATAGATATAATGAAAACATAAAATATCTAATTCAGAAATTGAAAATTGAGATTTTCATTTAGTAAAATTCATATGATAATGAATAGAAATTTATTAATATTTAAATTTTATTTAAACTATTCTTGAATTCATTAATACTTAAATTTCAAATTTTTTTTAACAAATTTTTTGAATTAATACTCAATTCAAACTTATATAATTTTATAAAAAATAAAAAGTGAAATCAATATATTGAAAAGTATATAATTTTATTCAAATAAATAAATTTAAAATATTCTTCATGCATTTATTTATGAAAATATATTATTTTTCCTTCTATAAAATATATCATATTAAATATAAAATATTATAGAATAACTTATATATAATATTAAAAATAATTAATATTATATAAAAATTCAAATAAAAACAATTTAAAAAAAATTATAAAATGAATTCAAAATAATAAAATATATATATATATATATATATATACATAATATACAAATTCTATTAATCAATTTTAATATTTATAAATATATGTAAGAGTTATATGATAATAATACTGATAGAAATAAAAATTAAAGTAAATAATTTTTAAAATTTTTTTTATAAATTTTTTACATTACATATATGTATGATACAAAATAAATAATAATTATGTATTTTCATTTATTCCATAAACAATTTTACAATTTTATTTTTTATATTTCTACAATATTCAATTATTCAATAAATTAAATAATTGCATATGTATGCATTTATAAAAATTATTTTATATATAATTGTAAATCTGGATTGATTTGTATAATACTAGTTTGTAATTCTATGGTACTACAAATTGGATTTTCTCTTAAATCAAGCAACTTTAATTTATGTCTTTTTAATAATTGTAGTATTTCTTCTAAATTATTTAGTTTATTATTCCTTAATGACAAAACTTCTAAATTTTGTAATGTAGGAAATTTTTTTAAATTTTTCAGTTGATTACTTGAAAGTGATAATTTTTTACAATTTTGTAATAAAGATAATTGATTTAATAAATTTGATAAACAGTTTGCACTAAGATTTACTTGTTCAAAGAAACCAAGATGTTCATTATTATTAAGTGTAGTTAAGTTTAATCCCGAAAGATCAATTTCTAAATTTATTTCTTGATCTTCTTCTACATTCCATAATTCATATATTTTATATTTAATTATGAATTGGCTCCCTGAAAAAAATATTTATTATTTAATTTTTAAAAATATTACTACAATGATGATATGGAAATGTTAGAAAAAAAATATAAAAATCCATAATTAAAATAATTATATAATTAAAAATAAATTTATATATTAAAATTTATAATTTTTAATTACATAAATATTAGAAAATTTTTACAATATATAAACAAATATATTAAATATACTTACGTAAATCTTTATAATAATTAAAACGAAGAGAATCAATATTGATAAGAATATTTAAATTTGTTAAAATATTTTCATAAAATTTTATAAAATCAATCTTTTTCATTAAAAGTATACTAGTTAAATAAGCCCATTTATTAGTTGGTTCCATTTTTATAAGTTGTTTATAACTTGATAATTGTTCTAATAATTGGTCTTTATTAGAGCAATATTTATATTTTTTTTTTCTATATATCCATTTCTGATTGATACAGAATAAAAGATAAGATATTTCTTCAATATTAATTTCAATATTTTTTATTTGATTCATTTGCTTTTTAAATTCTCCAAACCATAATTTTGACATTTTTGTTTCTTGCCAAGATTTCCATTGAACAGTTTTATTTTCATTATTTATTAGTAAACATATTGATTCAATTGATATATTTTTATTAGCAAAAATGGTCACATTGTTATCTTTTATCAATGCTTGAGAAAGAATAGGAAAACATTCATGAGTATTTAATAACCATCTTTGGTAAAACCAAGCACTAGAGTCATTGGGATCTGTGAATGTAGCATTCATTACTAGATCTAATTCTAAAAAAAAAAAGACATTTTTGATATTGTATATTATAAAATAGTCTTAAAATAGATTAAATAATAACAAGTACTAATTAGTATTAATATCTTATAAAAACATTACCTTCTTTTTTTTTTTCATAAATACTGTTTTGATTGGAACTATGAAATATTTTTGATAATAATTGACTTCTGTAATGCCAAGAAGAATAATTAGAAAAATTATTTAAAATCTTTGAAGTTGCAAATTGAAATTCTTCTTCAGGAGAAATTCCTGCTTTCTGTACAATAAACTCTCTATAATTCCAACAATGAACTATAATAAAAATTATATTTTATTATATTTTGAATAATAAAATTAAAATATTTAATAATAATATTTAATAATTTACAATTTCTGTCATCCAAATTTAAACATTTATTGCATAGTATTAATTCTTTTTTCCAATCACATTCCACTAAATGGTTCATAATCCATATTCGTTGATACCATACCCAATAAGATTTAGGATTTTGTTTCAAACAATTTTCAGTAAGTAATAATTCACTTTGATAAAACTCTTTTAACAGTTTTTCTTCCCTGTTTTATTAACATAATGTATAATATTGATCTTAGCATTTAATATAATTTTAATATTAATATTTTAGTAATTAATATTTTAATAATTTTTATTTAAATTTAAAATATAATACATGCATTATTTATTATTTGAATTTTCATTATTTTATATTAAAAATTTTTCACAACACTATTAATATACAAATAAAAATATTTAAATATTTAGTATCATTAATATTAATAATGAATATTAAACAATTATATTTATAAAATAAAATAATAAAATTATATATATATTAAAATTTAAAATTAGAAATACTAAATAATATAAAAAACATACTTATTATTTAATATTAAAAAGTTCAAATTATTACTAATAATCAAAAATAAAAAAATTATTATTATAATTACCAATTATTGTTTATAAATGCTTCTCTACGAATATTCCATAAAGTATAAATATCTGGGTTTTGTAGTACCATACGTTCAGTAACCATCATTAATTCTTCATCATAAATTTTATCTTTCCTCTGTAACATAATAATAATATAAAATTAAATAATTTAATCTAAACTAATTTATGTGTATTTAAATTTTAATATATGTATTAATTTTATATTTTTCATTTCATTTTTTTAATTATATATAGAATATTTCAATTATTTAAGTATAAGCAAATAATAATAAATTTAATAATAAAATAGTATAAAAAAAATCATTTGCTTATTCAATTAAATATTCAAAAATAACAAAAATATATTATTCAATTATATTAAATTATATTTAAGTTTATTTATTTAATTTATATTATTTGTATTATATTATATAACAATTATATATTGTTTTATATAAATAATACTCAAGTTTGACTGGCACTATATATATTTATAAATATTCAATATATTAAAATAAATTTAAAATCATTTTTTGAATCTTATTTACAAAAATTTTATTCTGTATTTTCTATTTATTTTTATATGAAAAATTATTAGCTTTATTTGTACTATTATGATTGAAATATTTTGTACTATAATTACATTCATAATATAAATTTATCTTATTATATTGAAACATATATTAAATGATATATTTATAAAATTACTTTTTTAAACACAATACCCATTCCAGCTTTATAACGTAAAAGTTTTTCAGCTCTTTCCTTTTTTTTCAATGCTTCTTGTTCTGCAGTTGTTCGAACTTTTACTCTACCATGCTGAAAATTAATTTTTTCATTAAAATAATTTTCATTGAATATAAGTATATCAAAAAATATTAAAATATATAACATAAAATATTAAAAATTATATAAAATGATCAAAATATACAAAAAATGAAAAAAATATTACATTTTAAAACAAAATATTAAATTATTTTGTTATTTATAATATGTATTATTTATTATTTATATTATTTATTTATTAATGATATTTATATTTAAATATTAATTCATAAAAACAGTGATTAAATAAAAATAAAATGAAAAATATATTTGAAATAAAGAATTTTTATTACCATACTGAATATTTTTTAAATCTTCTAATTATATTTGAGTTTTATTTAACTTTAAGGTTAAGTTAGCTTATTATTTTTTTTATATTCTTTTATTTATTAATACAATTAATAAATAAATATTTTTAAAATGATAGATACAATATTCATTCTTGATATTTAAAATAAAATTATAAAAACGTTTAATTTCATTTAATTTTATTTAATAAATCTAGTTCAATTACTTTGTATTTTTAAATCTAATTAATAAACTGTGTGTGTGTGTGTGTGTGTGTGTGTGTGTGTGTGTGTGTGTGTGTGTGTGTGTGTAAGTATGCACAAATATTCATGTATGTGTATAAAAATTTGATTATATTTTTAAAAATCTATTTAATTTAATAATTAATATTAAATTTGACAATTTCAATTCTTTTTTCATAGATATAAATAGACACGTGTATACTACCTATTATAATTCAGATTCTGTGCGCATAATGTATATGTGCGTGCGCGCGTGCGCATATATGTATGTATTATGTAAGCTTTAAATTTATTTGTCATAAAATTCGTAGTTGGATATCAATTATTAAAAATTACAAGTGAATAAAAAATTTGTAACTATTAAATTTATTAATATTATTATTTTTATTTTAATAACAAATTGAAATAAAGATATCCAAAATAAATAAATTAAATAAATTAAATAAATAAAATAAATTTTTATTTTTATATAAATATATATCATAATTTATAAATAAATAATATTATATGTGAAAAATATAATCAATCAAAGTTAATTATAATTTTATATATGTAAATAATAAGTCATATTAGTTATGTATTTATTTGTTTACAATCTACAAACAAAAATACGAATTTCTGCTGAATACTTCTGATAATATTCCAATTTATTAATGATCCATTATATATTAAAATGGCAATGAAGTGTGATTAATATTTGAATATAATCTTTTTTTTTGAAGTTTTGTGATTATTAATAAATGCAAAATAATTTGTTTAATAATATTTAAAATAAATTTGAAATAACTAATTTATTTTAACGTGTGTATATAATAAGACTCTATGATGTTCATATTACAAAGACTGTCAAAATTACCTCAAAATTTATATTGTTTTGCAAATATTCAAAGATATCCAAAACGAAATGAAAGTTTTTTATCTGCATCTCGACAATCTTCATTATTAAAAACAATATTCAAAGCAAGTTTAGTAGGAATTTCTATCGGATTTCCAGTTGGTATAATTATTACAACAGGTTATTCTTGGTATATAAATAAAAAAGCTGCAAAAACTTATCATTTAGAAGGGAAAGAAAAAAAAATTAAAATACTCCAAGAAAAACCATCAGTACCAGTTTCTAGAGAAGTACATCGAATTTAAATATAATTTTTAAAAATATTAAAGCTATATTTAAAATATTGATTTATATATTTAATTTTAATTTTTCTGTTTTCGTGAAATATTATTTTATTATTTTATATTATTTTATATTATTTTATATTATTATATTAATATATTATATCTATTCAAAATTTTAAAATTTTATATTAAATTTTATATTTTTAAATTTTAAATTTAATATATTATATATTAATATTTTTTTAATTTAACATCTTATTTTTATTATAGGTTGTTTCTCCAATGGATTCTACCGAATTAAAGTTGACTTTATTTCAATATCAGACTTGTCCTTTCTGTTGTAAGGTAAAATATTTATATTTTTATAATTTATATAATAAATTAAATAATGATGTATTTTTTAAACAAAAATATAAATATAATAATATAATAGAATATTTAATATTATATATATTAAATTTTTTTAACAATGATATCATGAATTCTAATAATTATAAATATAAAAATATTTCAGGTCAGAGTTTTCTTAGATTACTATGGAATATCTTATGATATTGTAGAAGTTGATCCTGTATTACGAAAAGAAATATCTTGGTCATCTTATAAGAAAGTACCAATACTTTTAGCACAAATAGATTCAGGATATCAGCCTTTAAATGATAGTTCAATGATTGTTTCTCTATTAGCATCATATTTAAAAGATAGGTCACAAAAAATAAATGATTTAGTAGAATATTATCCAAGTATAGCAATGCATGATGAAAATCAAAAATTGAAATATGAAATCATGAATAAATATTTTTTAATGTATAAAGAAAATTTAATTTCAGATGAAAACATTAATGAGATTATGTAAGTTTTATTACACAAGCAATAACATTTCATTTTTCTATATTGAAGTAGATTAAACTTTATATTTTGATTAATTTATATCTTTTATTATAGAGAAGAACGTAAATGGAGACAATGGGTTGATGATGAATTTGTACATACATTATCACCAAATGTATATAGAACACTTAGTGAAGCTTACAAAACTTTTAATTGGTTTTCTGAAGTAAGTATTTGACAACAATTAAATAATCAAACAAAATATATATTAATTTTAATGCTAATATATAAATTTAAAAAAAATATATATATATAATTTCATTAGGTTGGTAAATGGAAAGAATATTTTCCAATATGGGAAAGATTAATAATAATAAATATAGGTGCTATAGCTATGTGGTTTATATCAAAACGTTTAAAAAAAAGACATAATTTGAAAGATGATGTTAGACAATCTTTATATGATGAAATTAACAAATGGTTATATGCTATTAAAAAACATGGTGGTACATTCATGGGAGGAAAAAAGCCTAATTTGTCAGATCTTGCTGTTTATGGAATTTTGAAAAGTATAGAAGGATGTAGTGCTTTTAAAGATGCTTTAGAAAATACTAAACTTTGTACATGGTATGATGCTATGGCCAAAGAAGTAGAAACACACTCAGGAAGCAAATATTTAATGGCTAAATAATAAAAAAATAATTTTAATACTTATAGATTTTATTTAATTAAATATTTATAGATTTATATTAATATCTTATTTACTTCAATTTCATTAAAATTATTTTGATTGTATTATTTATCATAATTGTTATAAGAAATTAATATAAATAAAATTATATTTTATGTTATTTCATTAAAGCATGTACAATATGTTAGTATAGTATAGTATATAAGTTAGTATAGTATAATATAATAATATAATAATAATATAGTATAGTTAATATAATAAAAAGAAATAAAATAAATTACATTAAAGAAACTTTTAATGGTAAAAAATTAAAAAATATATATATAAAACTTCAAATTAATATAAAAAGCATAGTAACAAAATATCTATATTTAAGATAAAAACATATTTATATATAATTTTTAAATATTTTGTGTATTAATATAATTTGTGAGTATTACATGATAAAATAATATTTATATCTTTTGATATTTCTTATCTAATATTTTTTTAATTTTTATTCATTAAAAATATTATATTTCTTAATTTTTAATTTATTTGCATAAATATAATTAAAAAAATTATACATTAAATTATACATTAATTTCTATATTTTATATGTCAAATATCAATTCAAACTGTACAAGGTATTTGACGATATGTCAATGAAAATCCTTTATTTTCAACTTCTTCAATTTCATTTCCGTTTGTAATAACATATAACACAAATGGTTTGGAATATGCTAAAATAAAAAAAATTATTAGTTAGTTAGTATTTTTATGAATTGTGTATATTATATATATATATGTATAATTGTATATTATATACAAAATTACATATACTTACATATATACAATTATATATACAATTACATATACTTATATATATACAATTATATATACAATTACATATATTTTAAATATGATCATTATATATAAGAATATACTTACATGTTTTTGTTACAAAACCATTTCCACAAAATCTTTCTGTACCAATTGCAATACCATTTTGAAATGGATGTGGAATAATAACAAAGTCTTGGGTACAGTTTTCTCCTGCTTGTGCTGCATATTCTGTGCCTATTTTTTGATTCATTTATTTTTAATAATGAATGAAATTTTGAAATATTAATTTATTTCAAGAAAGAAAAAATAATAAATCATTTTTCTATAATTTTTATTAGAGAAATAAATAATAAAAAAATAATAAACATTATATGGCTTCAAAAAATATATAATTTTGGATGAATATATTTTAATACTTTTATATTTAAAATTAGAAAGTAAGTTCGTATTTGTAAAATAACTATAATATTAAATTTCAACAAGAATAAACATTTTATTAAAATAAAAAATTTGATATTCTATTGATTTTTAAATAAATTTTAATTTACAATTATATCTTTTTTTCTTTCTAATATTATAATTTTAATATTGCTAATATAACTAGATAGATATATATCATAAAAATAAGTAATTAAAATATTACAATATACTTTACCTATTATGGTGGAATCAAATGAACCTGTATCTCCAGAAACAGAAAATGAATTTGAACTTGTTTGAGACCATTCAATAGCACAATATCCTTGTGCCATTCTTATACATACACCATAATTTGTATTTGCAATTTGTCGTGTACCAAATTCTGGTGCTAAAATAATTTATATTATTGGATTAAAAATTTAATATCTAATTTAATTTTTCAAAAAATATTTAATATTTCTATATATATATATATAAAAGTTCATATATGTAAGTATATAAGTTCACCTTTTAATAATTAATTTTTTAATATTCATGAGAATATTTATTATATATTTATTAAAAAATTGAATAAAATTGAATAAAATTTATTAAAAAATTTAATGGTATATAATGTTTAAAAAATAAAAAATAAGATTTATTAAACTTAATATATAATATTTATAGTTTAAATTTTATTTTTCACAAAAAATTCATTATCATATATTCCATAAATTTTTAAAATTCTTTTTCTAAAATACTAATTATTTCATTATTGTTTAAGATCTATCAGATTGTTCTTATAATTTTCATCATTTGTGTATATTTATATATTTTGAAATAATTAACAATTTATTTTATAATTACACTTCATATAAATTAAGTAATCATAATACCTCTTGGATTTTGTGTTGTACCATAGTTAAAACTTGTTACAGTATTTGAGACACTATCATAATACTGCAAACATCCATTTGGAGCTATAAAAAGAATTCTTTATCAATTGGTATATTTTGATATTATATTATTTTATTTTATTTTAAACATTAGATGATTCTTGACTAATTTTATATAATTTAAAAAATATATATTTTCTTAATATTATTACAATCTTAAAAAATATATATATTTATTTTTTAAAATATAAAAAAATTATAAGTTTTATAAATAAAATTATTACTATTTTTTTATATAATATAATATAATACAAATTTATAAATTTTATTAATTATAAAATATATTTGATAAAAAAGGATATAATATGCATGCCTTTATATGTAGAATCACAAGATAATTGTTGAATTCTTATATTCCAACGATCTTTATATTTAGAGTTAGTATCAACTGATATCATAATAGGTGTGTCACCATTGAAATCTATATATACTGAAAAATTTAAATCAATATTTTAAATTAATTGTATCATTTATATTATTTAATAATAAATATATTATATAATTAAATATTTAATATATTATAATATATTCATTTATAATTATATAATTAATTTTTATATTTATATTTAATTATTATTAATTTTTATAAGTTTATATTTAATTATTTTTAGTAGTTTTATTTATTACAATGTTGGTTTGCATTTTCACCACAAATTCGAGGTACTATACTTCCAGATCCAGAAACTAAAAGAAACTCAAAATCACAAATTCCGCTAGCATTTGGTGAAGCAAGAGTAAATTCCAAGAAATCCAAACGTAGCTAAAATCAATTTGACATTATAAATTGATATTATTTTATGATATTATAAGTTATATAAATATAATGAAAATCAGAAAATAAGAATATATATTACATGTTAAACTAATTTTATACTTATATTTATTATATTTCATTATCATATATTTTGTCAACACATTTTTATTCAGTTCAATAATATAATAAATTTCAAAAATAATTTTTATCAAATAATAATATAAATTTAAAATTTTAAATATATTTTATTAACTTACTTGACAGATGTTTGAATTACAACGTTGTACTGTTATTGTACATCGGCCTTGTCCTTCATAAGTTGTTGGATATTCTGAATTTGTAAAATATGTATTATTTACATTTGTTGTGGAACTACACGTTTTTTGAACTGTAGACATAAAATTCAAGTACTTATTAAATCTCATAAATATAAAAAAAAATTAATTAAATTCTTAAATTACTTACAAACACAACAAATGCCATGTCCATTTGCACAGGTACCAGATGGTGTTCCACCATAATCACGACATTCTCTTCTAGTAAAACAGGTACCATTTAAATTGTTGCTAGCAAGGCATTGTGAGTTTGCAAAACGAATAACACTGAATAGCGGGAAAACTGTTTAAAAATTCATTTAATAATTTGATATTATTTTTATATATGAATATTTACATTACAAGTTACATAGCAAAAATTAAAATATAATTCTTAATAATTTATCAAATTATATAGTTTTATATAATTTTTATTATTTTTTCAATTTCTTTAATATTATTTATAAATACAATATAATATTTTAGAAATAATACTTATTTTTCTATTACTTACATCTTCCACGAGTCATTGAATTTTGAATTTCAATAATATTATCATTATCTAATCGACAGTTAACGTAATTTCCAAAAAAAAAAATTGTCAACCAAACTATACGAAACATCTTTCAAATTATAACTGTTCAAAATACATACAATTCTACTTTAGATTTCGTACAACGGTATCCAAGAAATTAGAACAATTAGCATGTAAATGAAAAGTAACTTACTATCTGCTTATGTTTACATAACTGGATTATTAAAATATTCATTACATATAAAATTCAATTCAAGACATAATATAAATTATTTAAATATATTTTACACTTTATTAATTAGCTAATTTATTAAATTCAGATAATTTTAATAAAATCAAAGCAAATTTCTATAAACAAATTTTAATTAAATGTTTAGAATAATGAATATAAAAATAAGAAAGAAAAAAAGAAATAAAATATATTAATATCGATTTAAATTGAATCACGATAATTTTTTACAATAAAAATAATATAAAATTATATATCTAAATTAATAGAAAATACTAATTAGAAATGTTATTTATTGTTCTACAAAACGGACAGTATCCATGTCGTAATAAAGCCAATTCATAATCATCCAAATGAAACAGCTAGAAAAAATAAAATTATTATATTTATTGCAAATTAAATATAAATATATTTTAATTTAAAATGATCTATAATATCATCAATCAATTTTTAATTATTTATATTTTTTAAATATTTAAAATTTCTTTGTAATTTAATTTATTTATAATATCATAATATGAATAATATTTAATTTGATATACCTTTAAACAAGATTTACAAAATGTGATTTGTAAATCAGGTAAAAGATTTTTAAAATATCTTGTTTTAAACGGTTTTGGCCATTTAATAATTAATACTGTACATGGATCCATACTTTTTAAAACATTTCTTCCCACAATTATAGTAGAACTAGATTTTTCCTAAAATAAGTAAATTTGATATGTAATATCTGTAAAATATACGATAAAAATATAATATTCTTATTGAAAAATAAATAGTCAAAGATATTCAATATATAATATTATTATTTATTAATTGTATTAATATATTTTTAACTTATAAAATTATAAATTAATAATTATAAATTTGATAAACAAATATAGAAATTTTTGAAATAATGTTATTTAAAAAATTAACTTAATATTTCAAATTAATCTATTTATAAGATAGAATATAACTTTTATTTGAAATTATTTATTTTAAATTATTATTTCATGTAAATGGTATTTATATGTTGGTATTTATATGTTATTAAATAAAAAAATATAAAATACAAAGATTCAAAACATTTTTATAAATTTGAAATTCAACTTAAAATTCAAATGAAATTGTATTCTTTTCCTCCCCATTATTTTTTAATAAAATTATTATGAATTTATAATGATACCTCATATTTCATTAAACGGGCTGTAAAAAGATCTATTTCAGTATTAACAGAAAATTGATCTGTATCTGAAATATCATTAGATAATGATGATTCATTTATTAACTTTTCTGCTTCTTCATCAGATATACTTTCTTCTAATTCAAATTCAACCAATGGTAAAATTTCTGTAATTTTTCAAATATTATTATAAAAATTGTTATAAATATATATAATTAAATTACAATTTTAATAAATATTATAAACATTTTTTTAAATTATTAAAATATTTTTATATAAAAATTCAATTGTTTTAATGTTATTTTTTATATATAATTTATAATGATATTATAATGAGTATTTTTAATAAATAAAAAAATAAATCACATACATACATACATACACATTAAATAATATTTACCAAACATTACAAAAGAATATTGAAATTTTAATCCACATTGCACACATTTTCCTTGATTATTTGATGATAACAGAGGATTAAAAGTTGAACATTTATAGCAAAGTGGTAAAAGTTCTTCTGGATCTTTATAAGATGAAGCTCGAGCATTTAAATTTGAAATTTCTAATTGACTACATTGATTTATTGGAATTTTTATTTTTCGTAGTCTTTCGAGTAATTGCATACTTAGTTTATTAGCACCAAGAAAATTGGCTTGTTTTAATAATGTATATATTATAATAAATCTCGAGACTCCTTCAATCTGAATATTTTCAGTTTTAATTAAAAGAAATCGTGCAATGTTGAAAAGGGCATCTGGCATTAATGATGTAAATGGTTCTTCCTAAAAAATATATTATTTAATAATTCCTAATATAATTTTCATTTTAATATTGCATTATTGTAATATTTTAGTTTAATACATTATATTATTTGCTAATATTTTTTTAAATTATATTTAAAATTTATATAATGTAATTTTATACTATATTTTAGATACATTAGAATCTGAATACAGTATAATTTGAGATTTTAGAAATGTTGAATTATTGGATTATATTTATAATGCAGTTAAAAAAAATATATAAAAAAAATTATAATAAAATATATAATATATAAAAAATATATAAAAATATATATATATATAAAATATATAAAAAAATATATAAAAAAAATTTCAAAAATAATCATGATTAATATAATATCATTTATTAATAAAAAATGAATGAAATTAATTAAATAAAATTATTATATTAAATATAATTGTCAAATAATGTTCATATAATGGTCATAATTAGGGCATACTGGATTATTGAATATTAAATTATCAAAATTTTATTGTATTATTAATATATTATTATTATTATTTATTTTTTGTAATTTTTATCTTATGTTTATATAATATATTGTATTATTATATTGTATTATTAATGTACTGTATTAAAACTATTAATATATTGTAAATTATATATAATAATTACCACATATTTATGCACTTCATGATATGCATAATAAATTTCAGCTTTTTCATAATATTGAAGAAATATTGTTTGTAATTCATCCGTAGTTTTGTTAAGATTTAAACTTATTTGAGAAAGTAGTAAATAGAAATAAGAAGCATCACGAAATCTTTTTTCAGTAACTGCATTTTTAGCTAACATTATCAAAACCATTATAGATTCATCTGATTGGCCAGCTATCTGAAATGCTACAGAATTGAATGAATTTTTTTAATTTTATATTTTTAACTTTAATATTATTTCACACAAATTTAATATAAAGAAATCATAAAATATTATTTTTACATTTTTTAAAATATATTTTTATTATATTTTATTCAAATATTAATTTTAATAATATATCATATTATTTAGATAGGAAACAAAAAATTATTGAACAAAATTATTGAACATTAACAAAATTTAAATATGAAAAATTCTTAATTTCTTTTAACTATTAGTTTCTATTTAAATGGATGTACATATATTAAAAATAATATTTTTTTATATTTACCTTTTTGTGCTTCAGAAAAATGACCAGTTTCTGCCAACCATCTTGCATATGGTCCATATATTCTAGCTTTCAGTTTTGGATTTCTTTCAGCTAATTCAAAAGCTTCTGGCCAAGCTTGAGCTTCTACTAAAACATCTGCTACATCAGGATCATCTCCTAAACGGCTAAAAATTTCTGCTGCGCCATGCGTTGCACCTAGTCTTTTCAATTTTTTAGCAATTATAGTTAGGTTATCTCTATCTGCTTTATCAAGTTGTCTGCCAACTTTAATTAACATGTCAATCCAACCATATTCTGCAATTATATTTATGGCACGATCAACATCTCCTGCTGAAAGAAACATTTCTGCTGCAGCACGAGGTTCTCCAAGACTTTTAGCCCATTCTGCTCGTTTACGAAGTAAAATTGTACGATCCTGATATTATTAAAATTTTTTTTATTTTATTTATTAAAAAATAATATTTTAAATATATTTTACTAACCTGATTATTTCCACTAACAATAAATTCTTGTGCAATATCGAACATACGTAAATCAGAATACATAGCTAATGCATATTGTTGTAAACCAGCCTTTTGAAAAAGTTTTGCAGCATCTTTTAGCTTTCCCATAGCAGCTGCAGTAGTAGCCATACATGCTTCTCGTCCCCATTCTCCAGATTTAAGTTTTTCTTCTACTTCTGACAAAACTTCTATGTATCTTAAATTTTTAACTCTAGCAAAAGAAGAGTATGCAATATTTAATTCTAAATTTTCTAATGCAGCAATTCCTAGAGCAAACCAGTCAGAATCTGCTACTCCAAGACATGCTATATTATAAGCATCAGAAAAAAGACTAATATCAATATATTGATACATAAATAATGACAATGGGACCTACATATAAATAATAAATATTTCAGTATAATAATATTGCTTATTATTTTACAATAGTAATTGTTTAATTAAAACAGAAATTTACCTCTATAGTAACAATAGAACAATCATTTAAACAATACACTTTTGATTTATTATGACCCATAACAAGTCCAGAAAATTTTTGTCTATATTCTGTAAAATTTCCTACTTTTATTGCTAAATATTCTCCAGTTGAAAAACACATTATTTCTTCAAAACAAGTATTAAAAGCGACACTATTTACATTTTGAAATTCTTGAAGTTTTTCTTCTGTATATAAATCAAATACATAAAGAATTCCATGATCACTAACGACAGCAAGTTTTTCTTTTAATGAACTAATATCAAGGCATCTTATAGAACTTTCAATCTTTAGTAAATATGCTGGAAAAGGATTATCTAAATATATTTTTACTATATATCCAGTGTTTAAACCTAAAAAACATAAAAACAAAAATTTATTAAATATCTTAATTTTATTTAATAGTTAAAAATAATTAAATAAAAAAATTTTGAATTTCTGATATAAAAAAATAATGAAATTAATGTAAATAAAAGTTTAGTAATATTAACAAGTATATAATTATGATGATATAATAATTAAATTAATAATTTTAATGGATTATTAAAAAAAATAATAAATATTAAAAAATTGCAAAAATTAATTTTATTTTTTTTTATTATTAAATAAAGTATTTTTTTTTTATATTAATTCATATAAAATTATACAAACCTACAATAAGGCATTCTTGTCCAACTGGTCCACCAACAACTTTTATATAAGTTATAAGTCCATCAAGTATCCATTCTCTTTCTATTATACCATTAAAAGATAAACTTTGTAATCTTCTTTCTGTACATAAAATTAAATTATTTGTAGTTATGACTAATAAATTACAACTTAGTGCTTGATTTAATTTTTCATATATGCGATAATGCATTCCATCATTAGAATTTAATGGTTCATAAATTATTACTCGTTCTGATAATTGAACTGCTAATCTATTCTTGTATACAGCAATGCGATGTATCTAAAAATAAATAATTTTAATAGCATAATATATATTTATTTTTAAAATTTTAATTATAATTTATCATTTTATATAATATATTAAATATAATAATATAATATATAATATATAAAAAAAATATTTTTCTATATATTTCAATTTAAAAATTAAAAGTTATGTCTAAATTTTAAATTTACTATAAAATTACTTTTTTTACTTACTAAATCTTTACACTTAATACGAACTTTTTGACTAGTAATTAAATTTTGTATTATTACATCAGTCATATTTTCTCTGTATGCATATCTATCTCCATATAATCCATGAATAATGTCCCAAGATAATTGCAAATATGTTACTATTCCATCTTGACAACCAAGAGCCTAAATAAACAAGCATATAATATCTTTGTAGATAATTATATTATAAATACATTATAAATTTTATACATTAAAGTATATCGTAAAATAACAAAATTATACAGTTATGAATTAAAGAAAATAAACATTTTTTAATTAAAAATTGAATGATGAAAATTTTTAATCATACAATATGTGTAGAAGTTGGATGTATAGCACAACTCCAAATCCAAGAGGAAAATATTCCACCAACATTAATTAATTGTATTCCATCATATGTCATAAGTATACATTGTTTATTACTTCCACAAACTAAAATATATTGACCTCCTGCAAAA
Source organism: Apis laboriosa (assembly GCF_014066325.1). Taxonomy (NCBI): domain Eukaryota; kingdom Metazoa; phylum Arthropoda; class Insecta; order Hymenoptera; family Apidae; genus Apis; species Apis laboriosa. Next base: position 636,903 of record NW_025222233.1, read on the forward strand.
TTACACATTTTAAGAGGTATAAAATTAAGTAATCTATCTTTCCCAAATGGTTTGCCTGAAATTGAATAAAAAGATATGGTCCCATTCCATTCAGCAATACAGAGAACATCTGTTGATTCTTCCCTGTGAATAATATAGGAATAAATTAGTATAATTTCACTAATTCTATATAAAAAATATTTAAATTATACGATTATTATATTTAATTATACGATTATTATATTATAAATTATAATATGATATAATAAAATGAAATTTATAAATTTATAAATTAAAATTAAAAATAATAAATAAAAGAATATAAATTTTAATATAAGTTATATTTGTTATATAATTATTTTTTTTATCATTGTCTATATTTGTTATATAATTATTTTTTTTACCATTGTCTATTCCACAATAAACTCCAAATAGATGTTCCAGTTTGTCTCTCAATTCGTGTCTGTTCTTCTCCATTCTAAAAATATTATAATAAATTAAAAATAATATTTTTATAAAAAAATTTTAATGACAAAATTATTTAAACATTATATTACTTAAAATTAAAAAACAAAAAAAGGAAAAATAATATTATATTTTAAGATTATATTTTAAGATTTTTTTGATAAGATTATATTTTTAAATTTTTGATAATGCATAATTCATATAAATAAAACAAACTTTATTTCTTATAGAAACATAGCCAGATGCCAAACCAATTGCTAAATATTGACCATCTCTTGTCCAAGCACAACAATTTACTCTTCCTCTTGATTTATGCTTTACAACAGCTTTTTGTTCAGAAGACCAAAATGCTATATCTGATAAAGAACAACTTAAAAGTTGATGTGATACTGGATTGAATTGCATAGTTTGAACAGCTTCATTATGTCTAAAACAATATAAATATATAATCAATAAATTTTATAGTATATAGTTACATAAAATTTTAATTACATTTTCGTATATATATGTAAACATTAAAAAATTTTATATATATATATATATATATATTCTTTACAATGATTTACAATAATACTTTTTGTATTTTTATTAAAACTATATTTTTGTGTTTATGAATTTCATTATTAAATTATTAATTATTATTTATTCAAAAAGTTATTTAATGCAAACATATATATCATTGCATTTAGTTATAGTTATATCTATTATTATTATATTATTTAAATAATTTACAAAATAGAAATAACTTACGAATATTTAAGTATACCCTCTAATCTTGATGTCCAAATGATAACACTTTTATCTGCACTACCTGATGCAAATTTTTTACCATCTTTTGCATAACATACACAATAAACTACATCTTTATGACCTATAAATTACAAATAGATAACATATAATATATAATAAATTATACATTATTATATAGATTATATATCATATATATATATATATATCATTAAACTAATTTTTTTACATTTGAATTATTTTACATTTGAATAAATTTAATTACCTTTTAATGGTTGAATTAAAGTACCTTCATTAGTTTCATAAACAAGAACTTGTTGACCAGCAGCAATAACTAGTTGAGTTCCATCCGGATTAAAACATAAATCATATATACTGCAATAATATGAATATTTATTATTATAAATAATACAAAATAATAGTAATGCATGTATTTTTTTTATGCCATAAAATATAAAATTAATTTTTTAATAAAATAATTTTATTTTTTTATAGAAAAATTTTTTATTCAAATTTATATAAATTTAAATTTTAAAAATATTAAAAGAATAAATAATATATTTAAAATATAATTAATTATAGAAATAATTATCATAATATATTATCATTAATAAATCTTGTCATTATTACTAGTAGTATTATAGAAAAAATACACTATAATTAAAACATTATTAATTACAAAACATAAACATTATTAATATTGCTTACTAAAAATATAAAAAAATATAAAAATAATATTTTTATTATATTATTTATATTAATATATTTTAAATTATGGTTATTTTATATTGAATATATGAAAGCTCTATTTTTATATTTACCATTGTTCAGATTTATCTTGAACTTTATCAACCCAAGTTGGAGAAGCTTTCATGATTAACACGAAAGATATTTTTACTTGTTTTAAGAAATTGTCATTATTTTTCTATAAAAGTTTATTTTCATGGTTTCCACGGAAACTATTAAAATGGCGACACCTATAAAGATCATAAAGTTTTCATTTACTTTCATATTGTATAAAAAAAAAGTAATATAAAAAATTAATTCAAAACGATATTAATTAATTAAAAAAATAAAATAAAATATTATACATATTTTGAATATATGTTATTTTATATGCATTATTTTATATTTTATGTATCTATCTTTTATTAAATAAAAAATTATTAATATAAATATAATTAATTTAAATATTTTATAATCATATAAAAAACTAAATAAATTATTTTGTTTTATGAAAATGATAAAAAAAATTAAATTTTTCAGTAAATAAATTCAAAAAATTCTTATTATATTTCATATATAACATATTTGATGTTATAATAATGTATTATAATAATGTAAATTATTACAATGTAATTTATTATTATAAATATATTATAAATGTATATATTTTATAACATTTTATAAATAAAATTTTTATAAAATATAGTAATTCTGCTAATTATAAATTTTCTATATATTATATATTAAGTTATGACTGTGTAACATTATTTTAAAATAATATAATTAAAAAAATCAATTAATTATTGTTATAATAATTTTAATGTAATATATTATGCAATATATATATTATATATATATTTCTATTTTACTATTATTTTACTGTGATAGTAATTGTACTAAACTATAATTACTAATTATATTATGACAATAATTATAATTTTTCAAAATTAATGTAATATATAATATATTGTTAAATAATAATAATAGTAAGAAATATTAATAAAACTATATTATTTTTATTATCTTTATTATAAAAAAGTTTATTTATATATTAAATATTAAAAGTTATATATATATTATAAGTTTATATGATTATTAGAACATAAAATATTCCAAAATAAAATCCAAATAGGAAACATTATAGAAATTGTTACATTATACAACCAATTTCCATAAATCATTGAATCCATAATACTAAATACAAATGCTTGTTTTATAGCACGATGTCCACGAAATAATATTGAAAAGAAAGAATCTGAAGAAAAGTTCACATATGTATAACATATTATGAATAAACTTGCAATTATAAATGGATGTAGAAAAATCCAGGTAAGTGATAGTATTTTGCGAAATCTGAAACATAATTTTATAAATTATAAATTTTATTATGAGAAATATAAAATAATAAACAAATATAAAATAATAAACAATAAATTATAATTCAATATTCATAATTCATAATAAATAAATAAATAAAAGAAAAATAAATTGAATAAAATAAATATAAATAATTATAAATATATATATATATATTTGATTTTTAAATTTATATTATTTTTTGTTTTTATTCCAACAAATATATAAAAGTAATTTTATTATAATAATGAAATAAAATATAAGTATTAATATAATTAAATAAAATATAAAATAATAATAAACAATTTTAATATAATCAAAAAACTATTTTCAAGATAGACTTACTTTGTGAAGTTTTGTTTTGGTGTTATTGATAAAATAATAGGTACATAAATTACAGCCACAAGAAGTGCTAGAGAAAAATTATGCATTGCTATACACATTAATATTGTACCTAATTCTACTAATGCAATTACACAAATTAAAACTGCATTTTTATACTTCATTTGTCTAAAAATAAAAATTTATCAAAATATAAAATATGATACATATACAATAATTAATCAATATTAAAATTACCTTTTGCAATACAAAGGCCATATTAATGTTAAAATAGTTATAGCCATGAAACCAAAATATATAGAATCTTCTGTACGAAAATTCATTTCTCTGCCAAAATAAGTAAATATAACTGGGGATGTTGTAATCATAATTCCACAAATATGAACCCATAATATTTCTGATGTAATAACACCAATATCCAATCCATCATCCTATAAAATATTTATAAAAATTGAAATACAAAAGCATAATATTACGAGTATTGAACTATACTTATCCTTATTATTAATAAATTATTTTATTCTATTCTTTTTTTTCTTTATAATACAACTTTCAATAAATAATTAGTTTTGTAAATATATATTAATATTTTTAATGTATAAATATATATTAATATAATTTTGTAAATATAAATTAATAATATAATTACAAAAACAAACCTTTGATTGCTTAACAATAGGATTTTTTTTATCTTCTACAGAATTAGATATTTGAAGTCTTTGCCACATTGAAAAAGCTTTTATAAATATTCCAGCAATAATTAAAACTAAAGATCTTATATAAAGCCCTAAAATATTTTTTAAATGTTAATTATTTATATTTCATTTACTAAATATATAATAAGCTTTTAAATAATTTTTAAATAAATATATAACAAATTTTTTACAATTACATCTAAAAAATTATTTAAAATTATTTAAAAATTTTCTATTTTTGAAGTAATTTATAAATTTTTAAATAATTTCATACTAATATTTCTTATTAACAAAGATAAATTAAAATTTCAGCGTAAATTTTTATTTTATTATATAATTATTATTGTTTATTTACCAATAGAAATGTAAGTATCAGTTGATGGAAGTAAATAAAAGAAATAAGATTGGTGAAAACGTTCTAACAAATTATTTAATGATCGTATAATACTTTCTACAATACGACCAACTTGATAAAAATTTCCATCAGAACTTTGGTGACCAGCTTTTTCAAAACCTTCTAAAGTAATTGCTTCAATACCAAATCTATAATAACCATTCAAAAAAAATTATTAAATAAATTTTATTAAGAAAAGTCATAATAATTAAAATATTAAATATAATTAATAATTAAAATTGCAATAATCTTTTTTAATAATCTTTTTAATTAAAAAGTACAATAATTTATCTTTTTATGATTTTTTATATTTATTATTTTTTAAATACCTATGGAATAATCCATGATTTCCTGTTGGAATTCCAGTAGCTTGACTTGTGATCATCATCAGAAGAGTATTAAAATGATACCACCAATTTTTAAATTTGTTTTTATATTTAACATCAAAACGTCTTTGAAACGATTGCCGAATTCCTTCTTTAGTTATCATATTTTGTGCCAAATTAAAAAGATCTAAATTGGGTAATCGTCCATTTAATCCTTCTATCTAGCAAATAGTAAAGATTTATATTATTCCACCATTTTTTAACAAATTATTCTATATAAATATATTGTACTTTACATACATACATACATACATACATACATACATATATATATATACATATATATATATTTATAAATTATATAAAATAAAAAAAATTATTATAAAATTAAAATGGAATGCAATTTTTTTATTATAAATTTAATATAATTATATTTTAATATAATTTTAATAAAAAAAGAAATAGAAAATACTTTAACATCAATAGATGAAATCTTCATTGAATGTAACTCCAAATTAATAGCAGCTTGAATTGAACCAGCGCGACCAGGAAGATCTCCAGATAATAATACCCCTTCATTACCACTTATAACTCCATGATATGCATCTAACCATGCTTGTATTCCTAATTGTTCATGTTCTGTTATTAAAAATATAATATCCTTTGCCCAGTATTTTTGTTCTATATCAATAAAATTTTATAATATATTAATAAAATATTATATATATTATATATATATATTTATTTAATATTATTTATAAATTAAAAATATTTATAAATATATATATTTATTTAATTATATAAAATTACATAAAATTGTATCTTATTTTTACATTTAGTTTTAAATTTTCATTTATTTCCTTATAATTTATATAATATATTTATATTTTTGCAAATTATTATTTAAACGTTTCTATATAAATATAAATATTCTAAATAATACAATAAGAATACTTTATTTTCTTTTTATCAAAAGATAATATTATAAAATAATTAACAATATTAATACAATAATAATTAATTTATATATTTATGTAAATACTTACTTCTACAAAATTTAGCAAATGCAAGAAGTAGAGCAATAGAAGGTGTAGTATCCAAATAAATACTATTAATTGGTCTAAAAGGAACACTTACTACAATTGCTTCTGTACTGGCTGCTCTTGAAGCTCTTATAATTCCATATATATTTTGACCTATAAACTATAAATACTTTATATTTTTATTATTACAATTCCTTCTTTGATAATAATAAAGAAATAACTTATCATTATTTAATAAATAACTTTAAAAAAAAAACTTTAAAAAATATTTAAAAAATTTATTTAATAAAAAAACTATCTTTTTTTATATACTTACTTGTTGTTCTTGGAAAGGATATATTAATGTAAAATTATGTAAAAAAACATCTAAATGAAGCTGGCTTAATGTAGCAGCTAACCATGCATATGGCATTATATCTGGATATTGTTTCATTTCGTGCAATAAGTGCACATAATAATGCTTTGCTATTTGTTCCAAATTACTTTCTTTTGTAACTAATCCTGGTAATAAAGCATTTTCAGAGAAATAGGTATCTATATATTTAAAAAATATATATATTATTAATAATGTATCCTGCAATATTAATTGATAATAAATATTTTAAATATTTGATTTACATATTTGATTTCTATTTATATAATTTTTAAATATATTAAAAATATAAAAAATTACATACATATATATGATAATGATAAAATTATAATATACAGAGAATAAAATAATTAAAAAAAAATCTTTAATTTAAAATTCTGTATAAATTATAAATAATATATTTTATTACATTTTATTTAAATAATCTAAATTTTATTTAATTCATACAATGACTTAATTGATATAAAAATATAATTTAATCTTTTTAATTTATAATATTTTAATAATATATTTCAATTTTATACTTACTGTCATTAAATACGGGTAAAGCAAGAAGTAACATCCATATAATACCACTTATATATAAAAAATAACAAAGGGGCTGTTCCCATTTTAATAAAAATTTTATTATTTTTCCAGATCCTGCTCGAGGATCCGTTAATAAACCCATTGTTATTTCTATTTATTCATATTACATATGCCTTAGATTAATATAATTATAGACAAGATAGAGGATAAAAATCAAAAAAATCAGATATCATACTCCATCTTTATGCTTCTGTTATTTGCTTTCTTATTTTTATTTCCGATATTCGGAAGATGGCGCTGATATCTTAATTTTTATTCTATCTTTATCTTTATTATATACTATATATTATATTATTTATTTCTCTTTTATGTATACTTGCTATAGACAAAGACAGATCTAAATTTAAATATTGGAGAAAAGTTACATGTAAATATTAATTTGAAGAATAATTTAAAATTAAATTTAAATTTAAAAATTTTAAAAAATATAATTTTATTTTTAAAAATATATTCTATATTAATTTTTATCATAATACTAAATTAATATTTAGTATTATTAATTAATATTGTAATTCAAAGCAAGTATTCTAAAATAGATTATAAGAAAAAAATTTAATAAAATAAAAAATAAATTATAAATAATATGTATTATAATATTTGTTTTAAATATTTTATTAAAATAATTACAAAATAAAAGTTTATTTCTAATCTTTGCTCAGTAAAAATTGTTTATTGTAATTAAAAAAATGTATACAAATAATGATAAACAATCATATATAAAATATAATAACTTTATAATATATAACCTACTTAAGATATTTTGTATCAGAATATTTGCATTGTTTTATTTGCAGTTTATAATTTTATATTGAACTTTAATTTCAATCAGAAATTATCATAGTTAACTATGTAATTCAACTCGTTAAATATATATTTATTTTTGTTGCTAGGAGAAGAAGTATTTTTCGATGTAAAGCATTCGCTTTAAAAATAAAAATTGTGAACAGAATAATGTGAAACCAATCAAATTAGTTTTTATAAAATCAATTTAATTGAAATTTGTTATTAAAAAAAACATATCAACATCATGTATAAAAACATTAGTTAAAACATCTTTAAAAATTATTATTGAAGATCTTGCACTAATCAAGTATGAACATAGTTTATTATAATTCATTATATTTTTCATTCAATTTATTAAAACTTATTAAATTTTATTAAAGATTTATTTGAAAGTATTAATTTATATTAATTTATTTCAAGTATTTAAATTTAAAACACAATCACGAACACGCTTGAAGAGTAACAATCTTGCCCAAAATTTTCAATTGGCTGTATAAGAAAAAATTAAATTTTTATATTTAAATAAAACATTTATTAAATTAAGTATAACAAGATAAAAAGATAAAATTTTGTGTTTATTAATTATAACAAACAATAAGAATACAAGTAAGTATATAATACACTTGTGTAATGTTTTATGTTTTCAGCAATTGTTTTTGGTTTCACTCAACAATTACATATATATAAAAGAAAATGACCATCATAAAAATCAATATGTTAAAATATTTGCTTTGAAAATTAATATAAATTTATTTTTATTTTTGTGTAACAATAAAAATAGTGAAAAATTCATCACATTTATTCTTCAAGTATGCCTTGTACAATGAAACTTGTGTCGAGATAGTTTCGTAATTAATAACGAAATCGAAATCATTTGGAAGTTAGAATTATTTCCAATCTCTGATTTATTTAAAATAAAGTATTGTGTTGTTTTTATGAAACTTTTCTCAATTTGATACCACTAATTGAAAGACATGTCTCAAAATAAGTTTTATCATATAGGGGATGTTTTAAAAATAAAAATTAAAATTTATGTTATATTGAATTGATTTTTTCATAAAAATAATTCATCAAGGTATTAGCATGTATTGATTTTCATTTCATATATTATAAATAATCTTAAAATTTATCACAAACTAAATGTAAAATATAAGTTTTTTGATGTATTACTAAATTATTTTGATTATTTATTATTGATAATATACAGGATATTTTGGAATAATATTTCAAGATCATGCAATGTTTATCAAATAAGAAATATATATTCTTTTCCATTAAAAAAGTCTTAATAGATATTAATTAGTTTTGGAATTATAAGATTTTTTCAAATATAATCTTGTATAATATATAATATATGATGATATAAAAAACTCTTAACCTTTATCAAATTTAAAACAATAAATTTTTATTGGTATAAAGTTTTAAAAAACTATAATATATAATATTTTTTAAAAATATTTTTTTAAAATAATTAATTTTTTAAAATAAAAGATTTATTTGAATGAATAAGACAATAAATTAAAAACTATTTAAAAACTACTCAAAAAGAACAGTCATCATAAATATATTTATATAACAAAATGAATAGAAGTTATATGAAATATATGTTATAAATAATATAATAATATAATAATATAATATTTCAGTGGTGAAATGTCTTATAACTAATATTAGAATATTTTCTATTTCTTATTTTTCTTAATTAATATTATATGTTATCAAATCTCATTTTTAATCTTTTTAATCAAAATTATTTTTAATCTTTAAAAACATTTTATGTATTTGTGAAATCAAAGTGTTAAGCATCAATTTATTCATATTACAGGTTATAAGCATGGATTATGAAGATGATTTCTTTTTCGAAGAGGATAAGATGTTGGTTTTATAAAATTAATTATTTATTTATTGAATGTTACCCTTCAATTTAAATCTGCTTCTTTTTTCTTGCAACATGCATGCCTGTATGCCACGGTACGGTGGGATAGTTTAATGGATCAAACATTATTATCTACAGATAATATTTCTTTGAAAAATATTGAAGAATGTAAAGAAAATTCTGTTCCTTTAACCACCGTGTCATTGGCTAATGTTCAATTGCAACAATTTATCACAATGGAAGATCGCATGTATGCATTTTTTTTGTTTCACTATCTTATTTTTTATTAAAGTTTTTGTCAAATATTTATATAAATATATATAAAATATATATAATTTTATATATATAAATATATATAAAAATATATTAGTATATTAAAAAATATAAACTCTATGTTTTTTTCTTTAATCGAAATGTAGACCAGATGTAGAACTGGTCAATCAAGATCAGTCTCTTCATCATTTATCTAATAATACGACGTAAGTTTTAATAATATATGCTTATATTTTATATTGTATTACTTGATACTTGATTTTGATGTTTATAGTATACTATTCAAATTAATATTGTAATTTCATGTTTTTAATATTTTTAATATTTATATTTATTTTTATAAACATTTAACATTTATTATTAAAAAATTCAAGAAAAATTTTTGTAATATTTGACATAAAATTTAAATTATTTTATTATTTTTTTTATTTTTTAATTATTAAGCTTTGTTTTGCATGATATTACAAATAGAAGCTTTTCAAATTATTTTGTTTTATTATTTTGTATTATATGTGTTTGTATTATATGATTAAATGTAGTATTAAAAAAAAATAATATTTATAATTAATATTTATTACAGATAATAGTATAGATGGTGATTTTTTTGTTAATTAATTATGTCAGTACTTTAGATTATATATTTTGTTTTTATTCTATATATATATTTACATATATACTTATTATTTCATTATTATTTTTTGATTTTACAATGAAAAATCTTTATTGAAGATTGGATAATGGATTACATTGGATGTCATTCATAATAATTCTTTATAATTGATAACATTACTTTTTAACTGGTTAACTAGTATAAAAATTATCTAATATTATAGAATATCTTATATTATGTAATATTATATTATATAGAAAATATTATATAGAAAATTATAATAACTATATTTATTTTATTTATAATATATAAAATATTATTAAAATAATATATATTATATAATATATATATAAAAATTAAAGTAAATATTATATTTTAAAAATAATTTATATATTTAAATATTAAATTTATATTATTGATATATAATATATAATGTGTCTTCTTTTTTTTTGTTAATTTATGTAGGGGTATGACTATAACTTCTGGCAATGTTGTAATACAAAAAGATAGCAGTAATCTTATAGGCATTAGTATTGGAGGAGGAGCACCCTTATGTCCCTGCTTATATATTGTACAAATTTTTGATAATACACCAGCAGCAATAGATGGTACTTTACAATCTGGAGATGAACTTGTAGCAGTAAATGGAACATCAGTCAGAGGAAAAACAAAAGTAGAAGTTGCAAAAATGATACAATCTTGTGATTCTCAAGTCAGTATTAATTATAATAAATTACATGCTGATCCTAAACAAGGTCGTACTCTTGATATTGCTTTGAAAAAGGTAATTATTATTAAAATTATATATTTATCATAAATTATTTTATATTAATGAATTGAATTTCAGGTAAAACATAGATTAGTTGAAGGAATGGGAAGCGCAACAGCAGATGCGCTAGGATTATCGCGTGCCATTCTTTGTAATGATGCTCTTGTACAACGATTAATGGCATTACAGCGTACAGAGAATTTGTATAGAGGTTTAGTTTCTCATGCTAAAGCTACTTTGCATGCTTTTTTTGATCTGATACAAATATATAAAGGTATGTTTAGAAATTTTTAATTAGACTATCAAATTAAATAAATGTATGTTGTGTGTACACACACGCACGCACGCACACACGCACGCGCACACATACATATGTATTATCAAAAATTATATACGTAATATGGTAGTATTATGTATATAGTTAATTTACTCATTTAAAAATCAAAACAAATATTTAATATATGAATAGTTCATAAGAATATATTATTATTAGAATTAAAATTATTAAATTATAAAAGTTTGTATTGTTTATGTATATCACGATTCTACTAATATTTTAATGTATTATATTCTTATATATTAAACTCTGTATTGTATATATTTTAGTATTTGGAGATGCCTTTGCTGCAATAGGAGTAAGAGAACCACAACCACGAGCTAGTGAAGCTTTCAGACAATTTGGTGAACAACATAGACAAATGGAAAAATTTGGAATAACAATTTTAAAAACTTTAAAGCCTATATTAAATGATCTAGGCACATATCTTCATAAAGCTATTCCTGATACTCGATTAACTATTAGCAAATATGCTGATGCAAAGTTTGAATATCTTTCTTATTGTTTAAAAGTAAAAGAATTAGATGATGAAGAACAAAGTTATGCAGCATTACAAGAACCTCTTTATCGAGTAGAGACAGGAAATTATGAATATCGTTTAGTATTGAGATGTCGACAAGAAGCTCGTGCAAAATTTGCTAAACTTAGATCAGATGTGCTTGTAAAACTTGAATTATTAGACAATAAACACGTTCAAGATGTTGTATGGCAAATGCAAAAATTTGCAACTGGTTTAGCAAAATATTATTCTAACATACGAGACTTATTATCTGCAGTAATGTTATTTCCTGTTGAAGTTGATTTATCACATTCAGCATTTCAATATAAATCCACTGGTCCTCAAGTAATAACTGATGGAGAAGATATAGATGAATTTGAATCAGAAGAAAAAACAAATATAAATGAAGATTTACTCATAGATACACAGAACTTTTCATTTGTAACTTCAGAATCTAATAATATGTAGCAATATGTTTCTTTTGCAAAAGATTTTAATTATTATGCTTTTTTATTAAAATTTAATCAAATGATATTACAGTGAAATTTTTCCATATTATTTTTAATGAAATTTTATATTCTTCATATTTTATTATTTTCCATAGTATAAAAAAATAATATCAAAGATTATTATTTTGAAAAAGTGTATACTTATAATAGGTGTGTGTGTGTGTGTGTGTGTGTGTGCTGTTTTTTATATTTTATTTATTCTAGCTATTCTTGTTAAAGATATTTTTATTAAAATTTTCTTGATACTATAAATATTAATTATAAGATACAAAAATATGTATATGTTACATTCTTAAGTTTTATACAATAATATTCTTATATTATCGTATATTATATACAAAGTGTTAATATATTTATTATATGATATCTATATGATTATATTATATCTAAAGATCAAGCAAAAGTTGATATATAAAAATTTTGTTTAAAGTTTTTATTTATTAATAAACAATAGAAATTTTTATTAAATAAAATGGAATATAGATAGAATAAAACAGTTTTATTTCTATCACATAAATATATTAACACTCATATATAAATATTTTAAAAATATATAATTGTTATTTTACAGTCAAATCTTTATGTTGCTTAAATATTTTATTGAATAGCTTAATAATAAATTTAATGTTTCTTCATAATATATATAAGTGTAAAATTTATGATATATAATATGGAATATCTATAATTATTATGTTGCAAAATTGATTGATTTTATAAAAATAAAATTCTATGTCTGTTCTATGTTATCTTATATGTAAATATAACCATAGATCATATCAAAATATATTATACATATGTAGCTTACACATATACGAAATAATTTTTAAAAAATATTTATATAAGATTTAAATATAAAATATTTTTATAAATATTGTTATTCTTAAAATACTGCTACTAAAATCAAATCATCACGTGATCATTTAAATTTTCACAATCGACGATCAATAAATGTATAACATAAATTTCATCTCTTCTCATCTTGTGAAATTGATTTCCACTAAAATAGCATACAATAAATTAATTCTACAATAAATTTTCAATTTTAGCAGTATTAAAATAATATAATATTTATTATAAAATTAATCTTTTAATACGATTTAATCTTTTAATACGATTTTTCAATTAAGTTGTAAAAGTATTAAAAATATATGATTTTAATTTTTTCAATAGTTATTTCTGTGAAATAATTATTTAATAAGAATAATTATTTTTATTATTTATTTTTACTTATATGTTTACTCAATTTTTTTAATTTTATCAAAATCTTTAATTCAGAAATTTTATTTCTTTTCCACTTTAAAGAATAACTTCTTTTTATAGCTTATATCTAAAATAAATTGTAAAATATAGGAATATGGGATTTTCAAGCATTAATTTGTGTTATTAAAAAAAATTGAATTTAAAAATCTAGAAATTTACATTTTTTTTTCCATTTAATGATTTATAATATATTGAATTTGTTCATATTAAAAATATAGATTAAAAAATATATTAATAAATTAAATAATTAATAAATTAGATATAAGTATAATATATCAATGTTTATAAATTTTATAATTTTGCAAATTGAACTAAGAAATAAGTTATTTGATCCAAAAGACAAAATTATAGATATTTTATATATATATATATATATATATATATATATATATATATATATAAATATTTTTGTTTCTTGCATAAAAATTATATCAGAAAACTTCTATATAAATCATAAAAAATCTTTAATAAATTTAATTTAAAATTAATACTAATATAACTTTCTAGTATAACACTTAGTAAAATAAAGATTAAGTAAGTTATATTAGTTATAAGCCTAAACCAATATATTATATATATATTTATTTATTTATAATGTAAAATTTTATTTTATTTGCTAGATTTTCATTTATAATATATGTTAAGAAAAATATATGTTAAGTAAAATGTTAAGAAAATAAAAAGACATGTAACTTAATCTTTAAACTTTTCTCCTTTATTTAAAAAAATAATAATTACACTTTCATTTTGTCAGATGAAGTATGCACTAAACCAAGAAGAATACAATCTGCTTCTAATATTGTTAGATCTGTAGATGCTCCTAAAAATCTTGTTGATAATTCCAAATCTTTTATTAATAATTTGACTTTTGAGCCTCTTTTATATTGCCTAAAATAATAAATTTTGAACTATGATTTATTAGAATAAAAATTTTATTTATAACTTACAATGAGTCTTTTTGAGGTCTTGGGCACACACAATGAAATTTCCATCCAAAGTCAATGTATAAATCATTATTAATAATATGAAAAATTTCTCCCAATACTACTTTTCCTTCTGGATTTCCTAGCTAAAATATGATTAATACACATAAAAAAATATATATATATATATTATAGAAAAGAAATAAGAAAAAGAAGTTGAATTATATATAATATAATAAAATGTAATGTAATGCAATAAAATATTTCATATTTACATCTATGAATTTAGAATGCCGAAGTAATGAAGCGAAAGTATCCTGTCTTGGAATTAGTAGATTATTTTCAACTTCGAGATCTTTTGAAAATTGTGGAATTTGTTCAAAATTAGCAGATTCTGTTTTCTTGCTTTGTCTCTTATCTTTTGTTACATTTATACTTAAATCTTTTTCTATACTATAATTTCGAATAAATAACAAATTGATTTGAGGTATATAAGCGAAACATAATTGTTTAATTGCCTTCCGACATCGTTGAACTTTATTCATTTTAGTGGAAAAAAAAATGTGTTTCGATAAAACTATATATAGGTTATATGTTTAACTTTTTTCTCAATTCTTAACCATTCTTAAAGTTCGCAACAAAACAAAACTAGTTTTTTTTAAAAAGTTTTAATAAATTAAGTAAGTAATGTAAGTAATGTAGTTAATAATGTAGTAATAGTTAGTAATGTAGTATTAATAAGTAAGTAAGTAATGTAATAGATATTACGTTAAAATAAATTAAGATAAATAGTACAGACATCAATAACATACATCTATAACATTATACAATAATGTTATAGATATTATCATTTTTTTATTTTGTATTAACTATCATATATGTTAAATTTTATAATAGATTTATAAAATTAATAGATCAAAGAAATTAAAAATAAAAAAATGATTTAATTAAATTATATAATTAATAAATTTGTTTAAAAAATTATATAATTTTATTTCTTTTTCTATACAAATTTTAATAATCTTTTTTTGAAATTGAGTTAAATAATATTTAATAACGAAGATTTTAATTTATGCGATTATTATTAATATATATATATATATAAATAAATATATATATATATATATATATATATATATATTCGTATTTAAAAATATATCGCATATTGTAATATAATGTAATAATTATCATATTCAAAAATTAATATTATTTCTTTATATTATAGATAATATAATAATGCCTATATATGGTACAATGTTCAATATTTTATCCAGAAATGTTTCTACATCAACAATATGTAATCAAATAATAAAATTGACAAGATTAAGAGTTGTAGATAATAGTGAAATTGGAAAACAAGCTATGATGGAAGGAAAACCACCACGTTGCATTCATGTTTATAATAAAAAAGGAGTTGGTTATATAGGTAAGATAATTATGTGATATTTTGATAATATATATTTATTTTTATTTATAAAATATATAGGAGACAGAGTATTAGTTGCCATAAAAGGTGAAAAAAAAAAAGGTATATTGGTTGGTTTGAAGCAACAACAAAATCCTAAAGTTCCAAGATTTGATAGCAATAATATAGTTCTTATAGATGACAATGGTACACCTTTGGGTACTAGGATCCATGTACCAATTCCTCATATTCTCAGAACAATTATGAAAGAAAAGACACATAGCAAAGGTGCAGATTATACAAAATTATTAGCTATTGCTACTAAGTTCGTATAATATATATTTATAAATGTTAAATTATTTATCTATTTTAAATAGTTAGAATAATTAAATAGTAATAGAAAATTTTGTTATAATATATATATATGTGAATATGCGTACATATGTATGTGCATTTATGTTTATATGTATTAGTACATAAAATTAAAAAAAAAATAAAATGTCAAAATTTAATTTACTAATTATATAATTGTTTATTATATTAATATATTGAAAACATAATTTATATTTAAGGAAAATTGAAAATTAGCAATTAAATAATGATTATAATGCAGATAAATATTATCAATAAAAAGAAACGAATTATTAATTCATGAACATGATATTACATTTTATTGGAGAAAAAATAACAAGATATAATAAATTTTGACCAATCAGAATAGAAATTAGATATGACCAATAATAATAGAAATTGTTTAAATGTTTTGGTTAATTTTTATTTTATTATTATATATGAGTAAAAATTTTAATATCAATTTATATGTATAATTTAGAATTTAATTTAAATAAATTAATTTAAATAATTGAAATTGAAATTTAGGTTTGAAAATTTATTCATCGTTTATTGAGTATTTACCTAATGTTTTTCCTTTGATAGGGATATTTTGAGGAAAAGAGAAATCTCATGGTCTGAGCGGCAGTGGCTGCCTTTTACAAATGGCGGCTTAGGCAAAAGCACGCTGTTTTATCTAATCAAAAGATTTTTCATTAACGATTTTTGTACATATAGTAAATATATTCGTCTTTGTGTAAGAATTCACAAGGGTGAAATAGTAAGATATTGTGTCATTTGTACAAAGGGAAAACGAAAATTATTAAAATTCTTACGCATAAAATTTATCAAAATGGGAAACGTATTAGCAGCTTCTGTACCTCCTCCACCTTCGCCGCCACCTCCGACCTCAGGTTTATTACCAAATTTAGAAAAACCAGATTCTTCTGAGACTTTGAACTCTAGTAGACTTTCTGATGGTTTGAAAAATCCTGGTACAATCGAGGATCTTCATAAAAAGTGTAAAGGTATCTGTATATCACGTAATCAATATTATTTTTAATTCATTTTTTTTCTATCGCATAATCTATTTTATTGTCTAATTGATGATATAATTATACGTATATAATAAAAAAATTTTCATTCAAATACAATTAAAATAACTCTAATATTAATTATTAATATTATGATAGATGTATTTCCTGCAAACTTCGAAGGTGCAAAACTGATGTTTAATAAAGGTCTTAGTAATCACTTTCAAATTTCTCATACAATAAGCATGAGTTCCATTGCACAATCTGGGTATAGGTAGGATTGAAATTGATATAAATTTAAATATTATTTAATTATAAATAATCTATCAGATATAATATTTAAATGTTTTCAGATTTGGAGCAACTTATGTTGGTACACAGCAACCGGTACCTTCAGAAGCTTATCCAGTGTTATTGGGTGATATAGATCCA
The DNA here is from genome assembly GCF_014066325.1 of Apis laboriosa. Classification (NCBI taxonomy): domain Eukaryota; kingdom Metazoa; phylum Arthropoda; class Insecta; order Hymenoptera; family Apidae; genus Apis; species Apis laboriosa. Next base: position 654,977 of record NW_025222233.1, read on the forward strand.
AGTGGAAATCTTAATGCTAATATTATTCATCAATTTGGTGAAAGATTAAGAGGTAAATTAGCTACTCAAGTACAGAAAAGTAAATTTACAGCTGTTCAAATGACAACGGATTATCGTGGTGATGCATATACAGTTTCTTTGACTTTGGGTAATCCGGATATACTTAATGGTTCTGGTAAGCGTGCGAGGTAAAGATCAATTACGTAAAATTTTAGGAACAATAATAGTAAGGAATAAATTGTTTTCTAGGCGTTTTTGTAATGCATTATCTTCAAAGCATAACTCCATCTGTTGCGTTGGGTGGAGAACTTGCTTATCAACGAGGTCCAGCTGTGCCAGGAGGTCAAGTTGCTGTTCTCTCAGCCGCTGGAAGATATACGAACGGAGATTCTACGATTAGTGGTAGCTTAGGTATGTAAGCGGAGATATATGAACTTAATAGTTATAATAGGATATTTTTAATGATATTTTATAATTGTATAGATATTTTATAATGATTAAAAAGCTATTTAGAAGTAACAACTAACAAGAACTTACAACAAGATTTTCAATAGGTTTATCTGGATGTCATCTCTGTTTTCATCAAAAAGCTAGTCAGCAATTACAAGTTGGTGTAGAATTGGAAATTAATTGTAGAATACAAGAATCTACCGGAGCAATTGCTTATCAAATCGATTTACCTAAAGCTGATTTAATATTTAGAGGTAGCATTTAAATTATTAATTGTATTCATTCGTAATTTATTTTCAAAATTCATTGTATGCATTTTTATTTATAGGAAGCGTAGATACAAATTGGACTGTGGGTGCAGTTTTGGAAAAGAAATTACAGCCATTGCCATTTACATTTGCGTTAAGTGGTATGATAAATCATAGTAAACCGCAATTTAGACTGGGTTGTGGATTAATCATTGGTTAAAGATAGGGACGTAAATAAGTACGAACCGCGTACATTACTTAGGTAAATATCGGGAAGAAGAAACAATGGAGTATCATGTGACTTTTGTGAATACCATTCGAGAGAAACTTGTAATTAATATCGATGATGCCCAAACTGATTCCCTTCTATTTGTTGATTACCTCATCTGCTCACCATCGTGTTTATAAGATCGTTTTGTTTGTTTATTTTTTATTAAAGAAATACCATATCAACAGGGTTTTTTAATTGTGTATATTTATTTAATTTAAACATGCAAATTTTATTATTCCTTTCATATTGTCGACTAACACTTTAAATGATTAAGTTATATTAACAATCGTGACTTGTAAATTTTTCGAATGAAATTATATTCAATGAAAAAAAAGAATGCAATGCGATCTAATTTTCTCATTATCCGTTTTACGGGTTTAAAAAAAACACGTATTCGATAATGTGATATGTTTTCATCTGGAATATATTGGTATTCTGCTCTGCTATGTATAACTTGATTTAAGAGGATCATATATTATTTCGTTCATATTATTATTATTATTATTATTATCATAAGAAAATATGTATTGGACAAAAAATTCAATTGAAATTAAACGGAACCGTATAAAAATAAAATAAAATTTACATTATTTAATTCACATAAAGAAAGTATTTAATGCTTAATTTAGATAAAATCTTTTTTTTTATTTTATGAAAAAATTTTCGCATTTGATTATATAATAAATTTTATGTCTTAATCATTGAACGATTCGTCGTTTGATATTTATTAATAGAAATATATTTTTGTCGTGGGTAAGAATAAGTAAAACAGTGAAAATAAAAGTAAAAGCATAATAATAAAAGGTATATAAGCATTGAGTCGATATTTCTATAATACTCGAGTTCAAAAGAAATATTGACTAACTATTATCAATTGATTATGATACACTTTGTTCTTACTTTTGTCTTACTTATTTACACTGGTGCAAATACATTTGGAAAAATAAAGTAGCGCACGTTATCGTTTAATGATATTGACCTTTGACTCTCTGATCCATCTTTATTTTAAGCTAATAACATGAATTATTCTTATGTTAAAAAAAAGATAGAGCAATATATATATATATATATATATATATATAATATTAAATATAAAGAATATTTTATTCATTTACTCAATGATTTAAAAAGAGATAAAAAGAGAGGATATTGATTGGAAATATGCTAAAATTTCAAACAAAATTTTCATCAATTTAATTATTTATCGATTGTTGAGAAGAGATATGCATTATTATAATAAACAGCATAAACAGCAAAATTAAATTAATTTCTCTTACATAATATATATATAATATATATATTGTACATATTTTATATATATATATATAAATCATACGATAAGAAAATAAAAGCTTAGACTTATAAATTACAATTCTATAAATGAAAAGAATTTCTATAAATTGTCTTAACCTATTTATTTATATGATGAAGATTTACATATTGAAGTGAAGTTTGCACAGAGATATTGATTGTTTCTTAGGAAAAGCGATTAATAGAAAATTTATTAAAAGAAGTTAAAAACAACGTGTTTCAATATGTTATAAAAGAAACGTAAAATTTTGAAAAATATCAATAAAACCGAATAATAACACGATCTTGATTTTTAATAATCTATTTTGATATAATTGGGATAATGATAAGATGATAAAATAAACATGAAAATAAAGCGTTCAAATTCGAAATAGATTTTGAATATATATTTTATGGTATAGTAAAAAAAAAAACTAAATAAAACTATCAAATATCGATATAATATATAGCTCGATCGATCCATTGATCTTAGTAAAGACAGATGAATGAACGTGATTGTCCTTGAGTATCGATATACATACTTATTTCCGGTAGATTATCTTTGTAACTAAATAAAATGATAAATTTATTCGATTAACGATAGAATGCAATTATTACGAAATAAATAAATAGAAAAAGAATGTATGTCATTGATTTTTTTAATTTTCTCTATTAGCAATAAACATATATTTCACTAAATGCAATACCGTAAAAGATCACGAGGTAGTATGAATCATTTCAAAAAACAATTAACATCGAGGTGTTCACAAAACAACTATTCCCTTTGTTCGTGATTGTACAATCGTGCGTATCGTTACCAATCACTTGTAAAAGAGATTTTCACGTCTATAAGTAATTTGTTTAAATTTAACGCATAATCTGAATCTAGGGAAAAAAGAGTTTATTAGTCATTGAAAAGATTTATACCGAGCAAATCGTTTACTTTGATAATCAATGGCTGTTTTGTGAATCTTTGAAAGTACTACTGTAACGAGTGACGCAAGAATGTATCATCGTGTTTGTAGAAACAAAAATGTTTGCTTCTATAATGCATTATACATTTATGTAACAAATGAAAGCATATTGCGCTTTAAATCGTAGACGATACGAAATGGAAATGAAATCGATTTCAAAATTTTTAGTCTCACGAATTTTTGTCAGAGTATTGATCGATTGTTGAAATATTTAAAAATATCAATGAAAATCATAAATATTTTTCGAGACGTATTACTTAAGCTACATATTGCTTACGTAATAACAAAATAACTAATTAGGTTGCAAAGACGATTAACATTAGCAAAAGCAGAAAGATCTATCATCGGTTGAAAGGACGAAATGAAAGAGAAGGAAAAGTAGAGAGGAGAATAAGAGAGGAAATTGACAGGAATAGTGATAAAGAAGATGAAAAGTTAACGAAGAAGCAAAGCAATGGTTAGAAAGAAAGACAAAACGATCTAAACGCATAGCATGTGTATGTTACGTATATGTACAGCACACACACACACACACACACACGTATGTATATACATTATGATTGATAAGAAAAACATGTTGGAAAAAAAGGAGAAGCGCATGCGCTTTTCGCGACATGAATGTGAGAAGGAGAATCAGCGTGCATTGTCGAATGTGACGTGTGTGAGACGCGTAAACGAACAGCGTCGATCCACGACGATGCGATCGAGTTGACGGTGTGCAGTTTTCTTTAGCGCTATTCGCGATACCCCCACCTTAAAAAACGAGCAAGTAGCCGATCGTAAGGAACCAAAAGACCTCCCTGGTTAAGCTAATAAATTAAAATTATTCTTTTTAGATATTCAATATTCATAATTATCGTTTTCTTTTGTTATCTTTTCAGAAAATTGATATTCACTTTTATTTTGCAGTTCCTTCGGAATTGAAGTTTGACGCTGATTTGAATCTGTACCAAAGTCATTTGTATAATTTAATCGAAACCGATTCGATCCGATTCGATCCGACCTGACCCGATACAACATCTATCCCAACTAGTCTTGATTCGATTCGACTCTATTCGATACGGTCCAATCCGATTCGATCGGATACCATTAGTTCGACTTCAGTCAATTCCACCCGATCTGATTCGACCATCCACGGAACTACGATCGTCTCTTTCTCTTTCTCTCTCTCTCGTATACACACATACACACATACATGCATATATATACACTGTCTCGCTTATTCTTACTCCTCACTCTTCCATTCTCTCGCTCTTTTTGTCGAGTGCCCTCTTTGTTAGCTTCACTCTGCTCGCTGGTTCTCCTCTGTGTACATAATGCACACCAGCCTCGCTACCGATCTTAGAACGGTGGTCAACGCGAACACGATCTTAATCAGTAAACGGTAAAAGGAATTTTGCGAGTATTATAATTTTTACTATAATTTATATTTTTTTTTGCAATTTAAAAAAATAAAAAAGTGTTTGGTGTGTCGTATATTTTCGTTCATGCCACTTGTCTTGTGGAAATAATTGTAATATAAGTGCGATACGCAAAGAGAAAAAAGAAAGAAATTAGAAAAAGGAGGAAATTGATAAAGTGTAAAAATTTGAATAATTTGCCGATTTGGTGAAAGAAAGTAGCGACAGGTTTCAAGAATAATTTTCATAAAGAGTTTTGTCTAGTTGAGAAAGTTCAATTTCGTGTCGAAACAACTAAAGGAACAAGAGGGAGAGAGAAAGAAAGGGAGAGAAAGAGAGAGAGAAAGAGAGAGAGAGAGAGAGAAAGAGAGATGAAGAGAAGAAAAACCGATGATGAAATCCGTGAAGAAATGGAAAAACGTCGACACAACGAATACGGTGAGCGATTCTTCGATACTGATTCGGAGATTTCGATGCGATGCATGTTTGATTAATTTGATGCGAATCGATCGATAAAAAAATTAACAGGTAGAAAACAAAAACAATTCGTGATATATTTACTAGGGAATAAAAGAAAGAAATATTCAAAAAAAAGAAAGAATATTAGAATTAGATTATATAATATGAACGAAAAAGTGATAAATAAAAATAAAGAGAAACAGTTTGTTTCGAGATTTGTCGCCGAATCGAAAAGAATAGGTTAACAACGGGCTACGGTGGTCCGCGAGTCACTGGAAATCGGGTGTCGATCGTGCGGGATGTATATACGTTGGATATCAGAGTGATAATTCTATTACTGGTCGCGATAACGCAATGTACGCGTTAATAACTATCGTCGTATTTCGTTCACAAATGGAGATTTTCACGTCACTACTTATACATAGATTTGATGCAAGCGATGCATCGCTTCCTATGATCGATATCGATATGATTATTTTCTTTCTGTGAGAAATTTCAAACTTAAAAGTAGATTATAAAATTATCATATGTGAATATTTGGCACGGATATATCTAGTTACTATACGATATATATGTATATATTATTATGAAGAAATATGTCGTAAGAAAAAGTCGTAACAACTTTCGTTGATGTTGATTTTGTTAGATATCAACAAAAATCGAGTTTTTTCATAAATTCAAATATTTATACCTGATATCTCTGAACGAGATTAAATCGTAGCAACAGAAAGTTGATCACATGAAATATCTTAACATTCGTTCGATTTTTTAATTTCTCTTTCTTTATTTACATTAAATAAATTTCTAATAAATTAAAAATTATTCGAAAATACACAAATCTTTCATATGTAAAGAAAGGATATTAGAACCGTTCTCAACTTAATCGATAAACTCATCGAATTTTACTTTGTAATTCACGCTTGCGCGTTATTAATTACGAAAATCGTGATCAAGAGATAGCACTTTCAAACATAAAAGCTGTGAACGTAAAGTTCCAACATTATAGTTAACAAGGTCCAAGTCCAATCCCGTTATCAAAGTTTTTCTACCATTCGACGGACGTGTTGCGTCGTCATGGGTCAATGTACGCAACAATAGCACGATATTAGCATAGTAGCGTGGTAACGTTAAAAGTTACCCGTTAAAATTTATCCATTTTCTTAGAATTTAATTGTTGCCAAAGTATTTACTTAATTCAATCATTTATACGTTTTAATACTCAAACATATAAAGACAAAGAAAAGAGGAAAATGAATATTGTAAAGGGGATTGCATGGTTGGTATCATTGTTCAAATCTATATTCCGTTTCTATACAGAGTAACTGAATACTCATTTCACATATACTAGTACAAGAGTTACCATTAGCACAGGTAGAGATGAGAGAAAGAAGAGGAGGAGATAAAGGAGGAGGATGCGTAGTATCATGGATGCTCGAAAATGGCCGCTACAGTGAAACGCTGCGAATGGTTCGCCGTAACGGTGCTGAAAAGAATTCCTTTCTCTCGGGTTGCTCCGCCTTAATTCCTCTTTAATTAAATTGGCAGCCCTTTAAAATTAGCAAAGCGAAATATCATTCTTTCAAATAAGATAAAGATTCTTTTCGAAGAGCGAGATGATATTTAGATTAGAATTTATCGTGTTAGATTTTAGATTGAATTTATTGAACTGATCGAATTAATATTATCATTTATCTTTTATAATTGTAATCGCAATGGGAAATTTGTATAAATATAGAAAAAGATGCATGAACGTGAGAAATTCTCATACATGGCACATGTTATATATAAATAAAATCGAATAACGATAACATCTCTACGATTAATGTAACTTTCGCCTTGAAAACTGTATCTTTTCAAACATTCACGAGTTGTTTTTTTTTCAAATTCGATTGAATTCGTTAACATTATACATATTAATTTTGCATCGTGAGAAATGTCAGAAACTATAAAAGGAAGAATATTCAAGTTTTCGTTTGCAACTCTAGATCGATTCTAAATCGAGATTTGCGTGTAATTTGTTTACCATCTAAAAGTCATTTCTTTTTTCGCTCAAGACTTAGTGGTGGCAACATAACCTGTACCCTATACCTCTTGCTCTATACCCTATACCTCATACCCCATACACCATACTTCACGCTGCATACCGCATACCGTGTTATTTACGATCCGTTTGGTTACCTATTGTTTTCGAGTTTCTCGAAACGGTTCGACTGGTTAGAAATCGTAACTCGCGAACGATCGCAAAATATTCCGAGCTAACTCGAGTGACTCGCTTAAATTCACTACACACACTTGTTGCTTATCCACCTCTTCCAGCTTCGATATGGTCTGGTATCGAACGGCCCAATTGAAATAGACTTGTTCGTTTATTTTTCACTGTTTCCAGTGAACATAATGTTACATTCGTGAGGTGATTTTTACGTTTATATTTGGCATATCCAAGGTCATTTGAACTATTACTATTGGTCGAAAGAACGAATTAGCGTTTGTATATACGTACAATTAATTTGAAGATAAAAATGTTACTAGATGGAGAAACTTTATGAATATTTATTTTTCTCCATTGATTTTAAATGTATATACAATATATATATATATATTTTTTTTTACAAAAAAAAAAAGGAAAAGCGTAAAGTCGAAATAATCAATCGATCTTCAATTCAATTTCTTAATATTCGATTCATAGTTAACTTTTCTCACGACCAATTTCGTTATGGCATACACATCGATTGATATAACGATATAATTGATAGACATCAACATCGACAACGGCATCAGACGTCGATGCGATATCCGACACGCGCGCTGACTTCTATCTCGGTTGTGTTAGGTGGAATAGTGGGTGGTGTTCTATCGGCCGGTGTACCAGCCACAACGATACGAGTTATCTCGCGATACACCGGCGTTCGTCGAAGAAACGTTTAACATTGTCCTACCAGTCCGCGCAGTCTTCTTCGAACTTACAATTAGTCTAGTCCAGATGTGTTGTTTAGTGTGTCTCGATCTTTTTTGTGTGGATGAATCGTCCGATCAAATCGTACGATCATCATAAATCAATGTTTCGATAAAGAAACGTTTACATCCTTCTTATTGAATATCATCGTATCGAATGTTTGGCGTGGTTTTAACTGGAGACATCTGACGGATTAAACGTGAAATTTGTTTGCCCTTTCTTCTTTCGATTTTATCATTTCTATTAGATTAATTAGCTTCACCTCATATTTTCAAATATTTCTGATTTTCTTTTCTGATATCCAGATATATCAATATTCATCGTTGTAGAGCAGAATATATTCTATACGATTATAATTAGTTAATATTCTAGCATCGATCTTTGTACGAAAAAGAATTATTATGCGAGTAAGTTGGGAGCCACTGTCGGTGTGCAACTACTCCAGATAAGGTATCGGTCGACCGCCGGTCTGCGATAACACTTCGCAGCATGACCCAACGTAACGCGCATCGTCCTGCTTAGCCTCGTTTCCTCCTCCCTCGTTGGTCTTAGTCCGCGTTTGCTTTCCGCTGCCGTCGCTGCCGCCGCTATGACGGCCACCACCACCACTACTACCACCACCGCAACCGCCACCACCATAGTCATCATCACAGTTACCGTCACCACCGTTGTTGCCACTCCTTGTACTTTCTTTCTTGCGACTCTCCTACATGCGTGACTCGAGAAACGAGTCGTGTAATATAGTAACGTATTTGCCTTAAAATTTTTGCGAATTCATAATTAGAGGTTATGTCTTCGAAATATCTATTCGTACATAGCTTCTGTTCCTTAAAAGTTAATTATCGCGTCCCTGTGTTCTTTGAATTTTTTATTTTTTTTAACTCCCTCTTTTTTCTCTAATCTTTTTCAATCGGTAGAAATGTTATACATTACTCGACAAGAGTTAATGTATAGAAAATTGAGAACCTATAAGTATTTTGATGTACGTCGACCGATTGCGTTATCGGAGTGTCCTCGAACGCGAGTGACCATCGCCAATGATATTTTTTTTTTTTTTTAACTCCCGAGTCGAACGTATTTTTTAGCATCAAAGCAACGAGACGAGTTGAAAAATTCAATATATGTATAAAAACTTTGACGTTGTATGAAATATATATATATATATATATAATAGTAAACATTATGGAAAATGGAAAGCGAAGAAAGTTTTGAGAAGAGTTAGATGTAGGTATAAATCAATAATTAAGAATTAAGAAAAAAAAAATAAGAGAGGAAAAGAGATGAAAAAAAGAAAAGTGAAAAATCAACTTCTAGGATATAGAGAGGAGGATCTTTGAAATGATAGAGGCGATAGAGTTGATAGAAACGCTTACATATACCAAGTGTTGGAGACATAGCATAACTCTCAGTGATAGGGTAATCTTTCACGGACAGAGATTAGCCAAGGACGCGCAGATAAACCGCGACATTGTTGGCATTCTTTTCTTTCTCTTCTACCATTTCTTCTTCTTTTTGCTCCTGTTCCCTCTTGCGCTTAGTTCGTGTCAACTTAATCGGATCATTGTCACCTTTATCATTTCTAGCAAACGCATCTCTTCCTTTTCGCGAATCTCAAGTCAATTCAATCGAATTGATCATTTGATTTCGGGAAAATATAATATAATATGGCAATTATAAGGAAGAAAATTATATATGTACATGTAGATTTTACGAAGCATGGCCATCTGCGAACACGTTTATAGGGGTATGTTTCATACAAGCATCCTTTGCAAACGCGGTTCTTTTTTTACGTCACGTTGAACGAGGCAGCTGAACAATCTGCACGAAACACACGTAGATCTGTAATCGAGTCGTAGAATCATCGTTGTCATTGATGATGATTATGTGATAAGAGAAAAGAGAAGAGGAAGAGGAAAAATAGCAAAAAAGAGACGATTATTTTTCTATCGAGATATACAGAACGGAAACGAAAAGTTGAGGTCAAAGTTGGAACGAGTGAGTGGCATTTCGTATGGCCGACAGGTTTGCTGTTTTGTACCATGCATGCGGGCGTTATCGCGTTGAAACGAGGCAATTCCTTGTCGGCGAGTCGAATGGTGTTAAATAAGGAAGGTTTACTCGTTTTCGAACAAGTCTAGAATGGATATACACGTTAAGCATCTATGCTTTTCCCGCGGGAAAAATATGGAACATCGGTCGCGGGTCCCTCAGGAACACGACACCGCCCCGAAAACGCCCCCATTTCATCGTACGCCCGTTATCAACGAGTACCAGACATGAGATCGATCTACCGTTAGAAAATGTTTAAATTTTTCGATCCTTTCTATTCTGTTTCTTAGCTAAATATTCGTGGGTCGATGTTTTTCTCTTAGTTCGTCGTACGTCACTAACGTACAACGATGTCGAACTATAATTCGCGAACTTTCTCGTATTGTGTCGCGAGGACAAAAGTACATATGTATGTACGTATGTACTTACTTACCTACTAATGCGTCGGCGAACTAATGCCATCTGTGACTCGCGGTTTGAACGATTTGAGTTACGGATTCGACCCGATTTGTAACTCCGGTAAAATTGTTGAAATAAAATGTCACGTGAATACGAGGTGAACTCTCGGAAACATGAAAATAGGTACAGAAAAAATAAATGAATGTAAAGAATTATGGAAGGGATTAGATTTGCTAAAAGGATACGTTTGAGTCATATATATATATGAAATATTTGCTTTTCTTCGATGAAGAATAATGAAGGATGGATGATCGTTAAATCCAAACGGTAATAATCCGATGGAATGAAACATAATAGAATGAAGCATAGTAAAATAACGAAACAAATATTTGTAGTCGCTCTTTAGAAAATCATTTCGTTAGTTTAAAAAATTTGGGACATAACTGTAAATATATATTTACAATCTCTACAGTTTTCTTTCCCAACGATTACGTATTCCTTTTAACACGACATAAATTTATCATTTAGAAAATTTTTTAATCCTGTACGAATATACAATTTAGAAATTTCTAAGAAAAAAAGTGTTTGGATTACAATTTAGCAAAACGATTTAAAACTTGAAAAGCTGAAAAGGGTAACGGGAACTTACTCGTTCTCCCTTTGCGTTCACCACGAGTGTTCGCTATTTCTCTCGTTTTCTTTCTCTTCCCTTAACAAACGTAGATTTTGTTATCGCTTGGGGACAGGAGTCCGGCAGCGAGACCGGATGTCCGCCCGCGCGCAGGATGTGACGTCAAAACTGCTGCTCGATGGCAGGCCAGCGAATACCGTAAACCTACCCACCCGTCCGCCCTCTTGCCGGTTTGCCTGCTTGCCTGCCGCTTTGCTTGCTTTGCCTGCCTGTTTGCCTGCTACGCAAACAATTTTCGTCCACCCTACACCCTCTTTGCTTCACCTCGACGTTCAGTACCGACCTTTTTACCTATTACCATTATTTTTAGTGACATTATTAGTATTTTTATTCTTATTGCTTTTTTTATTTTATAAATTATGGATCAAGAAAAAACAAAACAACAATAATAATTTCACTAGATTTTTGACGAAAGAATTTTTTAACCTAACTAATTCTTACATATTTGAATTTGATGGAACCAGTTAATAGTATTTCAAATTTTCTATCAATAATGTACATAATATTATTGTTATTAATATACAGGAACAAGTGATCGAATATTTTATTATAATTCGAAAGTATACCAATATATAAATTCGAACGATTCGAGTAAACGTGCACCGATTACTTTTGCGCTGATCTTTTGACTTGAAACGTGCGAGATCGCTTTTGCACAAGACGAGAAAGAAGGGAATACTTACCGTTCCATTGTTTTTGTTTCTGTACTGGTTCGTGCACTGTTACAGTTCTAAGATTTTCCGAGACCTGTGAAAGCTGTGAAAGCCTATTATTTGTTTATTTAAACGGGTGTCGGCTCGTGACTAACCTTTGACCAACTTGACTGTGATGACAACCTTTTTCTTTGTCCAAGAACAATTACGATTGTACGCTTCAAGAAGGAAAATTTTTTCACATACAAGGACCCTGAACTTTGCTACATTCGCCATTTGTAATCTACTGCTCGATGACGGATCGATAAAGAAGTTTTTGAATTCTCTGTTTTATCTTTGAAACGGTTAGGTAAATACATATAACAAACGAGCAATAGTTACGAAGAAACGACGAATGAAACTTGTCTCGGGCTAAACTAATAACCATCTCTCATCCACACAGCTGTGAGCTAGAAGGTTAGAAAATTAACTCGAAAATCCTCTCGAGTTAATACCCCATTACGGTCTCGATGTGAATATAGTGGGATATTGGTGACGACCTTCGACCTTTGGACGACTGATTTATTAATGCTTCGCTCCCTTTGCTTCTTCACACACTTCTTTTTTCTCTTTCCTCTTCTCTCCCTTTCTCTTTCTCGTTAACCCTCTCATGTAATATATGTTTCATCTTCCCTTCGAATACTTGACTTCAATCGTTAAAAACGACCTCAATTAAAAACGAATCTTATTTATTTATAATATTATTACGATAAAATAAACAACATTTCTTGATATTACATACAAGTAATAATAACGAACCATATTTTCGATTGATAATTTTTTCGTCCAAAAAAAAAAATAATATCTACGAATCTACGATTCGTTGATAAAAATTTACTTTTGTTACAGAATTAAAATATATCGTATCGCAATCATAAGAACGCTTTGAACGTGATATTTTCATCGAGGTGGCGCTTAACCATATTTTTTTTGGAATTCGAAAAAAATCGTAGGACGAGTGTGCTTTTACTTAGGGTAAAAGAAAGGAGGAAAATATGTCCCATAACGCGATCCCTTCTCATGTTACGCCACGCAGTCTGTGTTTCGTTGTTTCGCGGCTCGTGACGGCTGACACGTCTCACGAGAGCAATGGAAACGAAGTTACGTGAATCTTGAAGGGTACGTGGACAAGACATTCGAGTTTTATTGCTACTTTGGACTTAATAATATTTAAACTACAATATATTTATACATATACACACACACACATATGTGATATATACACTTGTACGATATTTATATATCTTACGATTTTCCTTCTGAATCGTTAAATATTATTTATATATTTAAAACTTTATCGTGTTTGTCGTTCAAATTTTTTTTTCTTAAATATCCTTTTATTTTTCTTGTTATATACATTTTTCTTCTAAATAGGAAGATAGTTTATACAGCTACCTCATTTTTTTAGACTATATACACGTACTTTGCCAAAGTATCGATAATTGGCAGCTCTCAAGATTCATAGATCTTTTTTTCTTCCAGTTCGAAAGTGGCTGGTTAGAAAGTTAATGGAGCCGAACGAATCCTAGACCGGAGAGGGGAGGGGAAGGGGATAGAACCGTGTCCGACTGTGTTGGTAAAAAACATGACAGAAATTCGATACTTAGAATTCTCGCGGCCGTCGGAATAGTTTCGAACGGATTTGTCTAATTCCAATATATTCCGATATACGTGTAGATTTTAAATTTCAATTTTTTTCCTCTTTTTTTTTTTCTTCTGTTAAATTTCGACCGTCACTCTCGATCGTCCAATTGCTATTTATGATATCGTACAAATTTATATACCGTGTATAAATTTTTCTCTTCGTTCCCTTGCATCGTCCTTTTTCTTTTCTATCGACCTAAAAATGGTCGGTATTGTTTCCTGGTTTAAGATGTTGCTAATGACCCTAACCGCGGCCCACGGTTTCTTTTCTATTCTTTCTCTTCTTTCGAAGGTAAGCGTCCCGTTTGAATATTTGTTTTCTTACCTTCGTCCCTTCCTCCCTTTCTTTCACCGATTCTTCATCTCTTTCCGCATTTTGCGTTTGAGATTATTATTCTTAGTCGTGCACGTCGTCAACCTTACTCACGCTCTTTCATACGCAGTTCTATATTTATATACATACAATTGGATATATATTTATTATATTATATTATGACGAAGAACAAACGATGAAACATTTCTTATTATTATATTTCATTTATTTATTTTTTATTTGAAACAATCTATTATTAAGATGAATTATACAAATCAATACTCATTATATACAAATAATCCCTTCTTACAAATTTTTATAAAACCGTTCGATTTTAAATGTTCTAGATATACATCGCAATACAATATTGATTATATATTTACGATCTTTATATATATTACGGCGAAAAACAAACGATGAAATGTATTATTATTATTTATTTATTTAAAACAATCCATTGTAAGATGGATTATACAAATTATCTCTCCCTATAAATTTTTTAAATTCGGTTCGATTTTAAATGTTCTATATACATCGCAATACAATATTGATTATATATTTACGATCTTTATATATATTACGGCGAAAAACAAACGATGAAATGTATTATTATTATTTATTTATTTGAAACAATCCATTATAAGATGAATTATATAAATAATCTTTCCCTATAAATTTTTTAAATTCGGTTCGATTTTAAATGTTCTAGGTATACATCGCAATACAATATTGATTATATATTTACGATCTTTATATATATTACGGCGAAAAACAAACGATGAAATGTATTATTATTATTATTATTTATTTATTTATTTGAAACAAGATCTAAGATAGATCACAGATCGATACAGTCACTAACAGTAAATTTCTACGACTCAATTAGAAGTTCATATTTTTTTTTAGCGAGTTTCGAGATAGAGAAACGAAGAACCGGCGAGATAAACAAGGGTTACCGACCGCCCTCGATCTCCTCCCTCTGGCCCTCTCGTTCATCAAGTTTTCGATGCCGCCTCCTTCCTGATTCCACATCGCGGGAATCCTCGACATTCTCGAAATCGAAATGTTGTTTCGCTCGGCTTCGAAATAATCGAATTCGATAATCGTGCATCGATATTTTTTTTTTTTTTTTTTTTTTTTTTTTTTTTTTTTTTCCCCAATACCTCGATATCGAAAAAATTGTCGTTTCACGGAATTGTCGTGCCGTTTCAGTCGTGTGCCGTGGTCGCGTGCCGGCTCATATCGTCTTATCAGAGTTAGGACGTATCGCGTTCTATCAACCCGCAGAGGTACTTTGCCGTAATTTGGCCTCGCCGTCTCTTTGTATTATACCGCTTGTATTTACCGTTCTTCTCTTAATTTCGAGTTAGAAATTAGGACGAAAAGTTGGGGAGAGACTGGAAAGGGAAGGAAGATTGATAAAAATTTTTCGACGATTTCTTGATCACGGTACGAGGCAGGAAGTATCGTCGAGCCGTTTATACGTGAAACGTAAAACTCGGCGGAATCTCCGAGATCTTCAGAGAATATTTGGTCTTTCTACAATGGCGCGACTGTTCTATGACAAGAATATCAGCGGAGAAACGCGCAGTCTGCGATTTAAGAGCCGTTTCAAATGCATTAGTATTAGCATCGTATTTAAGTCCATACTATTTTCTCTATAGTCGCTTACTTGAACTATTCGAGAACCAATTTTTTTTTTTTTTTTTTTTCATATTTTTAGACTTTTTTAAATATTTTTCATCAACTTTTTATTCCAAAAAATTATTAATAACGAGTGAAAACCGATTTCGACTTGGATGGAACGAATATTAGTATATGTCGATCCTGAACAATTAAAAAGGCGTATTTACAAAATTTTATTTAATTTTACTTGTAAAAAAATATTCGAGATCTAAATCTAAACGAGTAGAATATTCAATTAAATATAAGATATAGGATAAAAAAAATCAAATTTCAATTTTGCATTTCTATTTTCACGTATAGAATGCAAGATTCCTCGTTGCGTTTATAGATCAAGAAATGAAAAAAAAAAAAAAAAAAAAAAGAAAAGAAAAGAAAAGGAAAGGAAAAAAGTCGGAATAAAGTGGATAATTGGAATAAAAGGAATCGGAATAAAAAAAAGATCGGTTGAAGCAAGAGGCTTGGTGGAGAAGTGGGATAGGAATGGGGAGAGGATCGAGAAGGTCGAGATAAAGAGACTATTCAATCTCTGAAAATCTCGTCGTAAGCCGCATCGATGCGCGGCCGTCTTGGTCGTATAGTACGTTGCGGATAACAGTAAACGTTTTTATGGGGCCAAGAAGATAAGAGCAACCTCTGCCCCCGTTGTACAAAACGTCTTCCGCTCGGCCGACGAATCGGGATCTCTTCCCTCGCTACCACTTCTATGGGGGAACGTTAACCTCGTTCTTTTTGGCCGGCAGCATTGTAAGAACCGTGACGAAAAACGGAAAATTACGATTACAGATACTTGGTGGGTTCGTTCGAGAAAAATCAGTAAAAGTTTTTTACAATTTTCGAATAGCTAGTAAAACGCACAAGTCATATATATATTTTTTTCCTCATAGAGAACGATCGAAGAAAGGAAATATTATCATTCTCCTGAATTTTCAAAATTATTTCCTATATTCTTGCTTATAAACTTGTTAATCTAAAGAATATTAGTTGTCGAATCTTTAAGAAACGATAAAAAGGATAGTCACGAATAATAATAATAATAAAAAACGTATCCACCATCTAAGGAAAGTTGAAGGTACATGTAATATTATTTAGAGCGTAGAGCGTAGAGAAAACAGGGAGAAAAAAAATTAAGAAGAAAAAGAGAGAGAGAGAGAGAGAGAGAGAGAGAGAGAGAGAGAGAGAGAGATGAAGGAGAATAGAAGTGGGAGAAGAAATCGATTTAATTTTCGGTATGCGCGTTACATCCCGATAACAACGACATTGAATCCGTATGGCTATGTTTTACGAGCGAGGTAGAAAGAGAGCGAGATACATGTTTCGATGGTACGGCTCGATTTCGCAACGCGAGCGAGAAAGAGATTTCTCGTTGCTTCGTTTAACATCGACTGCGATTTTCATCGTTCGAGTGATTAATCGAAATCGTGACTTCCACTCACTTTATTCACTTGCTCGCTTCCATGAAGTCTCGATTCAAAGGCACGAGTTTAATCGATACGATTCGATTCGATAATCGAACTTTCAACGAAAGAAAATATATATCGTAACACGTAGGTTAATTCGTCTTGTCTTGTATCCGAAACTAACCTAACGAATCAGATGAAACGAATCAACAAAAATATTGTCATGGTAACATTCAGGGAAGGATTTGTTCCAATTTTTGCACAAATCCTTATATTTTATCGAAACTGTTATTTTCAATGAAAGGGTTGATCGTGCCTACCTATATTTAAGCCGTGCTCGCGGTAGAATGAAAAAAAACGTTAGATAAATCGATGAGCCTGACCTTTCCAATTCGATTAGGTAATGTCAATAAGGTCGGCTGAATGTTAAATACTGATTGATACAATGTTTCGTTGGGAGAAAAATATCGTATAAAAATGCGTTTCGATCGATGAGCGTCGGTCTACGACGTGGCCATTTTAATCGTCTATGCAAATCGAGCTTGTACAAATTTTACCGTTTGTCTAATTCTTATCTGTATCGTGTCGTTCCGCCTTTCTTCCTACGTAATATTTCTTTTTTTTTTTTTCTATAATTTTTTTTCAATCTCTCGCATATATTTTTTTTTTTTTTATTATTTCTCGATTCTCCTTTTTAATCGATATTACGAGATTAGAGGTGCGAGACGATGCGTGTGCATCGTTCGATAAGATGCCCCGATAAGATGAAACTCCGCAGAGAATCCAGGTAAACGCACTTTTTTTCGTTTCGGAATCGATCGCAAGGGAAATAAAAAAACGAACGTCGAATGAGGCGAAAGAAAAGAAATCCAAGTCCACCATTCATATTTATTATCCAAAAAAGAAAAAAAGAAAAATGAAATATCAATTTTCTCTCTTTATCTTTCGTCTCGTCGTTGCGAAACTGTCCTTCTTTTTCCAATATTTCTCAACTCTGCTCGTCCCCAATCTCCTCTTTCAACCTGAAAAATATAAAGACACAATGCGAGTATTATAAATAGTAAAAAAAAAAACTTTGAACGAAGAAAATGCGCGCGAGTTTGTACGATTGGTAACGAGTTATAGATAAGGACAATTAGTTATTTCTGTAACGTACCGGTTAGCAACAGTTTGCTCGTGTCATCGAAACGCATTGACCATGATATTTACGATCGGATCGATCGATCACGTTTCGTCGATTTCCCTACACGACACGAATGGAACTTGGAACTGTGATGTAATGCATAACATTTCGCGAAACTCGATGTTACAAGGAAATTCCAGCTCCTTTATCGTCGTCCACCGATGAATGAAGGAATTCACGTCGATCGAACTCGTTTCGATATATTTTTCTTTTTTTCCTTTTATTTTTATTTTTATTTTTAACGTTCACAGAATTGGCCGAATGCGTGGACGAAATGACGGGATACGAGAAAGGAACGGAGAGATCCGTGAAACTGATCGGTGAGAGTATCGAGGAATCGAACAACGATGGAGGATCGATAGGATTGTTAGAGACGGATAGCGGGGATGTGGTGCTTTTTCGGCAGGAAACACAGTTGGGGCAACAACAGAAGCAACAACAACAACAACAACAACAACAACGGCAACGCCACCAACTTTACCAACTACCTTATGAAAAGCATGGAAGCGAAGAGGGCGGGGACATGGTGGGCGTGCTGGAGGCGGGACAACAGGAAATTGAAAATGGCGCGGTCGCCGAGGCGAGTGACGCCGAACCGGTAGAAATCCCCGTCTCACCGGAACAAGGAAACGACGTAGACGACGCTTACGGCGTGCATTCGCTCGGCTTTAACACTCAGGAACCTCTGGTTCGAGAAAGGTGAGCAATATATACGACATACCTAACCTATATACATACATATATATATATATATACATATATATACATTCGATTGCGGATTTTTCGACGAATTATTTCGCGTGGAATAGGAATAGTGAATTTACGTCGAAAGATTCGCCCTTGATCTCGAAGCAAGGAGAGCGTAAAAAAAAAAAAAAAATTGAAACGAATAACGGCGCAAAGCTGGAGTAACGGAGCAAAGAGGGAAATTTTAACGAATTATCGTGTTGTCAAGGGGTTATCTCGATCAGGACTCAAACGTGTACGGGGGCGGCGATTTAGGCGGTGATTCCTCGAAGCAGGAGGAGCAGCAGCTTCAGCAACAACAGCAACAGATTTCTCAACCTCTCCACCACCATCACCACCAACAACAGCAGCGTCAGCAGCCGCACCACCACCACCATCACCACCACCACCACCACCACCACCATCATCACCAGCAGCAGCAGCAGCAGCAGCAGCAGCAGCAGCAGCACTACCACCGCCATCAGCACAGCGACCATCACCACGACCAACAGCACCATCAGTCGGAGTACGTTCAACTGGGGGCGAGAGAAGTATCGACTGGCGAGGGTGGGGATAACGAAGCGTCGAGCGAGGTCTCCGTATTGCCGGAGGAAAATCGGGCCGGCAGTCACGCGCCTTGCTCTACGATGCATCGTTACGGTACTGAAGCGCTCTCGCCGACCGCGGCCGATCATCACAACCACCACCACCATCACCACCACCACCACCACAACAACCATCACCACCACCATCAACAGCACCATCATCAGCATCTACAGTCAACGGACACGTCCCAACAACACGGTACGCTCTCCTCGGCGAGCCATCGTCACTTGGACGAACAAGAGGCACAGCCGCAGTCGCAGTCGCAATCGGTGGCGCATCAAAAACCGGACGAGGACGTGGTGGAGCGAACGAGTGGAATCGCGGTAGCGATGAGCGGCGCCCGTGGAGATTTCAACCTCGGTATGCTGTTCCCAAATCTTGCGAGCACCGGTGCGACCAGTTCCGCTAGCGAGATCGGTGGGAACGATGGCCACCAACAACATAATCAACAACAGCATAATCGCCACCACCATCATCATCACAATCATCATCACTTGGAGGAGGTTTTGCCGGACGCGGCGTATCTTCAGCATCAAATGCGAGGCGGAGGTAATGGAGGAGGTGGCGGTAATGGTAACAGTGGAGGAGGTGGTGGCGGCGGCAGCGGAGGCGGAGGTGGCAGCGGTGCGGAAGGCAGCGGTGGCAGCGGCAGCGGCGGAGGTGGAGGCGGTGGTGGATGCTCACCGGCGCTTCGAACCGGTAGCTCACCGGGCTCCAGTCGTAGTCCGCACGAGGATCAAGAACTTTCATCGCCTCATCGCCAAGGGCAGACAGAGGGTGGATACAGTCCGAGCGAACAAGGGAGACAGTCGTACGCCCATTTGACAGCTATGCAGCCACCTTCCTCGGTACAGTCGAACCACGGCCTTGGCCAGGACACCGACCGAGTCTCCGATCAGATTTACATGGATTCGATATACGCTCATCACACTGTCGGAACGCCTCATCATCATCAAGAGCACGAGCCAGGATCGTCGACTCCTCACTCGCCCAGTGGACCGCTTACCAGGTAATTCGATCGTCGTTTTCCAGAGATCGAGTCGAGTTTGTTTTTTTTCATCCTTTGATAATCATAAACAGACTTTCCTCGTCTCGCCCTCATCTTCATTCGTTACGATCGTGTGTTCTAAGCGCGACCGAGCGTGATCGTAAGAGGCCGCGTATCCACCGAAAGGTTTTAACCGTTCGCAACAGTATTTACACGGCGGCTTAAGGAATGCTCGATGTTCACCCAAAGTATTGTATACGTAGGCGATACAAAACCAAAAATGAAGCTAAACCGGGGATGGAAAACAGTGCGACGCCTCTCCGGCCCTATGCTAACAGTTTCGTGAAAATGAACAACATCCCTTGGTGTTTACCGATTCGTCCAGGCACGAGCCGCACGTCCTCCAAACGTTCTCTACCATCGATCGGTTTATACCCGAAATCCCGTCGCATGTGTAAGCACGTACATAAGAACGCAACAAAGGGATCGACCGTTTCTCGTATTTCTTTTTTTCTTTCTTTTTTTTTTTTTTTTTTGATATTCAATATTCTTATATCGATGGAAAATCTACTTTTCCCTCATGATCCACGAAAAACTTGATCGTGGTCGGGACGAGAATCGATTCATACCAGAACACGCGCTCGTCGTTCTTTTTTACGGTGATAAGAGTTTATTGACTCCGATAGGGAAACGATTCTTCGATCATGCGTTGTCCGTGTCTCGCGGCGAGAAAACGGAACGTTATCGAGAGCTGCGTCGATTAAAGTAGTTGCATTTTATAATCGGGCGATGTTCGAGAACAAAGAGAGGGTAGAACGGCGATAGAATTTCTTGAATTCGGAATAGAAGCATTTGAAATTGGAAAAATCGTGCGGGCTCGATTTTTAATTTTTCTATCTACGCTCCTGCGTGCCCGGTTTTCGTGTTTGTCGATTTCCTCATGCGGTCTGCGCGTGCAGGGGCCACGACCTTCGAATTTATAGATATCTAAAGTTCGGGTGCAGAGGATAATCTGCTTTTCGTTTCTCTTTTTGCGGGGTATCTTGTTGTCGTGATTACGAGCGCGCCAAGATCCGAGATGACGCAAAGTCTTCTCGTTTACTGTCGGTGATCTCGTAACCTCTACGTCTCGTGTGTTCTCGCCCGTCTTTCCTTTCTTTACTCTTTCTCCCCCCGTTTATTTGAACTTGTTTGCTGTTTAACCGAGTGCATGTTGCTAAGTTACTCGTCGTATAAGCGGGAACGAAAGCGATGTGTAAACGGTAATTGTTGATCCTTGACGCAAAGTTCGTCGTTGTGAATCATCGCACGGTTTACAGTTCACCACAGTCGAACCCAGAAACGCGTTCCAAGAAACCTTTAGGTATCGTGTGACGTAACAGACTCGAGGAAAAACTTTAGATGCGTTCTACGCGAGTAGAATCGAAAGGAAAAAAGACGAAACAAGAATAATTTTTAAGTTTTCTTTTTTTTTCTTTTTTGTGTTTTTTCTCAATGTTGCAAATCGATGTAACCGTTTCATGGATTAGTACGCATAAGTGATACGAGATGACGCGCAGATCGAAGTGAAAGTGAAAAGAAATGTCGATAGTCGAAGAAATGTCGATAGTCTCGATTGAAGTAATATATAGTCTCTTTCCTAGTCTCTTCGACAGCCAAGCATCGATGATAACCGTTAAGCTTTTTAAATTAGATTTAGATTAATCGCTACGAAAGTATAAACAATCATGAATAGAAATAAATGTTTAGAAATGCGAGCAAGAACGAGAGCAGAAACGAACGCGTGAATCTCAATGGTCGGTGGTCGTAAACCGCAGGATCGGTGGTATATAGTTTGGAAAGTCTGTATGGGTAGTGGCGTGAAGTTGAAAAGAATGTATGTGTGTATATGTGTGTGAGAGAGAAAGAAAGAAAGAAAGAGAGAGAAGTGTTAATCGAGGGCGGGATCGAGGTATCACGAGAGGGGACAGGAACGTAGAAAAGAAACGAAGGAAGGGAGAGATTCGCGGAAGGGGAAATCCTGACCACTTTGGAGGTCCTCCAACGCCATTCGCTTCTACGTTTTCCGTTCACATTGTTCGTTCCTGTCCCGTGAAAGAATCATTGAATCATTGTTTCTTGTCTCTTCCTATCAACCGTGAATGTTTCCTATTTCCCGCGTTTTCCTTACGAATTCAAGTTTATCGTGCAGGCTAAGGAATTGAGGTGTAAAAAGAAGGTGTTGAGAGGAAGCAAAGAATTTAGGATCATTTGGACGTCAGCAGGAACGACAATATGCAGTGAGTGTATTCGATGAACGTTACGTTTCGATTACGATTAATTGATGTTTCAACTAACGCATCTATGGTTTACTTTTACTTTTCTTTCGAGCGATTTTGTTGATTGAAAATGTAGCGGTGTAAATAAATTTACAGGATAAGAACGTTTAACGTTCGAATAAGTAATTTGATAAACCAATATAGTATATAATAGTATAGTATATGTATTAAACGTATGTCATGTCCTCGTGGCATATGTCACATTCGCGTTTCAATCTACGATTATTTTATCGTTATTTATATTTTCTATTTTAGTTCACGTAATATCGCACTCGAGATTGAAGTTACAATTTGAAATTCGGTTTTTTAAGATCGAATCTCGATGATACCTACACATTGACCTATTGCACTTATACACGTATTCGTTTGTTACTAATCCTGCCACGTTTAGACTTGCCTCTCCACGAAAGCGACTTCCCTTCCCCTCTCGGTTTTCTACCGTCCGTACGTCGTTTCATTTTTATCGGCGCTTCGTCGCGAACGCGAAATGTTGGAAAACAAAGTAAATGGGAAACTGATAACAGTTGCAAAAACATAGCTCGTAAATATTAACGCCGACTCGACTTCGGGTCGAAGGTGGTTGTCATGGCGGCATACGGCTTGATACTTGTCGATTTTCTTGAACGTCTTCGAATCGAAAATGAAACTTTTTTTTTTCCCCCTCAAATTCTCGCGAAATATTTTATATCAAAAATAATTATAATTTTGCTTGTCTAAATCTCTTCTTCATAGAGGAAAGGGGGTATGGCCAGACGTTGCGTGGTTTTTTTCAACGCCGGCTACCTCGGATCTCGGATCTCTTCCCACCACCGGTGATGCGCGATATCGTGAGAAACGGCTTATCGAGTCGGTGGATTCAGATAGCGATCCAGTAACAGGGGCTATAACCCTGTCGCTACCGACCTTCTAGATTGGGTTTCGCGATATCTGCATTCTTCGCGAACTGGCCAAAATATCTTCTTTCCTTACTCTTTCCTTGCTCTTTTAACTAGAGAGAAAGAATTGTACACATGCGAATCGCATCGTTCGCTTTAGAATCGTATAAAGAATCGATCGAAGCTTCGAAAATGCGAGAGAGTAAAATCTAGATTAGTAGAGTTGGCAACCGGTAACGATTGGGAGGAAAGTTTCCTGGAAGAAATCCGACCGCTTAGTTATTAAAGTTTCCGGGGACGGGCATGGGTGTGCATCGTCGTGGTGTACGTCGCCGTCGCGTCGCATCGCATCGCATTGTGTACATGGTGTGTGTATACATATAAGTGGGCAAACGTTGCCTACGCACTGGTTCGAGGAGAATCGGTATGCGTTGTATACTAACGGAGCCGAGTGGTCTTGATTTCCGGTCAGGTTGCGTATCGCGTCATCGTCGACCAACAATTTTCTTCGAAATCGTATTTGAAATCGACCGATCAGTCTATTAGTTTCGATTTTCAATGGTGTAAAACAATAAGATAGGATAAATGTGATCGAACTGTTTGGATAGAAGAGATTCGATCGGGGAAGAGGTTTAGATTAGAATATATAATTCGAAACGATTTAAAAGTAAGGGTGTTTGTCGCGTGTCCGTGAAACGAGGCGCATCCGCGATGAACTCGTGAAACAACGTTTTTTCCCGTCGATGCGCATGGGTGCCGCACATTGTGCCCTGTGTCGTGTCGTAGAAATTAGCTCGTAACACGTGCTGCGCTCGCGCGCGTATCGCTTCCTTCCTTCGCGACGAACCTGGTTACACAGCTGAACTCTTTTCTTCGTACACATTCTTCATAGATTCGCAGATCTCCTCGAGGCAGGCTCGTATCGAGTTTAAAGAACAAAAGAATACAAGATTGAATGCATAATTTTTGTTAGAATTTACAATGGTTATGCTCTGACTCTGACTAGGTTATACGAATTCGGACGAACTTTGCCGAACTTGGACGAATTGAAAAGAGACGGACATAGTGACTATTATCAAAGGATCTCATCTCGCGCGCGCGGACTTTGAAGTCTGAAAAACAAAACATCTGAAACATTCGTTTTTTACATTCTCGGTTTTCAAAGGAAATTTACAAATTGAACAACGATGCTCTTGGAACGGCCGAAGGACGAAGTTGCTCTGTTATCGGTGTTTCTTTTACTGAGAATACCGTTGTTCGAACCAGTTTCATTCGAAATCGTTCCGGGAGAATACGCGAATCGTCTCGCGAGCACGTACCGATCGAACAGTACGTGTCGGTCGAGTCATGGAAACCGTCAAGGTCGCGCGTTTCTTTGCTTTGCTTTACGTCGCGCAACGTGTCCGCCACGTTCGTTAAGTTCAATGCGTCGAACGCGTTTCCCGGCGATAAAGATGCACGTTCGATCGTCGATCCATGATCACAACTATGTCCTGAAAGAACATCGGGCGGAGCGGGGCTTGTATTTACATACGTGTGACACGGTAAGAGCGCGCTAATGTTTTATTTTTATACATTTGATTTTTTTTTCTCTCGAAATCGTGACGACTCGACGCTCACGAGTCACGCGGATTTCGGATTCACGAATATTTGCGCAACGAATATGACAACCGGAAATTTTGGTTTACGTAGATTTATGACTATAAACCGTGTTTCTTATTCTCGCAAAAAAAAAAAAGGAACGCAAACATTTACGATCAGTATTTGGTAGCTTTCTTCGGAGAGAGCCGATAGACGCATGCGATTTCCTAAAGTGATCGAAAGCTCAGGTACGAAGGGGTCCCGATGGTAATGGGCTAATGGTAACGGTAGCCTTAATAGCATCGTAATGGTGATGGTAATGGTAATGGAGTAGTTGTGTTTCGGGTAGACGTTGGTCGGTAAGGAACATCGAAAAACGTCCTGCCTTGGCACGCGCCCGCATTTACGGGCCGATGGATCGAAGAACGGTTTTCTAGTTTCCGGTCACCCGCGAAACATCATCGAACCCGTGTCACCGAGGTTTCGTTTCCTACTTCTCCCCTACTTCCTTTTTCCCGTGCTCTCCTTCCCTTTTCCTTCCTTTCTTTCTCTTCACGTACGAAGAAATGAAAAACGAATTAAATTCGATCGGATCGGATTAATTCCCAAGAGTAGGGGCGTGCATCGAGTATATCCCATAGCCATCGAACCAGAACCCGTTTCATGCGTTCTATAATTGCGTTACAAGTTCGTTCGTTATTTCAGTTCATTATATCGTTCAATAAGCGATGTCAGTAGTATGACGGCAGCCAGCGCGGCAGGAACAGGAGGTACTTACGGCCTTCCTTACATGACCGGCAGCCCTACAGAATTGACTGCTTCGCCTCAGCAATTGTGGAACGCTCAAGGTAAATGTTTCGTGCGTTTGTGTTTTATGAGATCATATCTCGCGTTACCCGAATGACAACGCGTAAAGAGAAAAGGGACGATCGATTAATCCATTATTCGAATCGTACAGGTCTAGGAACAGGACTTCCCGCCATTTCAGAAGATTACGGTGCTAGCAGCAAATCGACAGGCACGGTGACACATCAGGCATTGCCAGGATTTTCGCAACCGTTTTGCGGTAGGGCGAGTTTTCGAGGATACAGTCCGTCTTATCCGACGCAGCAAAGCAATGCTGGAGTCGGGGCTGGAACTGTAGAACCCTCGTCGTGGAACTATGGCTCGCCTTCGAACGACACCCTGGCCACCCAATACGCTGCCCCTTCGAGGCGGCAACCCGTTAACCCTCCGTCGACACCTGCGCAGCATCAGCTCACGGCTACTGCTAGTCTTAGCGCGAGTAAGTATATATTTTATTTTTATTATTCATTCACTTTTTTTCTATTTTTTTCGTGTATATCCCCCTTTTCCTTTAAGATTGCGCCTTGCGTTTTTATTCTTCTTGCTTCCTTTTTATTCCTTCCTTCCTTCCCTTTTTTCTTTTATTAATTATAATTTTGTTGCGCATCATTGAACGAAAAAAAGCACATTCGGCTTGCGTCACTAATTTATCTCCATTATTCCTTATTCCATCGGCGTGCAAATTTAAAAAATTCTTTACGCTCTAATTTTTCTCTTTTTCTTTTTTTTGTTTTTTTATTTTTATTTTTATTTTTATTTTGTTTTTATTTCTTTACTCTTCGGTTTCTCCACGGTGAACGCTCGTTCGCAAAAAGATGCAAGTCAAATAATTTCGCGGATATGTAGATTTTTTCGATCTTGGTCGAGTATACTCGAAGGACGATCCGTGTCGCATTACGCCAGCCACGGATGTGTTTCGAAGAGCGATAAATTGTGAACGATTTTGAAGGAACGCGAAGGAACAGTGACACGCACTGGCTGGATCGTATTGCGATCGTAAATAACGAGAAAAGGATTCGATTCCTCTTGCTTCTTCGTAATTCGTCGAATGGTTAACGAGAAAAAACGAGGAACAAGGGAAGAAAAGAGAGAGCGTCGTCGCATTGTGACAAATTTTCCGAGCTCGTGCTATGTCGGTGGCCCAAATAAAGTCCCTATAAGTTTACGAAGGAGAATATCGCGTTACAGTTTTCCCTCCGTTTTTTTTTTTGTCAAAGATCGATCGATCAAAAAAGAGAAGTTCTAAGTCTTTTTCTTAATTTTTTATCCTGTTTCATTTTTTTTTTTTTTTTAATAACTGGAACGAAAAAATCAAAATTGTATAATTATTTTCTTATTACGAATAAAAATTTCTTCTTCTAACAATTTAAAAAGTATTTCAAGTATATGAATATCTAAAATATACTACTAACATCAAATGAATAAATAAATTAAGAATTATTACGAAATGATTATATATTAATTATTTTAATCTATTTAAAATCTAATTCAAATTCAAAAAAATATCATATAAAAAGAAATATTAGTTTCTTAAAATAAAAATTAAAGTGTTATATAAATTACCGTACAAAAAGTAACAAAAAAGAATGTTTCGTTCCGTTCTAACATATACATGTGTATACGTGCATGTATGTTATATTTATACTCCGATTAAAGTAGAATTTCGTGCAACTTCGCCACCCTTCGTCTATCTTCGTGTGTGTCGTTATCTTTCGTGCAAAATACGCGGAGTGGAAACATACTTGACGTTCGCGTGTGCGTAACGCATGCGTTCACGCAATGAAGGGATAGGTACATATGGTAACCAATGGTACGAAATTCTCCGATTATCGGACGAGTCGGGGCTTTATCGGTTGCACGGGTCGCCAACGCGTGACCGATGACACGGTTCGTTCCGTCTCCACGCGAACATCGCGAATCATGGACAATCGCGATACTTTCTAGATGTTTACTTTTGCTTTTTTTTCTCTTTTTTTTTGCTTTCGCTTCTGCCTTCCCTTACGATTTTTGAAAATCGAAAAATGGCTTTTTGCTTCGAAGAAAATCTTCTGGAAAATTGAAATATCCATATAATAATATTACAAATAGAATATAATAATGCGAAATATTCGAAACGCGATGCGATGCGACGGCAAATCCTTGCCAATATCGACCACGCCACCGCGCGAACAATTTTAGCTTGGATGATTCGTTTGCCGAGCATGTGCCATGTGGTTGATTGTCGTGCACAGTATCGAAAGAGGCATTGATATGCGACCCTGACCTAGACAACAGCCGCACTTCCAATCTAGTTTTGTCTACGCGCGATACAGAAGGAACGATAATATACTTTTATGTATTTAGTCGTGTTGTTCCGGGACCGCAAAATTTAGATAACTCCGACGGCAAACGGCGAACGCATTTTAGTTAGCATCGAACTCTCCATATGGATAGATCATACGATCGACGAAGTGTTTCGCTACATTTTCTCGTCGTACGATGTTGCCGTCATACGCGATTCGGGGCGGCGATATGACCCCGATCTATCGAAGAAAGAAAACGATTTCTTGGAACCGCTTGGTTATTTCGCTCGCGCTAATGCGGGAACGACCACCGAATGGAAAATTGTTGTTTGGTCGTTTTGTTTCGTTTTATTTGTTAATGCGATAAAAAAGTCTGGCCACTTGCGATTCGCGATCGGTGTAATTGCCGAGGATCGTTATTTTTACGCCGCGTTATTGTAATAACGACGGTTGCCGCGATAACGGTCGCGTCGAGTGCATCACACGCTACAATCTCGCCGAAGGACTCGACCAGTTCAAAAGGTCAAGTCGGATTGTTTTTTTTTGTTGCGAGTATAACGTCGCAGATCCCTCTATATTCGCACGAACAAAGATGAAAAAGACGGAACAGTTTTTCTCATTACGTGCGCGTGCTTCTCATCGCCACAACGCAATCATTTTCGCCTCTGTTCGCTTCCCGTCGGTTCCCATCTTTCCGCGACTAGATTCGTTCGATCGCCCGTCCGCTTGTGTAGTGATGGATAAGCTCAGAATAGAGGGATGCAGGGAGTAGGGACAGCCCGGAGAGGGGAGGGGGAGGGGGGGACACGGAGAAGAAAGTCGAGTCGAAAGCTTTTTAAGTGGCGCGTGGTCTTTTGGAAAGCGACCCGGGTGCGTCTGCGGTTTCAACGTAGATCACTACTTTAGTCGAAAGTCAAGGGGAACGAGGAATACGGCTTTTAACATACCGCGATCTCGAGTGGTTTTTGAACGTGCGTCTGGGACCGATGCGGCCCGATGTTCTTCCTTCACACGAGGAAATGACTACGCACCACAGCGACAGCAAATCTATGATCGACCGCTATACATATATGCATATATATATATTCCTTTTGCCAGCACGCGCCTGGTCTCGGTTTAACTTTGACTTTGCTTGCTTGCCAGAACCCTCTTGCATCCTACCTAACGAAACATCGAACTCATTCGGCGAATGATGTCCTATTCTGTTTCTCTTTGCTCGTTTCAGACGAATTTATTTACAAGAGGCCTTTTCTCTGTTTAATATCCGATTCTGTAATATGCGCTGTTCCTTTTACACGAATTTGGACTTGGATTGTTATTTAAAATTGTATCTCTTGATTCGATCCTTTTGCTTGCTACTCGATCACTCCGTCTTTGCTCTGTGTTTCGTTATATCGTATATATATTTTGTTCCTGCGTTCTCCGTTTGCGCACCTTTACTCCTCCGTCCCTCCCCCTGTCAGTGGCAGGGGAGGACTCACAGTTGTCTCTATCCCGGCGTGGCGCGACGGTCGGTTACAACATTCTGCCCCTTACGGCTCTGCTTCGTCAAGTAATTCGACTCGACCATTCTCATTCCCCGTCGCTTCGTCATCTTCTATGTGGCGTCTTGGTCACCGTTGAATATTCGGTTACGAAGAATATATCTAGCATTTTTGTGTGTGGTCATTGATCAGGATGCGTTCTTCAATTTCTTTATTTTGCTATCTTCGAAAACGGTCCAGCAGATTTAACATAACCAATTACTTTGTATTTTTGGTTTTCCTTTTTCGGAATGGAACAAAAATACAAGAATGCCATAGTAAAAAAACGCGCGTAGCAACGAGCTGTGTCGTGTCTGTTATCAAACGGTTTTCGCGCCGCTTTTCTCTTCTTTCCACGCTGTTCGTATTCACGGTTCTTCTCGCTCTACGCTGTCTCTCTTTCTTCGTCGGTTTCACGATGGTGTCGTATCGTTGAACGGTTAGAGATCGTAAGATGGACGCCGACGTCAGCTACTCTTTGCTTACTAATATACGATATCCGATTGCTTCCCAGTCTCGTTTCTGCCGGATGTGCGACTACGGTACGCCGACCTTTTCGTCCTCTCTCTGTTTCGATATTGCTCTCTTGTGGAGTAACACGAGATCAAGGCGCGTCGAAGATAATGTACAAATATAATATACAACTAATATACTTGTTTCATTAAAATTGATCGCGAATGTAATTTGCAAATTCGTATTTTTAAAAAAATGATCGTGAAAACGATCGTGAAACGAATATACGATGGCATACGCGTGGCACTTGACATGCGTACTAGCAACAACTGCTAGTTATTATTATCGAGAAACACCGGAAATTCTGATAACGCCATATCCCTTTACATCCTTTTTTGTGCATTATTTCGTTTCCTGTATCCTTTCTTTTGTACGAACATAATTTGCGTTAGATTTTCTATTTTTGTACCACGTGTCTTCTATTTGATCGACGATGAATCGACGAATATCAGGTATGTTTCGAAAGTGAAATCGAAAGAAAATTTATAAATTATAAAATTAAAAAATTATAAATTGTTCGATTAAATATTATTATGCACGAAAGTTTTTTTTTTTTTGTAAAATTTTCATTTGTCACGTTCGCGTGTTTTATTTGCTCGTCCCATTGGTTAGGAATCATCTTGAGGCATTGGAAAGATACAAAATGAAAATTACTAATTAGACGGTAATTCGTTTGTTCGTGACATATCGATGCGTTGTCGCGTGAAATAGTTTCGAAATGATGCATGATTTGCTCGAGGCATTTTTCACTTTCACTGAATGGTCATTTTCCGACAGGCATTCGAATGTCGCGAGTTTTCACGATCGAAAATAACAAAACGAAGCAAGCGTGCACGTATATTTTTGCATCCTGTCCCTCCCGTCGTTTCCTTTCATATTTTCTTTCTTTCCTTCCTTCTCCCGTCACCCCGTTTTTCTTCGTTTCACTTTCACGTTTGCACGTGGTGAAATTCCTACTGTTTCGAAATATTTCCCAATGATTTACTTTTTGAAAGGGAAAATCGTTTGCGCTTTCACACGTATGTGGATTCCATTTTGAAAATATACAAATCGCGCAGTGCACAACATCGAGGCGGAATACTTTACCGAGGGCCGCGAGTGTGTAAATTGCGGCGCAATTTCCACTCCGTTATGGCGACGAGACGGTACGGGCCACTACCTGTGCAACGCGTGCGGTCTTTACCACAAGATGAATGGAATGAATCGACCTTTGGTGAAGCAGCCACGGCGATTGGTAAGGAAGGAAGGAAGAAAATAAGGAAAGAAGGAAGGAAGGAACGGAACAACTAAGCAATCGTGTATGATCGGCGAATTTTCATTGAAAGCGCGGACATATGCTTGGTGTTAAAGCCGTTTTCCGCTTTCTTTTTCTTTGTCTATTTCTCTCTCTCGGAACGATTTTCTCTCCTTGTCCGTTATAAGGAGCAATAAGGAGACGAAGGAAGAGAGAAAGATGAACAAAAAAGGGAAAGGAGAAAGGTCGGTCTGAGGAGAGTATAGATGCGCGTGCGCAGAGATACGCGTGTATATAGAACAACAGGAGCCTATGTGGAAATTCGCCCGTGTCCAAATTGGGCTTGTGATCCATGCCATTCGTGATTTAGCACATGATTGGGACAACAGTTCGGTAGATATCGCGCGATTCGAACGAATATTCGCGTTCGTTCCGCATTTGTTGCAAACGTTTTCGCAATTTACAGACGATGGTATGCAGACACCGGAATCGTATGCCAGCGGATTTGTGTCGATGTTTAAAAAAGTGGAAAAGGACTCGATGCGCGAATTTTAGGCGCGCACGCGATACGAGTAGAAGCACCCTTAACGTTTGGCATCCTGTCTCTGTTTCAGTGGCGGACCAGGGCGATTTCTACAAAGGCTTCTGTGTGTATAGTGGCACCCGTCGCGCCTTCGAGGAGAAATCGAGCCGGCGTTTGGTAGGTGTCATCCCCCAACACATTCATTCATTTACTCACTCACTCGATCGCTCACTCGTGCATATCTTCTCTTTCTCTCTCTCTCTCTCTCTCTCTCTCTCTCTCTCTCTCTCTCTCTCTCTCTTTCTCTCTCTATATATCGTTAGCTCCTGTCGATCGCTATTCGCAGATTGAAATATTCCTCTCCTCCTATTTTATTTCTCTTATTCCGACCACAACTACTTTTATTCATGTTTCATCGATCTATTTTCGATCACTTTTCATCGTACGCTTATTCTTTTTTCCATTGTCCGCTTAAATTCGATGCATTTTTCTCGACGATTCAAATAGAGAAAAACGACGTCTATTTTCCATCGTAGCTCGCAAGTAGAAAACGATTACCGGTTGAAAATTAATTTATAGCTTCGAGGTGCCACTATGCCCATGGTACAATCGTGCTCCGTTTCGAAATCTTGCGTAGCCTGGTAGTAACAATATAGATTAAAAAGAAAAAAAAAAAAAAAAAAAAAGAAAAAAAAAGAAAAAAAAAGAAAGAAAAAGAAAAAAAAAACGGAAGAAAAATCAACAATTTCTTCTCGTCTCGATACTCGGCGACTTTTTATTCGTCAAGTTTAGTGACAGGCTCGCGTGATTTCGCGCGGGGAGTTTTAGCCAATCACGTTGTCTCGCGCGCGCGAGCGCGACACCGTTGAACGCGTCGCGGTCGCTGCGCACGAGTCAACGTTTGAGCTTAATTCGATCATAAGTTACGGTAGACGTAAGACTTTTTTTCCTCTGTTTCATCCGTCTCTGTTCCTATTTCTCCTATTTATTTTGCTTATTTTCATTGAATCCGCCCTCTATCATCCCATTCTATCATCTCTGTCGGAAAGGAGTCGGAAAAAATTGGCTCGTTTCCCGGTTTGTCCTTTACCTGTTCATTTCTGTTGCTCTCCCTCTTTGCCACCTCTCCTTCTCCTTCCCCTCCTCCCTCTCCTCTCCCTCCTCTTCCTCTTTTCTCCAGCCTTCTTATTTTTGTCCAAACGTCGCCCGTAGTATAAACAGAATCGTAAACACGGTTTTTAACGAGATTTCATGTGTCCGCAGTCCGCTTCAAGACGAGTAGGCACTTCTTGCAGTAATTGTCAAACGACGATGACGTCGTTATGGCGTCGAAACACTTTGGGCGAGCCTGTTTGCAACGCGTGCGGCCTTTATTTCAAATTGCACGGAGTGAACAGGCCTCACACTATGAAGAAAGACAGCATTCAGACGCGAAAGAGGAAACCAAAGGGAGGAATGAAATCTAGCGACACGCCGATCGCCGGGAATGTCGCGGGAGTGAGCAATAACAACACGACCATCACCACGGCCAACAACAACAACAACAACAACAACAATAACAATAACAACAACAACAATAGCTTAAAATTAGAACCTGGTACGAATTCCAATGAGATCGGTAGGTCTTACAAGGCCAGTATTTCTCAACCTTTTTCAATTGCGAACCTTCTCATTTCAAATAATATAACTTGCGATAATTGTTCTCATAAAACTTTTTATATTATTTTTTATATTATTATACTTTACATATTTTTTATATTATTATACTTTTTATATTATTTTTAACACGGAGAAGGATGCAATCATTTTGAGAGAAAAAAACGACTCTTTTCGAATCGCACTGACTCACAGGTTGAGAACCACTGGTCCATCTTTTATTTATTGTAACCCATCCACAACGATTCGATCCATGTAGCAAGCGTTGATTTCACGTTTACACTTACGCGTTTCAACATTTGCACAGACACGTATGGCGAGCTGAGGATGAGCCACGCCGGAATGCCCCAGGTGAGCTACGGAAGCAGCCTTTATGGAAGCCCTCAATCGGCCACCCAGATCGTTTCCTATCAGTCTGCGCCCTCTGGAATGTACTACGATATGATCGTTTCTCAACAACAGCAACAACAACAGCAACAGCAGCAGCAACAACAACAGCAACAGCAGCAACAGCACCAACATCATCAACATCCGCAACTTCTCGAGACTCACTCACCGAAAGTCGAGTGCCCGTCACCGCCGTGCGCGAATCGATCCCCTGTTATGATATCCGCGAGCCATTCGCCCGATCATCATCAGCTTCCATCCCCGCACATCGTTACACTTGGAAATTCCTCGCCAAGTACGGCTGCAACTAAAATTATCCTCGACAACGGCCATCTAGACAGACCGTCCGTCGTCTCGCGAGACCGACTTTTGTCCACGACAAAATTGAAGTCGTCCGTGGATGGAAAAATTCGTTGTTAATCAGTGAAAAATAAGTACAAAAAAAGAAAAAAAAAAAAAAAACGCGAAAGAGAACGCGTCATTTCTTTCTTTGTTTCAACGATTTTTTTTGATTCGCTTTGATTTTCTCAAAAAGGGAGGAGGAGCGTTGTTTCTCTTTTGCGTACACGGGCGGCGTTACTTTTCAAAGCGTTATCGAATTATGCGTTGAAAGAGAGAATGAAACGAAGAATGAAAAAAGGAGAAGAAACGTGACGATTTTTTTTTTTTGTTTCTCTTCATTCTTAAAACTTATCGATTGATTTACGATTGATTTATTAAACTCGCGTATAATCTTTTTCTTTTTATTCTTTCTTCTCTTTATGTCATTCTTCTTCTCGCACGCGTTTGTTCTTCGAAGAATAAGAGGACAAGCGAAGAAAAAGGTAATAACGATGATGAATATATATATATATATATATATATAAGGATAAAGTAGCGAGGATGAACCTTGCTAAGAAATGAAATGAAAAGACTGGAGCCTCCTGTACGTTCGACGAACGGGACTGATAAAAGGGGAGGATAATACCAGAGGTTTTTTAAGTATCGATTATTCATGATTTTGCGAAAAAAAAAACTCGTTGTAAATAGTTTTGAAAAAGTGTGCATGCGTGAGCAATACGACACGTGGGGGCGAACCTTGTTTTTAGAAAGATTCGGTTGTACTTGTTTATTTTTACGCGCACGTTTCAATTCGAGGGACGATCGATGAATGAAATTGTCCAAATGATATTCGATCGCCGATTATTATTTTTCCGTTGTACTTGTAAATAGGCAATAATATTATTAAACAAAAAAAAAAAAAAAACGATAAATTTCGATTCGAAATGTGGTGCGCGCGGTTCGAGTCGAAAATACTTGAAAATATTAGTAATAATCGTTATCTTTTTCGGTCTAATTGTAGCGTTACAACGACCTACGCTGTTCAGTGTCGTTCCACACATTCGAATGCTACGATCTATATAAACGATACGATGCATAACATTATAATTTTATAGCGTTTACCGATAAGAGCGGTGACGATGACTATGACAAAGACGATGACAATGACTAGGACGGCGGGAACGAAAGCGCTTTCGATAACAAAATTGTGATCGTGGTCAGCAATAAACGTTTGCGCGGACAGAGAGCACGTCCAGCGAGTCGAGGATTACGCATAAGGCCCAACATGTTCTTATTATCTTCAAAGTGTGTTGTATCGAATCGGTAATTTTTAAATAAAAAGGGATATTTAAATCGGAAATATCGAAGAACATTTATAACGAAACCAGCCGCGATAAAATGAAAATGAGAATATTTGACTTGCGTAAATTACGTATTATTTATTCTAGGAATATGAAATTATAACCTCGTTTCATCTTTCGCCAACAACGACGATCATAGCGAACGACGAACGGAATAAAATACGAAGAGGAATTAAGAGTTCGAACGTTTACAAAGAAATTTACGATATTTTTTTTTTTCGGTGTCAAAATACTCGTCTACTCACTAAGTCGAAAGGGAGGGATTCTTCTTCGATGGTGAGAGAGGTGTCGAGCGTGTAACGAATAAATATTGTAAGCAGTGCGCGCGAGGAAAAGGAAGGAAGTAAAGGCGAGCATGGCCACGAGAACGCAACCGACACTCGGACCAGCTGGCAGAGAGAAGTCGGTGAACGTGCAGGAAAACTTCATCCTTGTGTATTTTCGGCGATAACGGCCGCGATATCTCGACTAATCTCGGTTAAAGGTTGGGACGACAGAACGGGCGGTCGCGTCCCCTCATTGGCGTAATCGAGGGGGAAACGAAGCGAGTAATGCGCGAGGAAGCCATTGCATTTCGCGCGCATTTCGAATTGGCGCATCCCTACTTTTAAAGGTTATGGAGATACTTAGACACGAGTGATATTTTTGCATTTGCAAAAGAATTGCATTATACGCAAACGAATTGTTCGAATTTCGAGTCCTCAATAAGCTTTGCTCTTACGACCGTGTCTCCTCACCTGAGTGTCCCAAGTCTTATCGAAGGAATCCCGCGTGTGTGCTCTGCAATGACGACACCCTCTTCTCTTGACTCGAGCTTCCCTCTTCTCCCGCTGTTTTCAACGATAACACGACGCATGCTCATTCCCTCTTTCTTTCTCTTTCCTATGTACGCACTATATATATATACATATGTATATATGTATATATATGTACATATGTATATACTTGTTCACCGTAGCTTTAGATGTAAACCTATACCTTTCCGACGTCGAGCAAGAAAAAAGGGGGGTAAAGAGTAATAAATTCCCAACTTCTTTCCTCTCTTTTTCCCGTTCATTTTTTCTCATCATGGTGAGAGACCATTTTAAAAAAGA
The DNA here is from genome assembly GCF_014066325.1 of Apis laboriosa. Taxonomy (NCBI): domain Eukaryota; kingdom Metazoa; phylum Arthropoda; class Insecta; order Hymenoptera; family Apidae; genus Apis; species Apis laboriosa. The sequence continues at coordinate 691,910 of NW_025222233.1, forward strand.
AGAGAAGAGAAAAAGAAAAAAGAGCGACTCTTTAAAATGATTTTCTATTTGTACGTTTTCCAATGAAGGTGTGTAAAATGGGGGATCGTGCGATACCAAGATGGCAGCGAAAGGGAGGCGAAAACGATCGATAAGTTGACAGGAGGATGAAGAGGCGATCAGGTTTGCCTGGCGTTCGTCTAATCGCGTATTCGGTCAATATTTAATGCGTTCACGTTCGCGTCGCGCGTGCTTTCCCTCTCTCCCTTAAACTCGAATCGAAAAGCTTCGGTACGACGCTACCAGGCGGCAGCCGGCCCGAATCCCGTCGACACACCTTGGCAGCGCACCTGTGTCAAGCCGCGCGCCGCGCTCTCTCGCCACCTTCGCTCTCGAATCGTAACCGCGTCTGCGAGTCGATTGTCGACCGTCGACGCGACACAAATCGCATTCACGTTCCTCGATATCGCGGCCAAAAAAACTTGAATCCTACGGAAATCATCACGTTCGATGCGAAACGGTTCACCTCGTTCTCCTGTCACGGTAAGTATTTCTCGATCTTTTAATTTTCCCGCTTCGATTCGTTCACTTTTTTTCTCGCTCTTCACACTCTTCTTTACCTCTCGTTGGAATTCTTTCTCTTTCTCTCTTTTCCTTTTAATCAATTTATTTTATCGTCTCTCAGAGAGAGTATTCTTTAATATCGCAAATTTATCGGTGTGATGAAAATATGAAAATAAGATATCGAAATGAAAAGTCGCGAAAAAAAAAGTATAAATAACAGAATCGATTTATTTCATCGTTTATCCATAAGATGGTGAGAAATTGGGAGAGAAAAGGCGACGAAGGGAGCACGTAAAGAGGAAGAGCGGAAGAATTGGAAACGAAGGACGGTGTGGTATGATGCATGGGGCGTTGTATCGCGACACGGAGGTGTCGAGACGAAACGAGTCGTGGCAAGACGAGGTAGGGCGCGACGCGTTGAGTCAAGGCAAGCCGATATTTGGAAAGACGTATGGTAGCTCGGTTGTTCGGTAGCGCGTGCACGGACGAACGAACGAACAAACGAAACAGAAACACTTGTGTTTTACGTTCGACAACACTTGTGGATGGACCATGAGCCGCGATCTTCTCTTTTCGTACCTCGATCAGTTTTATTCGTCTCGTGCAAACCCCGACCGTTTTTTCCCCCAAGATTCGAGAGTATACGATCGTTTCAACGAATTCAAATTATTTTGCGGTTCACTTTTTTCGTTTCGTCCAATATACACAGACACACATATATATATATATACAATATGTATATACATATAAGTGTCGCGTGCCACAACCATCTCGACGAAGTCTACCGCGAAACTATACGATATCCAGACGAGAGATACCCCTGTGCACAGATATTTTATTAATCGTTAAGCACATAGCTGTGGTAAGATAATGGAATAATATCGGGCAATGACGATAATGCTGTTTGTCGTGCGTGGCGTTAATTATTGGACTCGAGAGTCGCGTAATCGGTCGAGCAGATCGCGCTTCGTCGTTTTCCCTCGAAACGTGCAACCCTTTCTCGACTCTCGGAGAGTCTCGCGCGTTAAATTTCGTCCAGATTCATTCGTTCAAAATGCCATTTCGTATAAATACGAGTATTTTAAATACGAGTGACTCGAAACATAGTAGGTCGAACAACTACGAAAAATTACGTTCAACCAATTGTGCCTAATTCTCTCTAAGAAATCTTAGCTTTATTTTATGGAAAGATGATTGTTCCTACGACAGTACTACACGGAGAGGAGGTGGATTGTTTATTCGCGGAAAGCCACAGAATGTTCGCGCGTTGTAAATTATTACGATAATTGCGTTGTAAAGAGGCGCGATCGCGCGCAACAGAATCGGGCCGATGGATCGCGTTATCGTATCGTAAAGAGCTTTAAGGCGGTGCTCGCGATTCGAGAGGAGAGCGCGACGTTTAAATCCATAGTCAAACTCATTCTCTTCGCAGACAGGTAGAATCTTAACGAACAGCCTCGAAATATCTTCCGATTCTAATTGCGAATTGAATCGAGGAGGATGGAAAATTACCAGTCCCGGATTCGGGGAAGAACGGGTTGCGTAACGAAGCGTGGATGACGGATACGCGTCATCCCTTGACGCGTGCGCATGCGCTACCTTCGAACGAAGAAGAAGAAGAAGAAAAAATGTCATTTCTTACGGTGATCGCCGCCTGTCTTTTCGATATCGTGTTTAGCTTGACACGTACGCACCCATACCAGCTCATCTGGGATTTTCATTTACGCCGATAAGAATTTCCTACTGATAAAGAAAATGGCCTCGCCGTGTTCGCGATTCTGACGCAACCCTTTCGGTCATTCCACAAAAAAGAAAAAAGGAAAAAATCGAAAAGCAATCGGAGGAAGGAGACACCTCTTCTTTCGCCTTATCCCCCGATCGGATGAATCACTCCGTGATTTTTTTCGTTTCACCTTAATCTCTTCGCGAAGGTTGTCCCTTCTCCAACACTTGGCCGCAAGTTTTCACTCGATTCTCTCGCTCGGATCGCGGTTTCGCAGGACACGCAGAAAATCCGCTCGATTCTCAACCGTCGGTATTCGGATTTCGAGAACGAAGTCGCGAATCGATCGTTCGGCTCGAGTCGGCCCGAATCATTTTACTCGTGCTCGGAGGGATGGAGCGTCGCGCGGTCTTCGAGCGCGTCCCCGCGAATACTCGGGCCGCGGAACTAGAGAAACGGCCCTACGCCTTCCTGGCGAACCCGACGACTGAAATTATCATTTTAGCTGATATACTAGCTAATGTAAGGATGCAGTTTTATCTCTTATTATCATGGGAAACGAGATAAATCGCGATAGTGCCGTTTATTTTGACAACGGCGTACCTCTCGCCGATGGCTCGACGAAGACATCCCCATCGGTGGCCACGCGAGACATCCACGCGATCCGTGTCGATCCGCGTGCATCCGTATTTTTTAGCTGATGCTCGTCCATCTCTTTCTTCCTCGTTCTTATTCTCCACGCATTTCTGTACCCTTGCTCGAAGATCTGTCTTTAGAAGCGCGAAAACTCCTGTTGGACGCTCGTTTTCGTACTCGATCGTGGACGTGGTTGCTCTTTGATCGATCGGTTTTCGAGAGAGTAGAGAACGTGACTTCGTCGATTTCTTATCGTTCGTTATCAACGATATACCGCGAAGCAATCTATATTTCCTTCGTTCTCTTGATAAACAATACGTTTTTTTTCCCGATACGATCCTAGATACGTGACGAAGAAGATCGATGAATCGTTGTGCGCCTCCGCTCGCGCGCGGAAAATTTCGCATCTTCGTTGGACATCGATGGTCGAAAATAATATAACTCGAGAGATCGGATAGAAATTTCGAATAGCTTTCGATAGCTCGAAATTGAGGAAGAATTTAAATTTTGAAAAAAGTAAAGAAAAATCGAAAAATTGTTCGCTTTTTAGCGATCGAAACGGTTGAAGAGGAATCATGCTTTTCGAATAGGTTTTTCGATCGAGCGAGGGAAACGAGGGGAAAAAGAGAGAAATTGTTTTTCAGCCGTCTTATCGATCGCGATTGGTGAACGAAGAGCATATGGGACGAGCACATCGGTCACAGTTTTTGATTTTTATCACGATTAATCCATATCAAAGACGATTCCCGTCACGTAGTACGTCGGATTGAACGAAGAGATGAAAGGTTTTGCAAAGATTCTTTCTCTTGCCCTGTTTCCGATTCTTAAGCGGATGGAGCCCTCTTGGTTACTTTCTCGCGTTACCTTCACGATGACGCTTCGTTTGCGAAGATGAATCAGAGCGAGAATCGGTGACGTAATAACGGCCTCGTTCATTATCTACGATGGACGATGATCGAAAAACTTTCTTGACGAAAATTAGCTTCGAATGCTCGAATTAGTTCGTTCTTTATCGATCGTTTTTCAAACATTTTTTCCCTAGAAATCTTTTTCTAGAAATAGACTCGTATATATTTTCTATATTTTCTTCGTTTCTTAAATTGCGAAACGAACGGGAACTATAATGAATGGATTAGTCAGAAAATAACGATCTGTTAATGCAGACATAATGTAGAAAGTCGGCCGATAATTAGACATTGCCACTAACGTGTACATGCAGTACGTTAAAAATCACTGTGTAGATTTCTGCACAGATAATATTCTTCGAAAAAAGAAGAAAGGGTGGGAGAAAGAGGCAAAGATAAAAAGTGGGTGTGATTTTCGCGATGACGATCGAGTCTCGCCAAAAATTCGAAGATTCGAAGGATTGCAAGGCAGGAAAAACAGCCTATCGTAATCCGATCCGTTTCATCCTCAATGAAGAACGAATAAGGAGGAAGGAGAGAGAGAGAGAGAGAAAGAGAGAGAGAGAGAGAGAGAGAGAGAGAGAGAGAGAGCGAGAGAAGCGAAGATAAAAAGCGGGTGCGAATGATTCACACCGTTGCTACCCTACCAGCACCGAATATACACACCGAGCACGGAGCGTAAAGTACTCACGGAGAATCCGTGGCAACAAAATGGCGAAGATGGCCGACGAGAACGTAGACGAAGGGGCGAAAGGGGAGGCATGGACACCTCTCGCGATCCCCTCCCTCCCCCACCCCCGTGACAGCTTGTTATCTCGCTCGTGAGCTAGCAAGCGGCCGCTCGTTATCGACGAACAAACAAACGGACCCCTCCGTTTGCCTCTTTTCCACTCGATAGCTGGAGAGAGATTCTTTTCCCTTTCCTCTCTCTCTCTCTCTCTCTTTCTTTCTCTCTTTCTCGTTTTAGTTTTTCCGTCAAAAGAGGGAAAAACGTAGTAACTTTTGCTCTGCACGGTGGCGCCGCTTCGCTCGTGTATTCTGCTCCGTGTAGGAAATTCGTTTCGAGCGGACGCACAGTGAGTTTTCGACTATTTTTCTGGATTATAGATTATAGAGGAGGATTGTGCAGTGCGCGTTGAATAATCACAGGCTGGACAGCGTGTCAGGATCGAACGTAGTACGAACCGGATTTTTCACTCGCCACCCTTCGAAGGTAGGAAAAGATCGTTGGAATTCGGGGTTTTTTATTCAGATTGTTGTGTATTGACTGTAATTCCTAATCAGCTGACTGTTTATGTTAATATCTGGGTTTATTTAAGATCGAACAATTTTTTTTTAATGTAATTTTTAAATCCAATTGATTACTTGTTATTTGGAATGATATTTAGATTCTATAAAATTACAGTTTTTATTATCAAAATTTAAAATCGGATAGTATTGAAAATTTGATCAAGTACGAACCGTCTCTAAACGATCCAAATATTAATTGCGGTCTTAACTTTGATGATCGAATAAACCAGTGAATCCTATGAGGTTATTAGCATTCAAATTGGAATTTTCCGCATTTTTTTAATTTTCTGCACATAAAAAAATCTTGTTCGTAGAAAATGATCTGAAAGAAACTGAACTCGCGATAAATGTTGTCAGGAGTAAAAAGATTGCTTGCCGTCGGTTTGAAAGGAAAGAGTGAGTGGAGTATGGTCGCGTGCTCGGTCCGGAAGTCGAAACTTGACATTGTCAAAGGGAAGTGTGACGCGAGTCACAGGTAAACACCGAGTTTGCCGGTTTTTTCTCCAGACGGACGAGGCGCGCCGTCCTCTCCTTTCCCCGCTTCTTCCTGTGTCGAACCATTCTCTTCCGTTCTTTTCTTCGACGTTCCTCGAGATTCCGACAGAAACAATTGTCACTTTGCACTCGCACTCGCTCCAACTCGAGTTATCTGGCCGAAACGCGATCGAGTCGCGTGCCATAAGGTCTCTGCTCCACCTTCTCTGCTTTTCCATCCACGACAATCCTTTTCCGATTGTCGAAAGATCGTGTACTTCGTGTTACAGATCGCAATGAAGGAGACGTTGACGAAACAAGAGATCAAGCGCGAATGGGAGGAAAACAGCGTGGATGAAGGTTCGCCCAGGATAGCCATGGTTGGGACAAATCCAGATGAACAATCCGTCGAGAGTCCCCGGACGGTGATCACAGCGAGAAGGCACGTGCGCACCATCACCACGGCTGGTCATATAACCGAGACAGTGGTTGATCCGGAACCAGACTCACCCGATAATCTCCAATCGCAGCAGCAACAGCAACATCATCGATCGATGGATGAACAAGGACAGCAAACTCGATCGCGCACGTTTCAAGAAGAACAGCAGCAAGATCAAGCATGCAAACAAAATTCGCAGAGCTATGTGCAAATTTCTCACACCGAGGCGGAAATTCAACAACAGGATCGTTCTCGAGAGCAACGTATAGTTTATTTGACGAACAACGAACACGGAGTGCGAGTCATAGCAGATCCGTCTATATTGACAATGAAAGACACTGTTAAACTACTAAGGTAAGTGAAAATCGATAATCCGAAATATATTAAGTGACGAGGAAATAAATTGATATTATTTAAAAAATACAAAAAAATATATTTTATACGAGTATACGCAATTATTCACATCACAGCTTATGTTAATTCCTTTTTTTCTGGATCTTTATCGATAATGCAATAAGTACAAATGATACACTCAAAGGTATGAGACATCAGAATCCGATGGGACAGATGCGGATCGTATGTACGCTTATCCGGCGGATAACCAACAATTGCAAAGAGAGAACCATGGGATCGCTGTTCAAGCGCAGGAAAGGCGAGTTGTCCAATCGGCCAATCATCAAAGATATAGTCCACGAGAAACTAACCAATCCGGTGACGGAAATGGATCAACCGGTAGATCCTATCATCAAGGCTCACCAGTCCTAGTTCCAACTAGCGAGGAGTACGAGGGTGGCGCCCCCATAGTTTCTCATGCGGGGACAACCGTTACCGTAAGACTCGATTCTCCTACAGCGCCCTCTTATTCTCCGCCAATGAATGACATCGGTATTCGAGCAAGTGCTGGACTTCAACAATCAACTGGTCAGCATCATCATCAACTTGTCGCAGGATATGTGAACGCTGGAGGAGTAAATATCAAGTACGAAACACCGGAAACATCAAACACTGCAGTAGTAGCAGCGGCTACTGCTGCGATTCCAGTCGACAACATCAAAATATCGAACACATACACTACTCTCGAAACGGTACCGATTCCTCCCACGCAGGCTGTTCAATATCCTCAGTATATATCCGGTAGTGAGACGTTTCAGCAAGCTCCAACTTATACTTATACAAAACCAGGGGAACAAGTGATTCTAACGTATCCGTCACCAGTTCAGTTGCCCTCGCGCGTTCCTGGGGTAAGTAGCTATGTTATTTATATAGTCAGTGTTTAAATAACGAAAAATGAAAAATAAAATGAATTATTGTTTTTTAATTAAACAAAAAATAAATATTTTATTTATGAATTTTTTCTATATATAGACTATAATTTTTCTTTGTATATAATACGCCATTGTTACATTAACGCGCATGCGTTTTGTTCACAGGTAGAATCAGGGAGCACATATATGAAAGGTGACCCAACGTTAGCATCTTCGTTGGGAAGTACGCGTGGAGTAGCATCTCTGCATTACGAACAACCAGGATCTCCAGGATCTCAAATGACATACGGAAGCGGGACTAGTACGTATCCATATACCAAAGTGACTCCTTCAGCCGATTATTGGTCGACCGCAGGAACTCCGTCTCCACCTACATTCGATTGCGTCCAGGGATACCAAACGGCAATTTCCGTTGGCGATACTAATATACTCTATTCTGGCGGTGTATACAGTGTGTCAACTGGAAACACTACGTCTTCATGGTCTAACAATCTATCGCTATCCAATACCGAGGAAAATTTCGAGGGACCGATAATGACTGTGGATCCTAAAGAGTGTTCTAATTGCGCAATTTTGACTACTATATTAAGGAGGGACGAAGCTGGAAATTACTTGTGTCAAAATTGTGCCTATACAACAAACAAGATAAACGGTATAAATAGATCATCCATTAAATGCGGCAAACCGAAGCAAGCTGTCGCTACGGTAAATTTCATTTTTTATATTTTTCTCTCGAGCACGTCTTATTCTTTTTCTTTTCACCTGAATTTTTCATTTAATCTCCCATCTCTCTTCATCCTTTTTTTTTAACCTTCTACATTTTCATCTCTTTCTCTCTCGCTCTCTCTTTTTTCTCGTTACTTTTTCTTCTGTTCTTTCTTCTTCCCATTTCTTGGCAAGCGTTGTCCGCGAAAAAATAGAAAAAAGAATCAACGTTATCTGTTACCGAGCAAACAATCGCGTCGAGACTTACTGCGATTGTTGTTTACTCTAGTTTCTACGTCTCGAACGCTCCCATTTTCGCGTTTGTGAATTCGCGTCGTTGAATGCGCAATACTGATGCGCATACGATCGAGAATATTACGCACGAAATGCATATATTTCCCTTTCATTTTCCAGTCGGGTGTACGAAGAACCGGTGTTCAATGCGCGAATTGTAGGACGAGCAATACGACCCTGTGGCGACGAAATAACAACGGCGAGCCAGTGTGTAATGCATGCGGTCTCTACTATAAACTACACAACGTAAGTTTGTTTATTCGTAAATCTCATATGTAAAGCTTTACTCGATATGGACAATTCGGAACGAGAACGACTTTCGGCAATTCGATCATGGAGTGCGTTTCGCCATTGCCTCGTGACAACCATACTTCCGATCGAAATGCAATTTCATTGAATCATCTCGTGATCTCACATCAGACGACGAATCGATTGTTTTTAAGAATCTCGCTTTCTCTTCGAAGCGATTTTCTGTTTGTACAACTGCCGTGATCGATCAATTCCAATTTGCAAAAATGAATCGTTACTTATATCAAAAATTGATTCGCGTGTGGATAATGAATTAATTTCGGAATCAAAATTGTCTCTATTAAATAACTTTGCAAAAGAAATGAAAAAGATTCATGTTTTTATCATTGCGATTCTATGCACGTATTTATAAATAGGTGAATAAAAATAAATATAAGACGATAAATATAATAATCAGGAATTAATCTTTTGTTTTTCTCTTCGTCATGCTTTGTTCTTTCTTGAAGATATCCATCAGATGTATGATCTTTACAATTTCAAAGCAACAAAAAACAATAAATTGCTAATCCTTTTGATTGGCGAATAAAAGAATAAATGAATTTTTTCGATTGGAAATACGAATTCAGTAAGTAGAAATTATCTTGGAGAATTCATGTGCATCGATCAGTCGAACGTAGAATCTCGATCGAAAATCGAAAACGAAATGCGGTCACTGTTTGTAATCCCGTTTACCTTTCTTACGCAATCCTTCTCGCGTGTAATCTTGATTGCTCTCTTCTGTGATAATTCTGTTCCAAACACATCTTGGAAACATCATAATTTAGAACCGTTACGGTGCATCGACTTAGATATCGATTGATTCTTGCGCATGCGTTACGAAATCGAAAGAATAACTATCGTAATTGTTTATCGACGTGCCAACGATTAATATTTCTTATTAGAATTTGTTCGGTAATAACATCATGCGAAACTTTAATTTTTATTCGATGCTTATCGTGTTTATTGTATTGTGACGCATCCTTAATTGATGCTGATCTCTTAAACCAATCGTTCGAACAACATTATCAATAATTTTTTCGTAATGATTGCTGATATGACAACGTTGATGGCTGATGTCCTTTCTTTTTTCATTTATCGTGTTTCATCGAGTTTAATTAATTAATCGTCTCACTGGCGCTTTTTGTTTAATTTTTTTTTTCTTTTTTTTTCTATGCAGGTGAACAGGCCGCTCAGCATGAAGAAAGAGGGAATACAGACAAGAAAAAGAAAACCAAAAAATAATTCGGGAATAAGTGGAAATTTGGCAGGACCAAGTGGCATGCACAAGACCGAGATTAAGTCTGATTTACTCGGTGAGTTTTCGGTGAGCAATTTGTCATTTAGTTTCTTTTCGTTCGCCTTCGCCTCCTTCCTTCCCCCCATATCATATCAATCGTTTTGCTCTTTCTATCGATCGATCGATCACAGGTGTACCTACGGGTTAAACGAATCATTGTTTCTCGAGTTTCGTGTATATTTTATTCATGTCTCTTATTTTTTTTTTCTCTCTCTCTCTCTCTCTCTCTCCTCGATTAAGAAAAATGAAAATGCGTAAGTTTATTTTTCTCGTTCTTCTCGTAAATTAAGCAAAACGCATTAAGGGTCAGAAATGGTATCGACGATTCGAATCGCGAATATCAACGACCTTGAGCCAAAATTTGTAATTAGAGTTCCGAATTGGGAGCAAAGTCCGTCGAACGAGCACTGCTTCCAAATAAACATCGACGATTCGTGCGCATGCGTGCGTTAAATGCCGATAATCTATGATCGAGATAAAATGCTTGTTCGTGAAAACAGATTGAAAAAATGTGAATCGTATGAAGGGGGTGAGAAGGGAGAAGAAACGGAAAGAAGCTAACGTGAGAGTAGTATCAGTTTGATTCGAACCGTTGGTTTTTTTTTTTTAACGTTCCAGTGAATTCGATGCAGTTGAACGTGTATAGGAGTGGTGGTAGTGGTAATGGGGGCGGGATAGGGACCAATGCAGAGATGAGACAAGAGACCGAGAGCGAGACAGCTACTAGTACAGGTACGAATGCAGGGAACCGGGGCGAGAATGAGACCGCAAACGGTAACGCGTTGGGAGGGAACGAAGGATCAGACGAGCGTCCACTCGTAGGTACACCGAATACGGGAGAATCGGGTCATGCGCACTCGCCTCTCGCTTTACCCACTACCGCCGCGCTCAATCGACAAACTACCCTTATGTAAGTGTGTTATTATACTCGATTCGATTTTAATCCATGATTTTGATTGCGCGATGTCATTGTTGTTCACAATCTAATTCTTTAATTCGTTTTTATCTTCCAGCGTGCCACCGCTAGAGCCAATCGTTAGTCAAGCTAATAACGATATTTTCACGGTTATAACTACTACCACGGCTATCAATGTCGAGAGAACGTAACGAGGACAAAGAAAGAAAATATGGCGGTAAAAAAATATTTTCGAGTGTACCGATGTTAAAATTAGCGCCAACAATGCAACGCGAGCGTCATTTTTGCTCGAATGGTAACTAAAAAACATTCTGCAAATCGACTGACATTTTTACCGACAAAAATTTCTTAGCTAATTACGAACGTCGACAATTCACTGCTCAGTCTGGATATCTTCTCGTCACATCGAGAGGGAATCAATGTTATTCCGGCAATCTCGAATTATCTAAACGAGAAATGGTATCAACTAGCTACTGCTATTATTGTTACTGTTCCTGCTCCTATCTTCCTCTTTCTCTGTTCATGATTTCTTTTTATTTATTTATATTATTTTTAAAATAATTACTAAAATCGAATTGGTTGCGATTTACGTCAATTAGATTTGATTTCCAACGCACAAGGTAAGCGCTATTTTATCGATTAATTCCGTTTTATCGACTGCAAACGATTATACCGACGGACATAATGTTGCAATTCTATCGTACAATGTCGCCCTCTATAAGAGAAAAAACGAAGCATGTTCTTCGAATGTTTGTCACTATTCATCGATCTCTCAAGATACTCGACCTTTTTATTCATTAACTCTTTCATCTTGTACACCTTTGTTTTCACCCTATATTCGAGTTTTACGAAAATTTTACGCGCATTTCGTTGTAAATTGCGACGTATCGACCAAAGTTGTCTTCCTTCGCGTACACCTACGTATATACGTGATGCATATGCAACATTTGCAAACAAGTATACATGTGTAATATATAAAATACGATGCATCGCTTATTTGTGAAAGAAACGAGTACACGTAGGTGTGTAGCGAGGTGAAGTCTCGCAAAGGATAAGTAACGCGCGAAACGAAAACAAAAAAATAATAAATAATAAATAATTGAACACTAAAAAAAAAAAAAATAAAACGAAATAGTATTTATTTGTTGGCACATTGTCCGTTGAGAAATACACAAATTCGACGATACGCATAACACGAATAAGAAATAATTCAAATCGATTCAATGCGTTGTAAGATCGTTACGAAACTGCCTACTTGTTTTGTATAGGCACATATACATATATACATATATATTTATATATATGTATAAAAGCTTGTATATAAAGCTTGAATAAAAGAAGTCGAAACGATATTTGGAAACGATATTTGATTTTTGATCGAACACTTTTGCAAAGTGGCTGGTTTAGCGGATCGCCGTGCAACAAGTTCGAAACCTTGAAAGAAATGTACTCGGAACGATGCAAGGAACGAAAGGAAGGATACGAGACGAGGACGAACGGTCCACGAAACGGCGAGGATCGGCATCGAGGCTGCAAGAGCAAAAGGAAGGCGCACGATCGAGCGGAGGGAAGGCGAAATGGAAGGCCGGCAAACGAGGAGGCCGCAGCCGGGGGGAGGGGGCATGGGGCCGAGGGGGGAGGCGAGGGGCCGTGAGTCCATCAGCCTAAAGAGTGGCTATCGTGCCTGCTAAGGGCTATTCCATGTTAGCCGCTCTCGTCGAGCTCCTTTTTTTTTTTTTTTTTTTTTTTTTTTTTTTCCCCCTTTTTTTCCTCCTTTTTATTCCCCTCCTGTGGACTTTTTGTCAGCCGCAAATGTGGCGCCGCCCTCGAGATCCCTTCTCGCGCGGAGAAACACCGAAACTTTTGCCGTCGTCGTCGTCGACGTCGACGTTATCGGCGTTGCGAATTCAACTACGCTCTTATCGTTTTACCGATCGAACGCAACGTTTTCATCGATCCAAACCCGCATTTTTCGTTTATCGACGATTTCTTCTTCCTCGACACGACGAAAAAAGAAAAGTCTACGCTCTCTTCTTCTGTTATTTCGAAATATATATTCGAAAAAGGATAATCCAGACGGAAATCCAGCCGGCCGCGAACCGCGTTCTAAACGAAGGAAGGGGGATTGTTCGGATTCTCGCGCGTTTGGATCGCTTGGAATTTAAGGGATGCGCCCGACGTTCCCCTATCGGCGTGGCGCCAACCGGTGCGCGCCTTATCGCGACCCATGCACCGTTACTTCGGACTTTGAAACTTTCGAGTCCGAGTTTAAAGTGTTATTTTCCTTTAGGAAATTCCTCCCCGATTTCGTTTTCGATCCGATCGACGAACGCAGATCGATCTCGTCGACGATTCGAGACTCGAGTAGTAAGTAAAGAACCCGTAGGAAGCGATCGGGAAAGTTTAAGAAGGAACGGCTCGCCATAAATACGTAGGAAGCGCAACAAATTAGATCGCGCGCGATCCAGGGCTGGAACATCGCTTAGCCCGATCGCCGCGGTTCGCGATATTTCACGGTCGAGGCACGAGGACGTAAGTTAAGCCTCGTCTCGGCGTGTTCTCGCCTTTTCTTCTCTTTTCTCGCCTCGTATTTTCTCCTTCTTCTCTCCGACGATTTTTCGCTCCGGCCATTCTTCTCTCGTTACACCTCCTCTCGTCCGTCGCCGGCTTGTTCCTCGCCTCTCGTACAACTATACATACATAATAAAACGATACGCGCCACGAATGATTTTTGCAAAATAATCGATCAGAATCTCATCCCTTCGCTCCAACCTTCCACATATTATTTCCAATTATCGATCATTATCGGATAACCGAATATTGAAACCTATATTACAGTGTTATATATCTATACACACTGCCTTGTTTCCGGATGAACAGAGATCATAGAACCTTCGTTCTCGTTCATCTTCGACGGGCTTTTGTTCGTGTCGATTGGCTCGCGTGTCGATCGGTCCCTCAAGTCCGATCCCGCGAGAGAGCTCGCGCACCGAGAACCGGACGGTGGTTTGCCGCGATCCTCGTCGAATTTTCTTATTTTTCAGCGACGCGACTCGTTCGCCCACAGGGCTATTACAGAACCTACGGTCTGATCCTGAGCACCCACGAACGCATACGTGTACGTGCGTACACGTGTACCTACACGCGTGGAAACAACCGCGTACCGGCGACCCGGTTTCCAGGAAGACGGCGAAAGGGGGAGCAAGGAGACGAGGCGGGACGGGGGGGGGGCGAGATGAGGCGAGGCGAGGAGAGGCGCGTTTCGAGACGGCCACAGGAGGAGGAGGAGGAGGAGGAGGAGGAGGAAACGCGGACCAACGACGATTAGATTAGAGAAGAGAGCGTTCCCTTTGCCGGCCAATTCACCTAGGTGATCGAGATTCCCGCGAATTTCGCTCGTTTTCGAAGTCGCTTCTTCCTGCCGTCGATTCCACGGACGAGTAGACGAGATCTCACCCCTCCCCCGAAACGGCTTTATAAATTCGTAGGACGCATTATTTTCAAATCGAGCGTGATTTAGTGCGCGGTGGAACGTCGATATGTAAATGCGTTAATGCTTAATGCGTGTCGGTTGATTTATTGTCGCGCGATCACGGCTACGCGAGTGAAAGGCGTTCTGCGGAGGCTCGCTTCGCCTTGTCTCTGAGAAATGCGAGGATCGCTGCGAAGATCGGAAAAACTGTGGCCCGATCGAGATTACCGGCGACGAAGATCGGTTGGAATCGTGGACGGATTGGAAGAGAATCTGGGAGTATGAGATACTTAGATGAAATACTGTGTAGATAAGAAAATGATATTGGTGATCGATATAAATTTGTATTGATGGATAGATTGTAACGGATGAATTAATAATTATTCACAAATTGTATTTTAATAGGCGAAGTTAAGAATAAAGTTACTTCGATAATTTATTATTCAAAGCGTCGAATAATCGCAGATAATCGTAGCGCCAAACGAGCGAAATTATACGAAGAGCGGATTAATTATAATAGCTACGAATAAATTATTATTTTAGGAAGTTAATTACTTAAAGTAACTTTATTCTTAAAAATTTTTAACCAGTTACTTTTTCAGCGAGTTAGTGCCCAATTCTGATCTGGCCATAAAAAATGTTTCTTGACGTTTCTTGACGCGTATTTTCGTTACCGATTGAGTCAATCTACAAATTTTTCTCGAAACAAAAAAGGTAAATGAGATATATCGAAATATATGGAATATAGCAAAGCGATGAAGCGAAGAAAGAATTTGAAGAAATTTGGTGTAAATATAACAGATAAAATAGGAATCCTCATAATTTTATTATCTTTAATCATATCTATTATACCACAATCTTGTATCACGAGCGTAAAGATAGGAGAGAATCGAGGCGAGATGAGTTTCTACTTTTGCTCCTGTGGCAAAAAATTTTCTGACATTCTCATACCGACTTCTCATCTCTCAAACAGTGGATGATGAAACGGAAGAATAAACACGAGGATGATTATGTTTTCGATGGATGTTGGTACGTATATCGCTGCACCCTTCAATTTTCCGATCGGCGCCACGCCTATCTCTGTCGTTACTTAACGGCACGCTGCACCACTCGTATTTTATCCTATCCGTCCTAAAGAGATAATCCGGTCCTCCGTTCTATTCGAGCGATCAGACCTACGACGCGACCGAATCGAATCCAAGTGGAAACGATCAACCCTTAGACTACGAGTTTCAATGTTAAGATTCACGCGAGTTATTCTTCGTTAGAATTATTTCTCATCAGTGGACATTAAATTGGTAATTACTTGTTGCGAAAAAATTTATTCTCGAAAGCAATTTTTGTGAAAAATTTTCGTCTCAAATGGATATGGATATCCTTATGGAGAATCGTGGATTCAAAGCGGCAAAGAAATTTCTAAAAGTTTGCCTGATAGAAAGAATTTGCCTGGTCGCGATTTTAACCTGTTCATGGAAGATCGCGGCTTGAGAAAGACGGAGAAAAAAAGAAGGGAAGAAGAAAAATCGGGAGACGTAAGCCTGTTCTTTCCTGGAAGCAGTTGCTTACCCGTTTGGCGAGATAATTTTCGTCTTTCGAAGCGAAAGATCGTTTTGCTTTCTCGGTACCGGTCGCTTAGTTTCGACAAAACTCTTTCTTCGTTTTAGCGATCTTTTGCAAACTTCACTCTCTTCCAAGACGAAATTTTCGTCTTGATCTTTTAATTCGCGATCGTGTTTTTTTTTGATATAAAAAATATTTCCAAAATGAAAATATTACACGTGAAAAAAATTGTTTTTTTCAACAATATTCCAATTGTTAATGTTAATTAATTTAAAAAATTGCAATTGTAATTTAATTAATTTTAATGAGCAATTAAGTAATCTTTAATGTGTGAACAAATAACTTCCGTATATTCCGCAAGATGTATATCTTCGCAAGAAATGGCCGATTACAACGAGTAAATACCATATCATGATATTTATCCATTTTTCATTAACATCACATCAAAACATACAGTTTTCCGTTTTTCTCTATCCTCTTCTAATCTCACGAACGAAGACGCAAAGAATCGCGTAGCCATTAACGCGGTCGTTCAAATATCAGATTTGACCAACGCATTGCCCACGATCGATCGTTCGAAAAAGACGAGGCACGATATATTTCAACTTTCGTTCTTGCTTTCACGAAAACAAACCATTTGCGATTATTCTCGTCGTTTTACCACTCTTTTTCTTTTTCCCTCTTAATCGAAGTCGTATATTTTTAAACCTAGTTTTTGCACGTAAACTTCTCTCTCCAGGTATACGTCATAAATTTCTTCAAATGCTCTGACCACTCATCTTTTCTTCGTCTTTCACTAATCGTTTCATCTCTCTCAATATGCGCAAAGATAAAAACATAGCTCAAATTTCATTCGCTCGTAAAAGTTAATTGCTCGTAGTCAAGCTTCTTGAGCAACGGACTTATAACGAATAAAATGTTACAATCGAGAAAGTTCGTTAGACGAAACTTAGATATAACTTTTTAGCTTGTTTCAAAAAACAATGGAGGACTCATGAAAGACAATATTGACACGTATCGATTCGTTCGAAATGGTATAAGTGGGCTGTTTGACTAATTCTCGAAATGGAAAAATCGAGTATCTATCTTTCGGGCGGAAAACGCGGGTGCGTGCAAAAGGGTGCGACCTGGAACAGGGGGGGAAGGCGGTGATCTACGCCACGGTGGTCTGCGCTAGTGGTCAGCGGTAGCGACGGCAGAGGTTCGGTATGATCTATGGTTAGGGGTTGGTAATAGGGGCCAGGGGCGAAGAACGAGGGGTTTTAGCTCAGGGTCTCCCTGGATGCGAACTTCCGGCGTCACCGATAAGTATCGACTCGCAGGGGTTCCTACCTGGCACGCTACGTCCGGTTTTCCGATAGGGGATCGTTAAGTGGCGCAAAATAGGCGCGTGCTTCGTCGCTTTCCGCTCGTTTGGAACGCGTTCTAGTCGCAGATGACGTGCGCTAAATCTATTTTTCATTTGTATTTTTTTTTTTTTTTAACAAAAATAGAATTGAATATAACAGCGTATCACAATTTTTTCCACGATTTTTCGTGGCACGATATTTTCGTATAACGGGAAAAAAAATGCATCGAGACGATCAACGAATGAGAAGAAGGGTATACGACTTAGGCGTAGGTTCGTAAGTCAGTACTACGCAATGCAATGCGGAGTAATGCGGATTTTCGAAGATATCGGAGAAGTACGATCCGGTCGCGGACAAGGCTTATCCGCACTCGATCTGGTCGGACATTATAGGGCTTGAGAATGCGATGGTAGGGAATAAGGAAAAGAGAGAGGCGAGAGAGAGAATGAAAAAGTGGAAGAGACGTAGAAAGAGCATAGAGTAAAAAGGATTTTATGAAAATTGCTCGAGCGATGCGCCGCGGCGTGTCTGCTTGGGGATCGGTCGCTCAACGCCCTTCGCTCGTAGGCGTCGAGACTCCGCCTCCCGGGAGCGAACACGATACACCGCCTCGGACCGCCTCTCTGCTTTCTATCTCTACCGTGGTTCTTCCTCCTCGAGGCTACCGGTCGCGTGCGTTCGCTCGCAATTTTCATCCCCACCATTAGCTCCGTCTCGCTTCCTATCGGGCGAAACTTGCCCGTTTCGTATATACGTGTTCACTGTTCTTTGAAGATTCTCTCGTAACCGTTGGTGGTGTGCGCGCGCGCACGCGATTTCTCCGAGATCCGTAGTCCGTGATGCGGTTTCGTTCGCCCTTCGGCTCGACTCGGGTCGAGGTTCGAGAGTCGCCTCCGCCTTTGCCCCCGCCCCCGCGTTAAACCACGCCGCGACTGCTTTCGCCTTCGTCTTCGCCTTCGCCTTCGCCTTCGCGAGTCTACTCAAACCACCCCCTCCCCGTTTAGGCAACGATCGCCGCGCCAAAGGTGACTGTCCAAGTCAGTGTCGAAGCCGCGCAGTCATCGGTTGCACCGCGTTCTGGAACTCTTTCTCGCTCCGTCCTTTCAAACTCCTCGCCCAAAGTTTGCCCTATTTCTCGACGAATGTGCTCGATTCAGAACAGACGTTTCGCGTTTCTTTGCCCATGGCAATGTTTTGAACGAGATTCGTTCGTTTATCGAAAATTATCAATGATCGTAGTGTATATACATCAGTGAGAAGACAGGATCGAAGTGTTTTCCATCAAACGGAAAAGTAAGTGTGTTTCATTGATTTTTCGAAATGATTACGAGGATCGTTCATGTTGATCTGTCATTGGTGACTTCTTCTCGATAAAACGCGAATGCAAAACAGTTTTCACCTCAAACTCGTTCGACTCGATGATCGACATCGAGAGATTTCGATCGAATCGGTGACGCGATCATTTCGGTTTGTCGGCGAAAAATTTTACCGGTAGTGTGAGTCAAACATCAACAGCGATTGATGTTTCTTGATTGTTAGATCAACGATAATCGTCAGAGGATAAAAAGAAGCAGAAACGAAATAGAAATCAACTGGCAATTCGACTTTGGCTTGGAACGCTACAATGTCGTGTTTGGACGGCTGATTACGAGTGAGTAGACGCCATTTTTATACAATTGCGATTCGCTTTTTAGCGCATAAACCTGTGCATTTATTCGACTCAATGCTTTCAAGTGGATGAAAACATTTATTTTTGTTGCGATTGTGATAATCGGTCTGTGCCATTTGTTACAATAGAAGGATACGGGTCGTTATCTGTATGCTTGGTTATCGGCGTTAATTAACGATAACGACAATGGAGGTAGGTCGCGACACCTATCAGTTTCCGTTTTTTCTTCCTTTTTCAATCTAATCGTAAATCGTAAAGGATATTAAGATTCATTCTTATCGTAGATTCGTGTGACATAAGATATTTATACAATAATCATATGAAATAAATAAAATAATACAATGCAACGTGGTAAAGTATTCCTGATTTCTTGAAATGTTGATTTGCAAATACTAGGAATAGTGTTTAACGGATCGTTCGATTATCGTTATCGCGATACATCGAAATATGCCGGCACCGTCATTCTTTCTCTGGTAGGTTATCTTTTCCCATTTCCCGTAAAAACTAATAAGATAAGAATATGCCTCGATCCAAATATATAAATATATACATATAAATAAAATATTTGTATGTATATATATATATGAAATATTTATTCATTATTAATTTTGGAACTAGCCGCTAGGAATATGAAATTCGAGCTTCGTTTTATCTTTATGGACAACGACAATCATAGATATAGAATGATAACTAACGAGAACGCATTAAAACATTAACATTTAAAAAATTTTATGACATTTTATAGTAATGTGAAATTATTCATTATGTCCCGAATATAATATTTGCAAGAAGAATTCGAACGTATAACAAATAAAAATTTTAATTTTAATTTTAATCCAAAAGAGAGAGAATTTTTTCTTATTCAAAAATGAAAAAACGTAAATTAGAAAAAGATAAAAATTAAAAGAAAGAAAAAATAATAAATACGGGAGGATAATAGATACGTGAACGCGATGATTCAATCATGGATTGTTTCAAACGATCTGGAATCTGAGAATGACGAAGATTCTGATGCAAAGGGATCGGAGTTGGAGTGCCTTTTCCAGGGATGTGACGGCGCCGGCGGCGGCGGCGGCGACGGCGGCCTGTATCGCTCTACGAGAACACTCGTCCGGTTCTTAGGCCTAATTGGTTGTCGCCCGGCGCCTCGTCTTGTTCACGGAGAAAGCAGGCCTTTCTCAGTTACCACGCCGTTCAATCTTTTTTCTAACCACCCTTTCGAGAGTGCTCGCTATTAAGAGCGCGTCGAGTACCTGTGCCGCGTGTCGGTTGTTAGTTCGGATCAAAACGAGAATCTGCTGCTTTGAAATTAAAAAGTATAGAAAAGAAGATATCGTGCGATCGAATCGACAAGAAAATCGAAGCGACTTTCGAAAAATAGATTGAAGGTACGGTTTTGAATAGAATGACGCGACGGACGCGAATGCATGACGAAGCGTACGCAAAGCGAGCGTATCAGGAAATGCGCAAAGCATAATTTAAGATTAATTTATCGTAATAGCTACTCCACGTATCGAATAGATATTTTTATTGGCGTTCGCTTTCTGTACGATATGCATTTATTGAATGTCGTGTTTATCGAGCATCGTAAAACGATCGTTAATGCTTTTACGTATCGATAACGATCGTCACGGGTCCTCGTAATAATGACGTTGCCACGCTGTCTACCGTCGGATCGATAAGATCTTTTCGGAGAGATCACAAATAGGAGACCGAATCTCCTAATTTATCAACCGCGTTTTCGGCTATCCCCACAGGCTCTCCTCTTGAAAACATCGATTTTCGCGCGAACGATCGAAACGATGAACAAACGGACGATTGAAAAATAACTCGAAGCCGAGACTTCGAGTATATCTTCTCGAAGTTCGATATTTCGTTTCGAGGTCGATAGAGAAGAGTTCGGGGTAAAATCCGGTAAAATGGTATCGAGCTATCGAAGCGGCGAGCGAGTTTGCGCGCATCGGGCAAAGACCCGTTACGTCGGAGGACGAGGTAATTAATTTAAGCCGCGAACGCCTCGGCACTAGGCCAATGCAAACACCTTCTTTGCACGGTCGCACGCACAGCCGCGCGCGGCTTACAACGTTCGCGCTGCGCCACGCCGCCGCGTGCGCGTCTCTTACTCTCGAGATGCGCGATCCTTTACCATCTTTTTCTTTCCTTTCTCCGTCCACTTCTTCGTTTTCTTCTTCTTCTTCTTTCCTTCCATCTCTTCCCTCTTCTTCCGAGTGGGCAGCGCGCAAACCTTTCGATCCTGGATCCGGGATATAACTGTACAACGAGGCTGTCGCGACTTTGAACCGACTAGTTCGACGAGCAAAAGAGCCATCACCGTCGCGAGACGGAATTCTTACTGGTCGGTTATATTCCATGGATTAGACGAATCTTCGTGTTTCGTCGTTGACTCGAAACACGGTTGACGGTTGAACGAGAAGTAAAGTAATTTGTTACGAACGAGGAGAAACGTTTAATAGGTACACGAAATTCTATCCTCGCTTTATCTTTGCAACAAGGACAACTATAGAGTATGACAGCAAGTGAGAGACGAAGAGAACTGAAGCATTTAAAGAAATCGTGAAATTAGTCGCTTCACTGGGTTCAAGTGGTAGGGGACAAGTGGTAGGGATAACTACCGTATATAAATATATCCTTCGAGAATATCCTCGAACATATAACGAATAAATACCACGGCGGAGAAATTCCAACGAGGAATTGAGTAGAAAACAACGCGAATCGTTTACAAAGAAAAGAGAAAAGAATTTAACGAAGCAACCGCGAATCCGTATCGCGACGTTAATTACCATCCCGAGTAATCCAGTCAGGTTTGACTAGGAGCAACTTGGTTCGCGGGTTCGATCGCGACTGGCTGCCCCTCGATAAGGGCGAGTTCGTGTCTGGGAGATGCGTGACGAGTAGCGCACGTATCGAGATGTCCTCGAGTACGTCGAAACCGCGTAGAGAGATTAAAAATCCGAAAGCCGAGCGAATAAGGCGAGGGAGGGAAGAAAACAGCCTGGTTTAACGAACCGACCAACGACGACGGCGAGGATGAGAACGACGACGAGTACGATGGCGAAGGCGACGTATCGCTGCGTTAATTACCACGGCGAGAGAGGAGCTCGGACCAAATGCGCGCCACGGTTAGAGAGAAGGATCGCTCTCGTCGTCCCTCGCCTATCTATAAGAGGGGTGGCGTGCGGTCGAACCTCGTCGCTGCGGCAGATGCATTAATTGAACCGGCTTAAATTATAGCCGGTCGCTAATTGCGCTCTTCTTCTCGGCCCGTTCGACCGCGAAAGACACGCGGCATTTCTCCTAGCGATTGCGCGCGATTAAACCGTCCCGCGAAACAGCCAATCTACCTCTTTCTCTTTCTTACGTACATGTGTGGTGTATACGGAGCCGCGCATGCGCAGGCACGCTTGGTGTTCCATTCTGCTTCTATCAATACGCAAACGGGAAAAGAAAATCGATAGGAAATCGAACTGCGAGATCAATGGTGGAACTAGAGCGAGAGATACGTAGATAGATAGAGGAGGGTAGGAGAAGAATCGGTGGGAACCGGAAGAGAAGAGAAGCAGTCAAGCGGTCTCTCTCTCTCTCTCTCTCTCACCTGGGGTGAGTTTCGCGATAGTTAAAACCGGCCCTAAGGAATTACGATACGATAAAGCTTGTATGAGTTGGCGTGCTGCCAGTGATATTGCGGGCACCGTGGAAAGTTGGACGTCCCAATGGATTACTAAAGTTAAGCTACGTCAGTCACGGTCAGTACTTTGACGGTTGACCGCTTGGGGGACACCGTGTGTCGTTGATGGTAATTCGGAAATTCAAACGTAAGTTCGCGGCTAACAACGGTCGAAAATTATCACCGGATACCGGATTTAAACAACAAATATCGTTTTCCAGTGCGATAGTTCGATAGTTCGATTCGAAAGAAGTATCTCGTATCGTATCTACGATGCGACGACGATGGTAAATACGAAAAACGGAAGAAACGACGTGGCACGTGGTTCGCGTGCTTAGGTTCGATATATCGCGATTGCGTAACTCGATTAACGGTAAAATCACTCGTGGTCCATGGCAGAGCAAACGGGCCAGAGTTTGATACATAAAAATTGACACGCGACGAGATCCATGAGTTTCTTAAGTGTGAATAGAAGAAAATGGGAAAGAAACGAGATGAGGTTATCGAACGATGCGTCTCGATCGGGTGAAGTGTACACACACACATACATATATATATAAATAATATATATATATATATATATATATATATATATATAGACAATCCACGCACGCTACCAACCGCGGCGGATTAATTCGATCGGAGGGGATCGTAGGAGAAAGAGAGCGATAAAATCGTAGCCGTAGCTGCTCCAGACAATAATCGTAACGTCTCGAGTCCGCGGTAGAGGCGATTCAGGTCCGGTTCGAATAAACGCGACGAATCCTTATCGTTAATTGGACGATAAAGGTAAAGGTATGTATCGTCGCGCGCCATTCCCGCGGATCTTCTTACTCAACCCGTACCGACGATTTATTTGGCCGGATCGCGGTATACCCGGGATCGATATACAACCGCGAAATCCGGTGTGCTTGACCGGTTTCAAAAGATCATCGAAAGATATTGCGGTCGCGCCTTAAAACGAGTCGCGGAAACGGTAAATACCTCCGCGGATCGATATATCGAAGGAATTAGATATCATCGAGCGCAGCTTTCCTTATCCAGAGGGAAAATCTGTGATATGATTTTCCTTGATATCTTACCCCTCGAAACAATGGATCGAAACGGTCCATCACTTTTCTTCCTTTTCGCAGGACACGAGAGAATACGATGGTGTATGGTAACATGTTTTCAGGTGTCAAGAAAAAGGAAAGGAGTACGACCTTTTAATATTTTAGCTTGTCGTCCGATAGTCCACACTAGAGAAGAGGAAAGAATGTGTTACAACGTCTGATGAACATCGGTAATAATATTGATAACAATGAATTATGATAATTATTAACTGCTGTTGCGATTAATTATATATTCTAACATTTATTGTCATTATTATTTGAAAAACTAAATTTCATCAATCATCGTTATATAGGCCAGTTTCTGATCGAGTTTTAATCCATGGAATTTAAATAAACTCGAGACTTGATTCATCGATTACACGGAAACAGAATCTCAGGATTCAGAAGAAGGGTAAAGCACCAGCGGGAGATTAACTCTCGCAATTCAACTCGACGATCGAGCGCGACGACGCGACACCGCAGCACCGTTCTCGCGATGTTAATTAGAAAACAAACAGAAAATTAACGCGAACCCGGCAGCGAATCTCTCCGGTCGGCCGTTACTCACGATTTATCGTAACTCGTTCGAAGTCCGGTCGGTGACCGGTTTATGCTCGAGATTGGTCGGCGATGAGCGTGCGACCGCGCGCTAGAGCAAGCGGTACGCAAACGCCCCAACTGATCCTCGCTGCTGCTCGAAAATCATCGATACGCGCCGCGAATCCGCTCCACCGTGTCGCACGTCGGATCAAGAGCGCGCGAGCAGGAAGTCGCTCTCTTCCCGCGCGAGAGCGAAACCAGTTTGCCTCAGGTTCGAGGCAAAAAAAAAAAAAAAAAAAAAAAGATCATGAATTATCGCGTAATCGCGAATACGTTTAACCCGTTAACGCATCGACGGTTGATCGATCGATTTTATTTTACTCCTCTTCTCATCTCCCTCCTCCATCGATCCTTCGTCCCACGAAGGAAACGAAACAACGACGGAACGGAACGGAACGGACAGTTAAGGGCTCAATTCGTTAATATTTTGAACTAAAAATAGCAACGATAACGCTTTCACAACTATCGAAGCCACTGTACACATACACGCATTCGTATATTCGAAGAGTGTGAAAAATCGAAACTCGCGACCGGTTGCTCGGGCGGCGAAAATCTTCCCGACCGTTAATCTTGATTTATGATAACCGCGACCGCGATCTGCTCTCCGGAGACCAGAGCGGATAATTGGATCGCGCTTACGTCCCGTGACTTGGCCGCTACCGGTCTCCCGTGGCTGGATCACTCGCTAATTTCACCTCGTTCCTTTTGCTTTCTCGCCTCGAGGACTCCCGTCCGCGAGATCCCGCACGAAACAGTCGAAATCGAGAGACGGTGGTCACGCATGGAAAGACGTTAAATAACCGATCGATCGGTTTTTGTGAGGGAACGGGATCGGGAACGGGAGCGCGAATCGTTGCGCGGTAAAGTGTCTTCGTGCGATTCGATCGCTTAAGTTTACACGGAACTTCCCGGATACGGTCGAGAACCGGTCGAGAGTCGGTGCGTGCCGGTCCGAATAATCGACTCGGTTAATTAGCAAGCGCGATCGATTCCTCTTCCTCGAGCTCATTTCGGAAATGAGACGTTCCTTTCTCACTTTATTCGATTTCTCTTGGATTTCTCTTTTAAAGACAGTTTTATTTGTTTACTACTCGGGAATGAATCGAACGAATTCGCGCAACCTGGATGGACAAACTTGAATTCGCCACTTTTTTATCCGATAGATATAACGATGTGCTATAACGGGTAAGGTTAAAAGAGTGGATGAAGCTAATAGAGTGGTTAAATCTAGGACATACGATACATGGTTTCATACTCATTTCTCAATGAGTTTGTATAGAGTTAGGTTAGAATAAAATGCGGCTGTCCAGAACGCGATAATAATATATATTTCAAACTTGTGAATCATTGATAATCATAGGTTTACCCGGATAATGTTAGCTTTTATCCACTCTTTTAACTTATCCGTAATGTATACGGAATTTATATTCATTATAAGTTCACAACTCGAGACCGAGCATATATTAGTTCTTAGAGACACGAAAGTATATTAATTTCTAAGTCTAGTTTTATCTTTGCCAATAACGACAGTAGAGTGCGACAACTAGCGTTGGAAGGAAAAAGAGGAAAAGAGAGAGGAGTCCAAAAAAGCATTTGAAGAAATTAGAATTACTCGCTTCGCTGGTTTTAACGAGGGGTTCCCTTTAGTAGTGGGGATTACTCCCGAGAATGTATCGACGAAAAGAGGTCGAGTTCACGAATAACGAATAGCGAATACTGCATAGGAGAGGCCGAATGGAAAAAGAACGACGAGACGTCGGTCGCAAAGTTTTCAGCAGCCGCGTTTAACCGAGGTCTAATGCGAGGCGCGCGTATTATGGCGTGTGTATTATGCGGCTGTTGGGCCGACTGGCTGGTCGGATGGCTGGTTGGGTGGATGGCTGGCTGGTCAGGCGGCTGCTCGAGCTTGTGTGCGCGTCTGTGTGTGCCGTTTGCAAGCGAGCGTGCGTGCATCGGATCGGATCCGTTCGAGAGTGTTGGTGCGTTGATCGAGCGCCCTCGAGGAGTATAGAGACAACGGCCTGCCGATACACCGACCGTGTTTCTCAACCGAAACCGAGCCTCCTCTCACGTTCTCGGCTCCCCAAAGATTCGTGCATCCGGATATAATTCCGTGGCCATTACCTTACACTCATATCTAGCTTCGTTACCCTCGATCCAAGAATGAAAACAGATTCAAGACAATTGGTTGGATTCGCGCAGCGGTCATCGAGCTAATCGGTCGAGCTCGTTGCGACCGATCGAGACGAACGGTTGGGAACGTCTGCGCCGCGACGAGCGGTGCAACCTTGTTCCCGAGGGAAACAGACAGGAAAAGGAATCGCGGAGGAACACGAAAGGCGACAAGGCGCGGCAAGTTTTATATTATAATTAGCCCCGGACTCCTATACTGGACGGCCGACTCGAGGCGACAATCTGGCGGCGAGCATTTCGATATTTTCGAGTATTTCGGAGAGGACCCGATATACGGTGATAGGGAAAAGGTGAAAAAACGCGCGAAAGAAAGTTGGCAAGAGGAACGAGCAATGGATCCTCGAGTGTTCTCCGAAGAAGAACGAAGCGAAAGGGCGTACGTGTATGGCACTCGTTGGTGGTAGGGATGATGGCGTTGGAAGGCTATAAACGGACGACCCCCTGCTATCGATGGGCTTTCTCGTTTGATGGGGGAACTAACGACAGGACGGGTGGATATAATGGATACTGGCAACAGTCGGCCGGCTGTTTCCTCGAATAATAGATTCGGGGATGAAACGAAAGACGAAACTGCAATGGTGGTTTCAAGTAAAATGGCGCTTCCATCTCCGACTCTTTGACACGTATATGCGAGAAATATGGATGGATATGCGAAACGGCGGAACGGAAGGTTCGCTCGAATCGGTTTCACGGGTATGCAGGAAACGGAGGACAAGAGGCAGTGACAAAGATATCGGGGCGAAGATAAGAAGAGACAGGTTGCGTCGAAAGCGTTCACGTACCTGAACTCGGTGTTTCAAAGACCTATATACCTACGCGGGACGAAAAATGCAGGCGACGACCTTATTGGAAAGTCGTGTTCTACAATAAAACCGGAAGTCCGAGAGCCGAACGGTCTCTATGCAGAGGAATGAACCGGCGACACGTTTTACGACCAAGCACGGATGTTCAAATTCCAGAAGAAATTTTTCTCGAATATCGGTGTTTAAATAGATCGAGAATGATTCCGTTTCCAATCTCGATGTAAAAATGATATTTCAGTTTCTCGCAGGATTGTGTTAAGTTAGGTTATGTTTGATCTAAATTCTCCTTGAATCGATCTTATCGCAAAAATGATCTCGCATCTCTCAAAATTAATTCATATTTCGATTTTTCATAGGATTATATTAAATTAAATTATATTTGTAAATTTTTCACGAATCGGCATTTGAATCGATCTCATCGCAAAGATAATTTCAATCTCAATTAAACGAATAAAAATAATACATATTTATATTTTTCGCGAAGTTAGATTAAGTTAGGTTATGTTTGAATTAAATTCTTCTCGAATCGGCATTTGAATCGATCTCATCACAAAGATGATTCCAATCTCAATTATCTCAATTAAAAACAATATATATTTGTATTTTTCGCAAGGTTAGATTAAATTAGATTATACTTGAATTAAATTCTTCTTGAATCGATCTTACCGCAAAGATGATCTCGCATCTGTCAAAAATAATTTTTATTTCGATTTTTCGTGGGATTATATTAAATTATATTATGTTTAGTCTAAATTCTTTTCGAATCGATCTCATCGCAAAGATAATTCCAATCTCAATTAAACGAATAAAAATAATACATATTTGTATTTTTCGCGAGGTTAGATTAAGTTAGGTTATGTTTGGACTAAATTCTTCTCGAATCGGCATTTGAATCGATTTCATTGCAAAGATGATTCCAATCTCAATTAAACGAATAAAGAGATTAAGTTAGGTTATGTTTGAACTAAATTCTTCTCGAATCGATCTCATCGCAAAGATGATTCCAATCTCAATTAAAAAATAATACATTATTTTTCGCGAAGTTAAATTAAGTTAGGTTATGTTTGGACTAAATTCTTCTCGAATCGATCTCATCGCAAAGATGATTCCAATCTCAATTAAAAAATAATATTGTATTTTTTGCGAGCTTAGATTAAGTTAGATTATTTGAAAAATTCTAAATTCTTCTCGAAAAGTTAGGTTATGTTTGGATTAAATTCCAAGAGAAATTCTGCCTCGACTCGATCGATCTTTGCGCGAAGACGATTCCGCTCGCATCTCGGCGTAAAAAAATCTTGGCGTTAGGATTTCTCGATACCAGGATGCTCACCGACACTCTGTCCTAGCTGGAAACGCGGGAATGCCTGCGAGTCGTGAACTTTTCTCTCGGCCGCTCGAGGCTGGATGCATAAATCTCCTTTAGAGTCATGCAATGAATAGGAAAGATAGAGGTAGGGGTGAAGCCATACACGCTTCCCGGTTCATACACCCGGTTCGCAAAAATTTCCCAACTACAAGGCGAGCCACTCTATAATTCATAAATATTTAAATCGCGGCGAGGAACCGCTCTTGTCTCTTATCAACGGTATCCCCGCGTAAGCCAATCACGCTTTCCGTTTTTCCGCTCGTTTTTCTGCGTCGACGCAAGGGAAACTTGCGCGCACTTTTGACGAGGAGTTGCCCAAAGTAGGCGTAAGTAGGTAAACCAGGTGTCGCGGATCGCGCTCGTTTTTCATTCGTCCCTTTCTCTTTTTCCCCCTCCCCCTTTTTTTTTCACGCGCGTCTCCATCTAAAGGTGGATTTACACTTGTCACGTATCCTCGTTACGCGTCATCATTGTCATTAACCGTGAATCTGAAGTATAGACACGTCTCGTCGTCTATCCGAAGAATACGATCCGAACCATACCACAATTTTACTTATTTTATTTTTCAGGTTCATAAAAACGAAACGAATGATGACTCGATAATACCCAACTTGTACCCAGTTTGGACGCTTTATTGCTCGATTATTTCTATCGAGGGAGAAGAATTGATTTCTCTTCCTCGTGTACGGATACACAATGATGGATGATGGGACAAAAAAAAAATGTTACACTATGTATGTGTCACGATGACAATGTGACACGTGGACATACGTAATAAAAAAAAAAAAAATAGATTCGATTTGAGCGAGAAGGTTTATAAAGCTCGGTGTTATTTAAAAATAATAATGATAATAATAACTATAATTGCAACGAGTCATCATAAGAAACAAGAATCGCAAGAGTTGCGTGGTAAGAGAAGAAACTCGATTCGGATTCTAGTCGATTGAAATCGGTGTTCCTCGATTAAGAGGCAAACGGAAGAGATTCGTTGGTTGGATTTGCGCGTATACGCGCGGGATCGTGCATACGCGTGGAAACGCGGGTGTACGGTCGTCGCTTCTGATATTTACGAGCTCGCCTTCGTTATTTCGTATGCGCGCGAGATCGAGATCTCGTTCGCTTCGTGGAGACGGTCGTATAGGGATCGTTATTTAAAAAAAAAAAAAAAAAAGAAATAAAGAAGAAAAAAAAGTATATTTACTTGAGAATGTTGGCTGAAAGATTCTTAAAAGTAATTGAAATTGGAAAATTCCGGCTTGGTTTAGATCAGTGGTTCCCAATCTGTCCGAGTGTTGATGAGTCAGTGTTTTTTAATTATTATTATTGCTATCGATTATCTAAAGATATTTGAAAAAGGCAATGCTGCAAATGATAAAACAGTGTCGCCCTCTTCGATTTTGCTTACCTTGTACGAGGAAGACGGTCATAAATTATTGAGAATTATTGGAATATTAGGAAAGAGAGTTGCAACTCGAGAAGGTTAGAAAAACATTAATCTTCGAAATAACAACGCGACACTTATTTTTTTTAACCACATTTGAACCGCGCGTGACAAGTTATGCAACATTTTTTCCACTCCAAGGGTCGTCAGTTGTCTCCAAGCGAACTTTTACGCTTACTCTTAACCCAAAGCTAATCGTTAAGGTGCAACTTCACCGCTTTGTCGATAACTCTTCGTTCGTATCGCTGGCCACCACTAACAACCGGCCGCGATTTCGAAGGAATCTGGCAATAAACTAACTAACTTGGTAGGAAAAACTCGATTCGAAACGCGAAGAGCGAAGATACTAAAAGATAGGTGCATCCGGGACACGAGCGTACGTGTGAGCCATTAAACGAGCTCGGCCACTTGCAACGACCTATTTTCTCGACCGTTTCACCGTTTTTAATAAACTCGAAACGAGAAGACACTTGTTTTTCGCGTCCGCCTCCGTCGCCACTTCCGAACATCGCAATGAGCCTAATTACTGCCGATAAGCGAGCATAAGAAATTCTTTAAATAGTTTCTAAGCGTCGGTAAACGAAGTTCGTCGATATAAAAGTGATTGGTTTGCGCATCGGCCGTCGCTTCGATACGCGATACATCGAAATATTCTCGATCGATCATCTCTTCGATCGAATTCTTTTCAATCGATTCTTTCTTCGCTCGAATCCTTTTAGAAAATTTCTTTCTTTGATCGAATCTTTTCTTTTTATCGAATTCTTTTCGATAGATCGAATTCCCCTCAATCGATTCTTTCTTCGATCGAAATATTTTCCGATAGTTTTTTTTTCTTTCGATTTATTCCCGATTAATATTTTTTTTTTTATCGATTCGATCATTCTTTTTAAAAAAATTTATTTTTGATATCGATTTTTATTTATTCCAAACTATCATTCCCAAGGAACAGAAGATAGATCGATAGAAAGTTGATTGCATTAGTTCATGGATACGTTCCTTTCCAACGAAACTTCTTAACTCTTTCATTAATGAAAATAAAATAAATTACATTTCTCGTAATATTTTTAAAAAATATACTTGATACTTATGGAAATAATTTTCTGAAACGCGACGATAAATTATAACAAACCACTTAAGTACATCATTAGCCTTCTACTCTTTCGCAACATTTATTTCAATTTTTCCATAGAAACAGAGGAAATTTAAAGATCAGATAGCAAAAATTCTCACAGTCAGGTACGAATCCATCCTTCTTTTTCCTTTTTTCGATTTTTCAGGTCCGTTTGTCTCATCAGACGTTCTCACTAACGCACACGCTTCCAACACGCACAGACACCGACACCTTGTCTCTTTCTTCCTTCTTCTTCCTTCAAATATCATCTTCCTCGTCGTAACATTTTTTTTTCAGCCTCGGCGTCACGCTCGTCGAGGCGTAAGCACTCGTAAACGAATAAATGAATTTATGCGTTATTATTTACGCCAGTATTTACGCCAACAACCGTTATATAACATAACCTGTACGTTAAAAATAATTGATCGCGTTCCCACATCGAGATGCGCAGCGACGTTACGTTTGATGATCGCGAAAGAGCGACGAAGAAAAGAAGTCGGAAGCGTAGTGAATCTCGTAGAGATTCCAAAGTGCAGATAAGCTCGCGTGCCTGTCAATGGAACCACGCCGTGGAAGGACGGGGAGATGAGAGAGGCGCGTGCCGAAACTGGACTGGAGCGCAATTTCCGAGGAATCTTATCTCGAGTTTGCATCTTCGGTATCAGGTTACCGAAAGGGCCGTTCACACTGGATCGTTCCTTCCGCTCTTTGGTAAACTTGACAAGATAGACGAGAGCGAAAAGAAAACATCTATTTGTAGTTTAATAAGATGTCCTATACTTACTTTAAATTAGATGCTTGAATAATGATAATAATTGACGACGATTTAAATAACGGTGAGAGACGTCACGAAATCGATCGTTAATTTATTCTCACCATAGGAAAGTTGAAAACGTAAAGTGATCATCCGAAAAAGCAAAAAAGGAAAATAGAAGAGAAATAGAGATTATAATACGGTATGGTATGCTTGCTTAAATATCCGTCATTATCCCCACCAACTCTTGGAAATGGAAGCTTCGAGCGTACCGAATGAAACTTGACACCAATCGTTAATTGTTGGGCAACGTATCAACACACGTGCACATATACCTCACTCACACTCATCTCTTCTTGTTTCTTTTATAATTGAATTCGCACAAGTCACTTAAGTGTACAATACTGTATGAATAATAGAAGGAGAGAAAGAAAGGCGTATTTTGAATATAAGAAAACTAAGACGGAATCACGGAAATGATAAATACGGTTGATCGAATAGGAATCCCGTAGCCGCGAATATCGGAAGAACAAAGTGACCGACGCGACGAGAGGAAGGAATGAAAAGAGACAGATGCCGAGACGGGAGCGTGCGAGAGTGTGAGTCGGTTTGCTACGACCGGGCTACGACCGGGCTACAAGAAAACCCTTCTACGCGGTCGGCGCCGTGGCGCCTCGGCCATCCAACGATCGGCCCATCCGGCGACACTAGCGGCGGAATGGACTTTGACTCGATCCGATTAGTATCGAATGGAATCGACTCATCGCGAATCGAATCGACTCGACTCGGCTCGACTCGACTCTCGCCTCTGTTCACACTTGTCCGTCAAACGACGATTCTTTTAAATTAAATAAAGAGAAAGGTTTCGTACGGAACGGAAGCTCGAGTTGGAGGGAGAACCAGTAGACGATTCGAAACGATTAATCAGTCTCGTAGAGAATCCCTGTACATTTATATACATATGTATTCACTTTCGTTTCGTTTCGTTTCGTTTCGTCTCTAGTTCGAAGGCTGACGACCGAAGAAACGAAAAAGGAGCGAGAGGAGGGGGAAATAGAAGTGAGCAAAGCTGAGTGGAGCCGGGATGAGACGAGTCCGGCTTGGGAAAAAAAAGAAAAGAGCGCGACAACGATGGACGAAGAGAACGTTATTCCCATTAGCGTCGCTTCGTATCGATGAGTCGGCCGAGTGGCCGGTCCTTTCCAACCTTTTTCACGCTCCAGTCTTTCACGCTCCTTTTTAACGATTCTCTCGAGGACGCGCGCATCCATGTCAATCGTCTGAACTGCGCGGCCGCGATAGTCACGATAGCTGCTTCCTCTTCGATCTCGCGATCCCTCTCGCCTTTGAAACGCGAACTTCGGCCTGGCGCCAGATGCTTGCTTGTCCCGCCGCCGCTCTAACCGCCGGTCCACCGTCCAAAACACGATTAAACTTCTAACCGGTTCCCATTAAAGCCCTTTACCGCGAATCCTTCGCATTAGACAGCTCGCTCAGGAAACTCGTTAGTCTCGACTATCGTTCGCGTGAAATCCTTTCTGAAATCATTGATGAACCGTCGCCCGTGATGAACCGTCGATTTCTCGCAGCGTCGATATATATATATATATATATATATATATATATACGAAGCATAAACGCGCGTTTTGCGTTACTTTGCGATATGTATCGCATATTTATCGATATGATTCATGTTCTCGATAATTTCGTCTTCGAAAATCATTAATCAATTTCCAACGAATCTGATGAAAAAAACGAAGAGATATAAATTTGACACTCTCCACTCTATTTCTATCTCCCCGTATTATAGATAAATCTCTTAAAATCACTCGTCGTTATTTCTTTCTACTTGATGATCATTAAGTAGTATCGTATATATTACGATAGAATCTAAAATCGGGAAATCGGATGACACAGAGATGGTGGATCCGACCGAGGAATCCCGATCTCGAGGAAGAGGACGCGTTCGCGGAACCGCGTAGACGCGAAAGCGGTGGAGCTTTGGTCCCGCCTACACGGGATCTTATTCGTGGCTGCGATGGCCGCTATCCTGTATCTCCGATTCTACCGCTCGATGCGGAGTCGCGCCTCGAAGGTGGAGACGCGGCTGCGCTCTCTGTCTCGCTCTCCCTCTTCTCCATCCCCTTTCGTTTCTCTCTCTCTCTCTCTCTCTCTCTCTGTCTCTCTCCTCCTCTCCGATCTTTGACGACCTTCCTCTAGAATCCACGGTCTTCCTTCCTTCCGTGCCTCCCCTTCTCGCACCCTCGCCCCCTCCCTCACTCCTCCGCCCCTCTGCCCTTCGCCTCCTGCCTCCCTGCCCAACGTCCCGCCCGAAGGGAACCTTCCTTCGTCGGAGTCCTTCTCCCCTCTTTCCCTCTCCTTCTCTCTCTCTCTCTCTCTTCTTTCTCCCTATTTTTCTTTTCCTTCTTCGCGTGGCCGCCGCTATGGCGAACCTCGCGACCTTCCATCCTCGTCGCACCACCCGGGGTGGCTGGACGGCGCAAACAAGCGCGCGCAAAACACCCGCCGTGCTCGAGTAACCGCGAGTTTCTCTTTCCTCTGTTCGAACAGATGCCGTGGTGTTAGCTCTCGGGGAGGATGTTTCACGGGGGCGGAAGTAGCGGGTACGGCGCTAGCTCCGACTACCAACAGCAGTCGCAACAACAGCAGCAACAGCAACACGGCCAACAACTTCAAGCGCCCGTCTACGTGCCGTCCTCGAGGCCTACGATCCCGTCCGCGGCCACAGCGGCGGCGGCCGCGGCCGCGGCCCAGTACCATTCCTTCCCCGGCTCTGGCTCGCCTGCTTGGTAAGTGACGTCTCGGTTATCTCGATGAGAAACGAGAATGGCACGAAAGTGGTGATCGATCGAGATGATGGAATTTGGGGAGGAGGGTGGTGGAATTTCGAGAATTTGTATCTCGATAATCGAAATCGATTTCCACTGCGTGGAATAATTTTTTTTTTTTTTTCGAAGTCATCGAGATACAATTCCCGAATTTCTGTAAACTGTAGGTTGCCTAGTCACGGAAGATGTGCATTCTCGCTCTGTTCTTGCTATCGGTATTCGTTATAGATAAAACAAAAGTCATGACATAATGAAATCGAATGATTTCACAGCATTGGCGTAGTCTTTTAATTAAACTGTCAATAATTGTAAATAAACAAAATTCTTTTTATCAAGGAGGCTACGCCAGTCAATGCTGCTTGTCGTTCTATCTCCGCCTCGATATATCCATAGAGATGTAGAAAATTTTAAAGATCGAAGTTAAGAGAAATAAAGTTATCTCGATAATTTACTATTCAAAATAATAATAACCATTAGAATTAATTCTCAAAGTCAAAATTATGAACGTCTCAAATAACTCAATATTTTAAATAAACTTTACTACTTAATTTTATTTTTCAATTAATTCCTTAATTTTATTACTATTCTCAATGACGACAATCAATTCTGTAACGAACGCTTATATATAAATTCAATGTACCTTTATCATTCACAAGCATGAATATCAATCCACCTGAACCAAGTTTTAATAATTTCGATCGATCACCGGTGCTACATCCCCGCATTCCTCGATCGATTCGTTTCAATAATTAACTCGAAATTTGGTTGGAAGGGAGAAGACTGCTGCAGCGGCGGCCTCGTGGCAGCATGGGGTGGAAACGTACGCGGCCCATCACGCGCTCGCGGGGCACGCAAGCGGGTCCGCGGCCGCGGCCGCTGCCGCCGCTGCCGCGATGGGCCCGCACTCGGGCCACACGCACCCGCACCCACACACGCACCCGCACGCGGCCCATCCGCATACCGGCCACCCTCACTCGAGCCTCGCCGCGGCCGCGGCCGCCCCCTTTTACGCGCAAAACGTCGCCATGATGTCCTCCTGGCGTGCCTACGACGGAGCCGGATTTCAACGTGCCTCCCCTTATGGTTCGTATTTTTTATTCCCTGTTATTATCCGCGTATTTTCATTTTCATTTTTCAAAATACGTATAAGCATTTTTCGATTACGTGGTGTTCAAAGTTATGTTCAACGTGCCTCCACTTATGGTTCGTATTTTATGTTCCATTATCCTAGTCTCTGTGTATTTTCATTTCTTAAAATAAGTGGTATTTTTTCAATCATATAATTGAAGTTTTATATATATATAATATAAGTGTCTCCTTATGGTTTATATTTTATTATCTATTTATCATGTTATTCTTCTTAAAAAATTCAGGTATTCTATTTATTTTTATTTTTTAAGATACGTTGCATTTTTCAACTTCACTGTCTGTTCTATCTATTATCCTTTTTTGAAGTATATATTTTATATTTTTATTTGTTAAGATATGTTTTTCAACTATATATGTCAAGTATAAAGTTCAATTTAAGTTTCAATTGTTCAAATCAATTTATTTTTATGGTTTTTATTTTGTATTTGTTTTATATTGTATTATTGTATCCATTTATCATTCTATTGTTCAAGCCTTCTACTTATTTTCATTTTTCAAGATACGTTGCATTTTTTAATTATATATTTGAAGTTGTGTGTTCAAAATTTCAGTTCTATTATCTTAATCTCTGTATTTTCATTTTTTAAGATACATTGCATTTTTCAACTTCACTGTCTCTTCTATTTATTATCCTTCTTTGAAGTATATATTTTGTATTTTCATTTGCTATGATATGTTTTTCAATATATGTCAAGTATAAAGTTCAATTTAAGTTTCGATTGTTCAATTTACTTTTATGGTTTCTATTTTATCGTCTATTTATCATTCCATTGTTCAAACCTTCTACTTATTTTCATTTTTTAAGATACATTGTATTTTTCAATTATATATTTGAAGTTATGTGTTCAAAATTCCAGTTCTATTATTCTACTCTGTGTATTTTCATTTTTTAAAATATGCTGCATTTTTTCAATCATATAATTGAAGTTTTATATATAGTATAAGTTAAAGTCTCCCCTTTGTATTTTATTGTCTATTTTTATGTTACTCTTCTTAAAAAGTTCAGGTGTTTTACTTATATTTATTTTTTAAGATACGTTGCATTTTTTAACTTCACTGTCTCTTCTATCTATTATCCTTCTTTGAAGTATATATTTTGTATTTTCATTCATTAAAATATGTTGCATTTTTCAACTATATATAAAATTCAAAGTTTCAGTTGTTTAACATATTTTTATGGTTTGTATTTTATTCTTCATTTAGCATGCTATTCTTCTTAGAGTTCAAGTATTTTATGTATTTTCAAAATACATTGCATTTTTCAATTACTTTATCTATACTATAAATTATTTTCAACATGCCTTCTCTTATGATTTATATTTTATTATCTATTTGTCATGTACTCTTTTCAAGCATTTTACTTCTTTTTCTTTTTTAAGATACGTTGCATTTTTCAACTTCTCTGCTTCTTCTTATGGTTCGTATTTTATTCTCTATCTACTATTCTTTTTTAAAGTACTTTGTATTTTCACTTGTCAAGATATATTGCATTTTTCAATCATATATGTCAAGTATAAAGTTCAATTTAAGTTTCAATTGTTCAACTTACTTTTATGATTTCTATTTTATTGTCTATTTATCATTCTATTGTTCAAGCCTTCTACTTATTTTCATTTTTCAAGATACATTGTATTTTTCAATTATATATTTGAAGTTGTCTGTTCAAAGTTCCAATTTTTCAATGTGTCTGTCCTTATGATTGGTATTTTATTATTATTGATATTGTTTATTTATTATGCTACTCTTAGGATTCAAATAATTTACTTATTTTTCAAGATATATTGTATAATTCAATTACATATTCAAAGTTTCAATTGTTCAACGTGCCTCCTCTCTTTTTCTTATTTTATTCTCTGTCTATGATATTATTCTCTATTTTTCATGTGTCAAGATAAGTTGCACTTTTTAATTATATAGTTAAAATTATATTCAAAGTTGTTCAATCTGTCTTATAATTCTTTTATTTTATTCTTTCCTTATCATGCAATTCTCCTTAGCATTCGACCATTGTATTTATTTTTATTTTTCAAAATACCTTGTATTTTTTTTAATTACGTACTTAAAGTTATGTCCAAAGTTTTGGTTATTAAATCTCTTCTTGTGATTAGTATTTTATTCTCCATTTATTATACTATCTTTCTTTAGGACTCAAATATTTTCATTTCTTCAAGATATGTTGCATTTTTCAATTAAACTTATTTGAAGTCATGTACAAAATTCCAATTGTTCAACATACCTGCCCTTATGATTGATATTTTGTTCTTTATTTATTATACTACCCTTCTTTAGGATTCAAGTATTTTCATTTCTTCAAGATATGTTGCATTTTTCAATTACATATTTGAAGTCATGTACAAAGTTCCAATTGTTCAACATATCTGCCCTTAGTATGATTAGTATTTTATTCTCTATTTATTATACTACCTTCCTTTAGGACTCAAATATTTTCATTTCTTCAAGATATGTTGCATTTTTCAATTATATATTTGAAGTCATGTACAAAGTTCAACATGCCCTTATGATTGATATTTTATTCTCTATTTATTATACTACCTTCCTTTAGGACTCAAATATTTTCATTTTTTGAAGATATGTTGCATTTTTCAATTATATATTTGAAGTCATGTACAAAATTCCAATTGTTCAACATACCTGCCCTTATGATTAATATTTTGTTCTTTATTTATTATACTACCCTCTTTTAGGACTCAAATATTTTCATTTCTTCAAGATATGTTGCATTTTTCAATTAAACTTATTATATATTATTATTTGAAGTCATGTACAAAGTTCCAATTGTTCAACATGCCTTATGATTGATATTTTATTCTCTATTTATTATACTCTATTTATTATACCCTCTATTTCTATTCCCTCTATTTCTCTATTTATTATACCCTCCTTTAGGACTCAAATATTTTCATTTTTTCAAGATATGTTGCATTTTTCAATTACATATTTGAAGTCATGTACAAAGTTTCAATTGTTCAACATGCCTGCCCTTATGATTAGTATTTTATTCTCCATTTATTATTCCATCCTCCACATATTTTCATTTTTCATCAAGATACGATCGTCTTCTATTTATTTTTATTTTTCAAGATACTTTGCATTTTTCAGCTATTTACTTTGAAGCTACGTTCAAAATTTCTTTGTCTTTTATCTCTTGAAATATTCAACGCGGCACTAAAGATTGTAAGAATGGCGAAAAATGCAACGAAATGATAAAATGATTATACATACATACACTTGTGTCAAACACTTGTACGCGAGTGATCATAAAGATAGACGAGGAAAATATCCTTCACATTTTTCCACATTTTTTTTGGAAAATTTCATAACCGCCATAGATCACCGCCATAGAATAAGAAATATCTCCACAGAGATCCAAGAAATAGAAAATCCTTCTCGTCAATATCGTCATTACCTCGAATCACTCCACCATATCTCTTTTTCATCGATTTCTCAAAATTTCCTCCCTACACTATTCTAGATTACATCTCTTCAGATACGATCTAGAATCCAATTCGATTCATTTTTCCTCCTGCGAAAAAAAAAAAAACAAAAAAAGAAGAATAAAGAATAAAGAAGAAGAAGTTTAAAAAAGAAGAATAAAGAAGAAGAAATTTAAAATTTTCTCGAGGGCGGTGTAAGTAACTTACTCATCGATGCACCTTCCTCCTACCTTCGCCGTCCATCTTCCTCCACCAAACATATCGCTGTGGTTGAACCACGATGAGAAGAAAGAGGATGAGAAGGAGGAGGAGGAGGAGGAGGAGGAGGAGGACGGGGTAAGAAAAGACGTTCTCGATGGACGTTAACCAGACCTGACCTGAGCACAGGAAAAGTCCGAGTGCGACGGATGCGTGCTCGATAAGAGGGGTGGGGGAGGGGGGAAAAAATAGAGAGATCTCCCTCCTTGGCGAGGAACGTGCACCCATCGTCGACGACGACGCCGGCGACCGCGGCTGCGGCGACGACGTCTGCTGGTGGTGGGCCATCTGCGTCGAATAAGCGATAGCGGCTTCTTTCAAACGAATTCCCGCGGTCGAGTGTTACTCTTCTTCTTCCGCCGCGACGATGCACGCGGTACGTGGCGTTTAATGTACCCTTCCTCGGCGAGACCGCGTACGAGAGCGCCGTTTCTCCGCTGCTCCTCGACGTCTAATAAAAGTACCTTAAAATCCTCACCAATCGCTCCCGTTGCCGAGCCTCTGCATGCATAATAATTACAATATAAATTTGCAAATTAATTTAATTCTCAACTTAAATTAACCTCGTTATTACATACGATATTATACACTGAAGAATATAACGAAGAATATATATTTTATCTTTTGTACATTTAGTAATTGGATAAATGAATATAATCAATTTTTTACAACGAGAAGCAAATCAAACTGACTCGATTTTCTTTTTCTTTCTTTCTTTATTGAGAATTAGAATGAAAATTAATATCGTAATTATTTAGAGATCAATTTAATTTAACAATCATTTATCATGGGAAATAAATACGTACATACCTGGTTGTTAAGATCAAAATTGTATGAGCAAGAAGAAAGAAAGAAATTCGAGGATATTATTTCTCTATAAGTTGAAACGGAATTTCTCCTATTTTCTTCCAGATACCGCGATGGATTTTCAATTCGGGGAAGGCAGGGAGTGCGTTAATTGCGGCGCAATATCGACACCGCTTTGGAGGAGGGACGGCACCGGGCATTATCTGTGCAACGCGTGCGGACTCTACCACAAGATGAACGGGATGAACAGACCCCTGATAAAACCGTCCAAGCGGCTGGTAAGTCACTGGAATCGCTCGAATTCACGCTTCATCGAGACGAGAGGGGAATATTTTGAATAATTTCAGACCGCGACCAGGCGGTTAGGGCTTTGCTGCACGAACTGCGGCACCCGAACCACGACCCTTTGGAGGCGCAACAACGAGGGCGAGCCCGTTTGCAACGCTTGCGGCCTTTACTTCAAGCTGCACGGTGTGAACAGACCACTGGCGATGCGCAAGGACGGGATCCAGACGCGAAAACGTAAACCGAAGAAGACGCCCGAGCCGAACGCGAGGTCCTCCGCCGTCGAGCACGAGACCACCGCCGTTTCAACCGCTTCTTCTCCCTCCACGGGTAAGCGAGGAAACTATTCTTCCTTTTTCCTCCTTCTCGGCGGTCCAACTGAAAAATTAAAATTTAAAGTAGAGTGATGAATAATAGTGATAAGTAATAAAAATTAAAATTTCAGGTAGAGTAATAAATAAGTAGGTTAAGTTTATTTAAAATTGTTCCAATAATATTTTTATAATTAATTATAATCGATTTTATTTTCTTTCTCAGAGCTATATTTTGGAATTATTGCATGCTTCGATTCAATAAATTATTGAAGTGAAGTATTTCATTCCTAACTTCATCATTAAAATTGTGATATATTTGGATTGTCTTGCATCCTGGGTTTTGGAATTTTGATTGTTGAAAATTGATTATCCATGCTTTTTAAATATAATGTGAATGGGACTATGGAATCTAGATTTTTAACAAAGATGAAAGCAAATAAGGCTGGATTTATGCTGAAATTGAATTGAGTTTTTTGATGGATTATGAAATATGAAAATACTGAGCAAATAGTGTTCACTGTTGAAAAGAAATCTCGGAAAAGGGTGTTTTTTGCTTGGAATCGTTTATTCTTACTCTTTACTTGTTCTTCAAAATTATTTTAAATTCTGATATCATTCTTTATAGGATATTTTCTTTGAATAGTCAATCAAAAAGTAAGTTACAATAGAGGAATTTTATTAATATAAATGAGATGTAATTATTTTCAATTATGAAATCATTAGTAAGATTGCATCTCATTATTTTAATAGATCTTGTTGTTCTTCTCTATTGCATAATGGGATTAATATGTGTACTTATGCTGACAAATAACATGTTGAAATAAAAATACATGTTGAAATAAAAATAAATCATTCTGATCAATCAAACCGATATTTTTTTCTACAGGAAATTCTTTCCAACAATGAACAATGTATGGATATGTATTAACCCAAAAAAGAACATTTAAAAATGATCATTTTTGTTATATGAAGAATTCATGCAGAATCTTTAATAGTGTCTTCCAAGAAACAAAAAATGTTCTTATTACTTTTTAAAGAAATGTTGAAAAAATTGTAAAAATAAATCTAAAGATTGAATTTGTTTTAAACGTTATTCTTTTCTTTTTTTTTTTTAATACTGAATAATAATCTTGGAAGTAATTAATGAAGAAATTGACAGGTGAATCAATTTAAGAACAGAATCAAAATATCATTGTCATATGTGAACAGCAACTAATATGCGAGCATTGACTTTACATTTATATGTATGTGCAAAAACAGTTTCCCTTCCTTAATTTTTGCCAATTAAGAAACGCACAAAATATTTTAAGTTATTAGAATCTGTCAAAAATTTCGTTTTTAATGCTATTATTTCATTCTATATCAATTTTATAATTTTGATAATCAATTATATATGGTGATGTTGCATTTTGAAATTCAAAATTACCATTTTTATTTATATAGTATTTTATACTATTTTTTAATTATTATACCTTAATACTATTAATTCTAAATAATTGAATTCACGATAGTCAATACGTCTTTTTTCTGATGCAAATCTGTTGATACATGCATTATTACTGGTTGCTTCTTTACAAATAACAATGATTTTATATAGTAATTTTGTCTGATTCACTCGATTTATCAATTTATTTTTTTATTAATTATTTTAAAAATTTCAATATATTGAAAAAAGAAAAAGAAATAATGTTTAAATGAGTTCAATTCCTACACTATTCGCATTTTAACAACTTTCCTTTCTTCAAAAAAATAAAATATTTTTTGTCTTTTGAGGAGCATTTTTAAAAATTCATGAATTTTTCATTTTCAGACAATAGTCAAAAAAAGGCTATTTTTTAATTCCTTCTTTTATCTATATAAAATTGTATATATAAATAAATTATAGATAATATGCATACATGATCCAATAACATTGATTATTCTGTCAATGTAAATCGGCCTTGTTCATTTTGCACCAACACTGAATTCGAAATATAAATTTCGATATAATCCATAATTATGCGTATCGATCTCTTTATGTGATTCAGAATTAAAGGGTAACCAACAACAGCAACAACAGCAGCAGCAGCAACAACAACAGCAACAACATCAGATCGAGGTGTCCAAATCGTCCGCCGGTGGTGGCTCGAGCTCATCAGAGAGACCGGTTTACCTCGGGCACACGTCTCTTTTAGCGACAGGAAGCGTGGCCACCGTCAAAACGGAACCTCGAAGTTGTGATGGCATTGTTGGTCAACCCTATTCTTCGTATTATCAGCATCCGCATCAACTTGGGGTATCGAGCAGCGAGCATCAGCAACAGACCTATTACGGGAGTCAAGAAGCACCTTACCATCATCAGCATCACGTTACTGCGGCTGCCAAGTTGTTGGCATCCACGTAATTTCATCTCATTGTTTTCGCGACGCGACAATCGCAAAAAAAAAAAAAAAACGAGACAAAATCAGCGAAATTCGATTAATACGCGGTTTTTCTTCGTTTACATTTGTCGTCGCTATTTTCGTTTCGTCACTTAACTCTGTTGTCGTTCGTTGTTGCACCACTACAAATCGTAACGACCGATCGACGAACGCGCGGGAAAAATACGCCGATATACGATGTTTATGTTTTTCGTTCATTGTTCGTCGACGACTCGCCGCCATTTTGAATATTATCGCAGTGACCGCTCAAGTATCGATCGATCTTAATCGATTCGCCTTCTCGAGGGGACGCGACGCGTATGTATTTCACGATCATGATCGTAATCACACGTTTTCTCGTGCGATCGTTGAAACACGTATTTATATACGTCGGACGAAATACTAGTGTATTCGCGTATAAAAGATACTCGATTGTAAATATAATTCGCAAATCACGAATCACGGTAGATTTCCACGGTAGACTAGTTCCAAAGGCGTGTCGAAAGGAACGCGGCGAATCTAAGGTACGCAAACG
This sequence comes from Apis laboriosa, assembly GCF_014066325.1. Classification (NCBI taxonomy): domain Eukaryota; kingdom Metazoa; phylum Arthropoda; class Insecta; order Hymenoptera; family Apidae; genus Apis; species Apis laboriosa. Next base: position 735,830 of record NW_025222233.1, read on the forward strand.
ACAAACTCGCTTTGAAGAAATGTCAGCTTTTTTGTACAGTTCCTGTATGATTAGTTTTCCGACGCGCAATAAAGAGAACACAGCTTTCGACCTCGCCTTGTCGTTTGTCGGACATCCTTCAATGCTTTGACTACCCTCCTACTCTCAAACCTGTCGCAAACGATTTCTCCACATTGATGCTCGGTAAATATTGTTTTTTCGCGGTCTGACGACCAAGTTGACGCGAACACCCCTCCCTTATGATCAGTCTAACCATAACCGTCCTCGGTGACGAATCGAGTTCGATCGAATTCGTTCTCGCGTCTCCCTTTTCCTTGTTTAAGAATCATCGATTACAACATCATCGAGTGATATCAGTGATCATTAAATCCTTGAATCTATTATTTATCTTTGATATCAATTTCACCTTTTATTTTTCTCATCTTGTAACAGAACGATGGGTAAGTTTTTTACTTGTGAATCGACGTTCGACAGATTCGATTAATTTGATTTTTTATCGAGACAGGAAGAACGTTACCGACAACGGTTGCTTGCAAAGTTTGCGGCGACCGATCCTATGGCAAACATTACGGAGTTTACTGTTGCGACGGTTGCTCGTGTTTCTTTAAACGATCAGTGCGCCGTGGTGCCCTCTTTACTTGCATAGGTTCGCGAGATCTCTCTCTTTCTTAACCTTCAAATTCGTATTGATCAGTTAAAAGCAAAATATCGCGATTTCGTCAAATTTTTTAGCTGGCATTGGAGCATGCTTCATCGATAAAGCGAGACGTAATTGGTGTCCATATTGTCGCCTGAAGAAGTGCTTTACCGTTGGCATGAACACGGCAGGTAAGTAAACCGAATCGAGTTCGATCGTGAGTGCAATCTATGTATACGTAATCATAGAGTTAAACGAGATGTAAACAACACCGCGTGTCGGAAGTCCCCTTCGCGTTGACAGAACAATTTCAACCTGACCAATTATTTTTATCCACGCCGTCGCAACATTATCGTTGTGATCTTTCGATGATCCAACGTCAATTCACGATCGTTTATTCAATAAAATACTTCTCGTTACTTCATTTATCTTTTGCTCAGCCGTTCAAGAAGAGAGAGGGCCACGCGTTCGAACCAAGATCGCAGCCGTCGCTCGCGATTTCTTTCGCATTTCGTCGTCACCACCGACGCCACTGCCACCACCGGTATCTCTTTCCTCGTCGGAACCAGGAATCGCAACGCCCATTTTAACAACAAAGAATATAATGATGCGATACCACACGAGCAACGTTAACGTCAATACCGCCGGAATCTCTTCTTCATCGACCAGACAAATCTATTCTCCTCCTCGATCTCCTAAGATTCTTTCTACCGGTAATGGAAGTCTTCGTATCCCATCGTTCTCGAATCTTTTTCTTTTCTTCCATATGTGAATAGAAAAGGAAAAAGTTAGTACGTATAGTAGAGGATGGCTAATAAAATTACTTCTAGGAGATACGATACGATATGAAATCGCGGCTCGGATATTCTTCGCGACTGTCCTAGCTGCTCGACAACATCGAGAATTTTCTATGCTCGATCTGGAGGAACAGAATAAAATTCTTCGAAGAGGATGGGCTGCGGCGTTTGTTCTACGAGCCGCGATCTGGCCGATCGATCTGACCAATTTTCGAAATACGAGCACATCCAATGATGACACCGTGCATGATGCTATATTCGCGGCAAGAGCCGTCATCTCTAGCTTACAACCTGATCGAATCGAGTTCTCGGTTCTGGAAACCTTGATTCTCTGTCGACCCGGTAATTAATTACTTTTATGCATAACACTATCGTCCTTACTTCTTCGCGATCGAACACCGCCCCTTTTTATTCCTGTCCTCTTTTATAAAGTTTTCTTTTCTTTTTTTCTTTTTTTTTTTTTTTTTTTTATCAAAATCCAGAAATCGCTGAAACAATGAATGGCATTCGTTTAACATCACGAGCAATGGACACCGCGGTGGAAATTCTGGCTCGGCATCTTGCTGGTAAAACTGAATCATCAGTCAGAGTGGCCAAACTTATGCTCGTTCTTCCTATTTTGACTGCTTCCTGTCCCCGGAAATTAGCCAACGATCTTTTTGCACCTATTATTGGAGACATTGATCTTGAAAAAATAATCGCGTCTGTGCGTTGATTCTATTTCTTTTTTTCTTTCATAGAAATCTAGTCATAATTATATAACTATTTTTCTTAATTTTTTTCTTTTTGAACTTTATCGTATATCGCGAATATCTTAATCGAATACAATTTTGATGTAATGTTCTCGATGTATTCACTCATCATTATTGAAATAATTAATATATATATTTTAATTTCTTTAACCTCACTTTTTTACACATATAATTTACATATTTAACATAATACAATATCAATTCAATTGAGTAAAAAACGAACATTGAATGAAGAAATTGTGATTGGTTTTTATTTTCTTTGGCACTTTATTGACATAATGTAACAATCTTACCTTGCATAATATATACAATTATTTATAATAATATGGCGCATTAAAAAACACGAGAAAGAAGCATATCAACTTTTAATAAAAGTTTGCGATGATTCTTTATATGCTTTTTCCTTCGTTTTGTTTGATTTGGAGTAAAATTAAATGAGCTACATAAATTATCGATATACATTTATAGATAAAAAAGTAATACAAATGTATAGCTATATGCTACAAATCGTAAAGGCTTCACACACATTTGCTTAATTGTTAATAATAAATTAGAATATTCACACAATAGATATTTGAAAGGTGAGTTGTGCTACTGCATAATAATCTGCGAATTTTTTAAATTATCTATGTTTTCATATTTGCATCTAGCACCAATGTTCGATGATATCGAATTATTGTTGTATTGAAAACTTTATATTATGCGCGCACGTTCAAATTCAATCATGGAAAACGGATTAGTTAATTGAAAACGAAATTGATAATTGAAAACTTTCTTTTAACGATTAATATTTTATTTTCGAATCACCTATCTTATGAATGTTAAACTTATTTTCATCAACATCCAAAGATCCACAAAATTTCTCGTTGTATCTCAAGATGCGTAGTAAATTAATAAAATTGATCACATCATTAATTAACAAGTAACCAACTAATTTTATATCATCACGAAATTTGCATATCGAAACTATGTCGTACGATTATAATTTAATTGACGGAAGATAATATCCTCTCACAACTGTTTATCAACTAACTTATTACGCTAACCTCAAAATTATATTAACTCCTTTTAAATTAACTTCTTTTTTCTTTCTTTTTTTTTCTTTTTTCTTTTTTTCGAAATTTTATTGAATATCATTAAATGTTTATATGTATAGAAATGAGAACGTGTTCGCGCAAACCGTATCAATCATGTATAAATTTCTTGATATCACGAATGTCAATGTTAATAAAATTTTTTTTTATACTTTCGATATCTTTCTTCTTCGGAATGTCTGCGTAATTGATTCAAGAGATCGTTTGGTACATACCACAATTTATTCGCGTTAATGAGAAGAGCTTCCGTCACTTGGCAGCATATGGCAGCCATATTAACTTGTGCGCACAAATCGGTACGATCACGAGAATGAATATATCGTGGTGGAAATAAAGATGGTGCCACTATCATCGCTACATTATGAATCGACATTTTATTTGACGCTTGATTTTCCACAATCAGTTTCAAGAATTTAATCAACGCCTTCAAAGTACAACGATGTTCTATCGGAAGCAATAACACCAGCAAATTTAAAGCATATGACAATTCTTGATGATCTTTCACTCCTGTGTATACGGAAATAAAATAGAGATTTATATTTTAAAAAATACTACAAAATATTTATATCGAAATAAATTCATGCACTTTAAAATCATATCTGATTCTGATGTATCAAATCAAACAAATCATAATCAATCACCTAATCGTTTTAATGTTTTCTTATTTAAACACATAACTTACCGTGACTTTGGTAGAAAGCATCGATAAGCTCTACAGTAAGCAATGGTTGCGGTAGATCGCGCAGCAATTTTTTCAGAACTGCTGACAAATCGTGGCACGACATATGTTTAAACAACTTATCTATTTCTTTAGGTTTGCAATAGAAATCCGTTTCCAGCTGCATGCATATTGATTCGACCTGAACAAAACAACAATAATTATTCATTCGAAAACGTATTGAATTTCTTTTGTAATTTAAATTTGTACTTTCTGCTTATGTCCTCCAACGCGAAGAATACCCTCTTCTTTAACCCCGCGTCTCGTTAATTCGTTAAAGAGCTTTTGAAATATTAGTGGAATATTACTCTCCTCGGACGATAATTGACTATCTCGAAGTAAAAGAGTTGACAATGAAACTCCGAATAGATTTCCAGCTACGAATAATATTGTTAAATAATTTTCAACATCTTAATAATAATTTTAATTTTATAAAGATTCTACAAACCTTTTGTTCGACGTTTATTTGGTTTACGTTTTTTTAATGGTACGTTATATTTGTCAAACACCGCGGTAAGTTCAAGCCATAATAATGGTTGTAATTTGGTCAAATCTCGTTGCGTAAGCATTTCTATTCCTAATCGAGTCTGTATATCATCAGGTGGAGCTATAACTTCCGAATTCCATACTTTTGACTTTATTTCATTTCCTCTACACATTTCCTCGAAACTTAAGTGACCATGAGAAGATGTACGATTTAACGGATGTGTTATTAAACGTTCATCGGCTGGCCTCGTTAACCCATATAAGCTACTATGACTTCGTGTTACCGTTGCATGACTACCGGAGTTTCTTCTAAAATTTTACGTGTCCATATATATTTTTAATAAAGATGATATTCCTCAAACTTCATACAAAAAGAGGTTAGAATTTTGAATCACACCTCAAAGTCGAATCTTTTGAAGTATTCAATTTTTCAATACCCTCGCCTAAAGTTGTTACATTCGCTACTTCGCTAGGATCACTTCCGCTTCGTCTTTGAATACTAGGTTTTGAAACATGTATCGTTCCTAACCTATGATAGCTTGTTAATTGAATTCCTTCTACAAATGTATGTAATGTATTCATCTATGTAAAATCACAAATACGTTAAAAATAGTTTTTAAAAATGGATTATCAATACCTGAATCGTTAGCAACATCACCTCGTAACCAATTTCCAGCACGTCTAAAAATCTCTTGAATAGGCAATGAAGTTACCGACTGTTCTACCACTGTGTCGATCGTCGATGGTGCACTTGGCATTCTACGTATCGTTTCTTTACATTCATTTGGTACTTGTTCAAACACCGATACAAAGTTTGGAACAGTAGTGTTACTCAAAATGTAAAATACGATTAACATATATTTATAAATATCATAATGGAAATAAATAATGAACAAATCTTACTTTGTATGGTGACCGTCCATAATGGCAACCGTTGTCAACGATGGAGGCGTTGACGAAACATTTTCCGGTATTGCATCTATTGCAGAATCTAAGGAATCAGGTGTAGCACTACGTGATCTCGTCCCGGTACTAGACGCCTAACGATGCGTTAATAAAAAATAATTTAATTTTTAATATTACTTTTAATAATTATATAATCTGATTTGTACCTCCACATCTTTGAAAACATCTCTAATATCTGGTTTTCGAACGCGTTGTCGTTGATTAAAACGATGTTTCACTGTATGATTAAGTGATCTAACACGACGTTTTACTGCTTCAGCTTGTGCTCGAGACAAAGGACGTAATGCTGCACCCAATTCATCTGGTTGTACTTCTCTTCCTGCCTTCCATGCTTCCGTTAATTGTCCTAAACCAGCTGTACGTAACCATTCAGCTTCTTCTTCACCATCTTTGAAAAGTCAATTTTCTTTTTTAATCAAAATTAATTAAAAAAAAATAAATACTAAAAAGAAAATGCATACCATCATAGTTACGTGGACATTCTTCTTCAAGATAATCATCCAATAACTTGGTTTCTTCCATCATCTTTTGATATTCTTCCCAATAGTCTAAAAAATGATTTTCACTTCCTATATATGTAGTATGTGCTCTCTCCATGATTTCTAAATTTATTACATATATCTAGTTTTATTTATCTGTAATTTAAAAAATTTTTTTTGAATATCTGGAAAAAATAAAAAAAATATTCAAATTTTAATTCAAAATTTTAATTCAGTTTTATCTAAAAAAAGTTTTTTAAAACATTTTTTTACATCAATATTTGTAAAAAAAATATTAATTAATAAAGAAACATTTTTATTTTCTTTACAACAATTCTGATTCGCATATCGATCTTTTTTTCATTAGTTTATAATCTACGTTTTAAAGTAGGACGCAAATCAAATTAACATACACACCGCCTCGAGGAAGTATTGCTGACACATTCAAACAATTAGTGTTGAAATAAGATGGCACGACAAACGAATTAAAAAAATATCAAATAAATTATATTATATAAAATATACTTGTCAAAGTTTAAGATAAAAAAAACATACACACATGTAAATAGAATCACGAACAAAAATTTTCAAAAAAATAGATAAAAGCATCTAACCTTCTCATGGAATTTTCCATGAAAATAATCATAGCAAGAAATTTCTGAATGAAATACGTACATTTGTGAAGAAATTTGGTCAATGAAAATATTGTTTACACAATTCTTATTCTTAAAATAAGTTTTAAATTGTAGTAATTGAGATTGCACAATTCGTCGTAAAAATATATAAAAAGAAATAGCTTCTCAGTTTTTAATAAAATTTTTTTTTAGAACTAAATGAGTAATTTACGCGTCAATATTATTTTGATATCATCTGCTATTTCCAAGAAATAAAATATTTAATGTATGCCTTTGTATCACACTCATCATTAATAAAATTGTCATTAACTCGTCGCACTGAATATAACGAGCTTATTTCCAAACTTTAATGAACAAATTTGCACGTCTGCATAACTCCCGCTTTTTCGAATTCAATTTACGTTGAAAACAGAAAACATGAGAACATGTTCTCGGACTTGACAACCTGTTGCTGACGCATACGACTCCCACCCGTATACTTGCAAACTGATTCATAGTCATATAGTATTGTTGTTTTGAGTTGACACCTGCGCTCTTCATGCATTTCAATCCACGCCATCTAGTTTTCTTATGCTTCGAGCACAGACTATATACATAATAGATATTTAATATTTTTTGTCATGTTATTTATACTTTAATTAGATCATTCGAGAAATTTCTCACATATAATATGATGTAGAATATTCCTTATAAAAAATTCATATCATTTTCACAAATTATTATTACTTTCTATTATTAATTTATAAATATTATAAAAAATATAACCTCCAAGTAATCATTCAATTTTTATTCGAAATATTTTTTAATATCATGTAAAACAAAAAGATATTCTAGAAATAAATTATATGAGAGAAACATTCTTTATATTTCTAAAACCTTTAGAATTAAAAAAAATTTGTTTATCTAAAAATATTCAATACTAATAAAAGATGACAATTTTTACTATAAAAAATACGTAAAAGATAAATATCTTTAGAATTAAAATTGTTGAAAAAATTATATGAAACATGAAAAAAGCAATTGCAAAAATAAGTATGCTAAATATTTTACAAATAACTCTAAACTTTCATAAAAATTCTTATTTTTAAAAATATTAGAAAAATTATGCATATGATCTCTTGTCAGATTATATTTTTTTAATATAAAATTAAAATTTTTGGCACAAAAAATTTTTATTCAATTTTATATTAGAAGAATATAATTCCACAGAAAGTGATATGTGAAATTTTTTCAGAAATTAATTCTAAGCCCAAAAATTTTTGGTCAAATTTTCGACTTTTATTAGGAGAATATAATCAAATAAGAGGTAACATACGAATTTTTAAATCAGCGCCATCTTCACAGTGCTATAAATGAAACATGAAAAGAATAGCAAATAATAGGAGAAAGTTAAGAATGAACATTTAGTGCCATCTCTTAAGTACTAAAAACAGGCTAAGATAAAGGATTTAAAAGATGGCACTAGTAGTTAATTTTTATTCTATCTTATCTTGTTTTTAATATACAAAAAATTATAGCTAATTCTTATCTTTCTTATCTTTTTCCTATTATTTTTTGTCCTTTTTCTGTATATTTTATTTGCAGGATTTTAGAAATGATACTGATTTCAACTTTTTTTTTCTTTCTCTATTCTTATTTTATTCTTCTTTTTTATTACTTGTGTGTACAGTAAGCTAAGTACAGTTAGCTGTGAAATATTTTTATAATTTTTCTTTTAAAATTACAATGTATTTTAATTTTTTATATAAATATTATATCTTTAATTTTAAAATTTATTTTAGGATAATGATTTTTTAAAAAATAATATATGATGTTGATATATGCGAGTTTTGAGTTAGCAGTGGCTTATCACTTCATGATAAATAAAGAATTATTGGTTTTAAAGACTAAATAAAGAATTATTTATGATTTTATATTCCATATTTTTTTGATTATTTGTTCGTTTATAAAAAAAAAAAAAAAACAATTTTTGTAAAAACACAACATTTATTTATTTTAAATCATTATTAATCATTATAAACAATTATAACATTATCTTGAACAATCTATAGCAATCTGAAAAAAATATGAAATTAGGTACATATAAATACATTTATTAATGCATATATTATAAAATGAATAATTTTATCATGTTCAACTTCTATTAGCACGATTGCCCCATCCTCTTCTATGTGTATCTTTATATTCATCCATGGCACGTAATTGTTTTAAGATCTCTGGATCATCTGTCTCAATCATTTCTTCTTTTTTAATATCTTCTTCTTCATCTTTCTTTCCTTGATTGTTTGCTAAGTCTTGTAAGCACTTTGAAGTGGCTTGATGTGAAGGATTAGGCCAACTAAAGTGAAAATAGTATTTAAAACTAATATTTAAAAAATAGTATTAAAAATAGTATTAAAAAATATGAATATATAATTTTCTACTTACTCTCCTTCTTTCACTCGTTGGTCATAAAATTCTTGAACGGTTAAAATAGGTAAACTAGGATAACCAATTCCAAATACTTTTTTTTGCACTTCGTCTCGAGTAATAATAATTGGTTTTAATTTTGGAGGAGGTGGTATATGTTTTTGTGAACTCTGAGCAGACATTGTTTCAGTTTTTCCTACATTTTTCATGTGTTCTAAAATTGGTTTTTCAGCGGCTAAAGAATTCAATTCTTCTATTGTTAAGTTTACATATAACTTAATAAGCGTTACAAAATATTCTCTTTTAACTTCATCATCTATATTTGGATCAGACAAACTTTTTTGCAAAATTTCCAAACGCGATTCCAACTCTTTTTGTTCTTTAAACCTTTGTAATTTCGTATTTCTTCGATTTACCTATAATATAGACATATATATAATCTTAAAAATAATATTTTAATGTAATAATTTTTAATTTAAAGAGAGATTTACCATTTCAGTAATTAATTCCGCATTTGTTCGAACTTTCTCGGGTGCACCTTCTTTTTCATGTTCCGATTTAATTTCGGGCACTTCGATATCAGTTAAACCATAAGCTTTAACACGTTTTAAAAAATCGATGAAATAGATTTCAGCAACATTAATAATATGCATTCGATCATCTATATTACAAATTTTTGTTGCGAGTGTACCAAGAAAGGCTGGCAGCAAAAAATACTTTATATTTTCTGTAGCCACTTCATCAAAACTTTCATTTTGACTAAACATATCGATTATAGAGACTAATTTTGTTGCATCTTCTAACATATTCATAGTTCGTCTTATATCAGACTATATATAGAAAAAAAATAAAAGATAAAATATTATTAATATATAATTGAATATAATAGAATAGAAGTACAATTTAAAATTATATACAATTTAATATAAAATTTAATATAAAATATTTTCATTAGAAATTCAAAAAAAGAGAAACAAAAGAAAAATTTTTTAAAAATTATACGTAATGATGTTTAATACCTGAATTTTTACACTGTTTGTAGGTTTATCCGTTTTATTTATATTATTAAATTGTTCAAACGCTTTATCGAATAATTCTGATAACGATGTAACATCTTTGTCATCGCTTTCCATAAATAGTTTTTTTCCTGACATAGCTATTGTTTTGACAGCTAGTGGTATTCGTTTATATGAGTTTTACCAAAATGGAATAGGTTATGAATGTTCAATGAAGTTTCGCTTGAAGTTATCGCTATAATATAATAAGTTTCGATAATAAAAACGATATGTCGATATATTTAACAATTTGATTCAAAACATTGCAATTTGAAAAGAAGTGAGATATAAATAAATTAACACAAATTTTTATAATAAATAACTGTTTCGACAAGTAAATAAATTGTTTATTGATTTATAATTAAAAATCATTAGAGGGACTATCAAAGGATATCAGACCTTAGAGGGAATATCATTAGCGAGACTGAAAACATTATCTCTATACATCGTCTAATCCTTTGGAAAAAAATATGTTATTTTCATTTGCATGATCATTTTTGGAAAAACAATGCTATTATTTTTTACAAATTGTTGAGTTATTTACAGAATTCGAATCATATATCATTGATCGATCCGATTGTATATAATCTCGAAAAATAATTAGAAAATATATATAATTGTAGATTTACAATTATTGCGATAATGCCTTGCATTGTTTACAATTTTCCATTCGTTCATCAAATTCTTCTATTTGAAGTGTCATTTCGAAAAATTTGTATTTATCGTGAATATTTCTAGTAGCAGTACGTAATATATTGTGAGGACTTGCACCTGGTTCTTCATTAGAGAAAATAAAAAAAAAAATAAATCAATCAAATAAGTCAACATAATATATAATTTATAATATATTCGAATTTGTTCATAATAAAATTAGTAAAAATGAATGAAAGAACAAGATTTGAATGTACTTACTTATTGCGAGATGAGCGGAGAGTGCAGTTTTATCCAACGACAATGCCCAGATACGAAGATTATGCACTTTAACTACACCTTCGATTTGCATAAATGTACTCTCTACTTGAGAATATTCAAATCCTTTTGGAATTCCTTCCATTAAAACATTCATCACGTCTTTAATTATCGCAACTGTAGTTAATATTACCAATAATGAAAAGAGAAAAGTGCAAATTGGATCGACTATAATCCAACTTGGCTGTAATTATTATTATCAATTTTGTTTTCATCCTTAAATTCTCAACAAATCTATAACAAACTTAGATATACCTTAAAATAAATAGCTAATGCTGCAACAAAAACTCCTACGCTTTGAATGAAATCTCCTATAACATGAATAAAAGCAGCACGAACATTGATGTTTTTTCTATCATGAGGAAGATCTTCAATATTAATTTTTTCGTTTTCTATACTTTGATTTGACTTATGCGAACCATGACTATGTCCGTGACTATGACCGTGCTGATGTAACGATAAACCCATTCTGCAATATAAAAATTAAATCAATACATTCAAAATATAATATATTTTAAGCATAATAAAATTTATTATTCAATTTATTATTCAATTAATTCGAATTGAATATTAGTTTTAATCGAATATAATGTAATATCACTAACACTAGATTTACCGCAACGCCCACAGCAGAGGTGATCAACATGACGGTTGTATCTAGTTCAAAATTTTTATGAATTATTCTTTCGATTGCCAAATAAAAAAGAATTCCAGTAACTATCCATATTAATAAAACCGATGTTAGAGCTCCTATTACCTGTAAATAAGGATAATTATCTTCATAGCAATATAATAAGAAATATATTTATATATGTTATCAAGAAAAGAAAACTTTTTTATACCTACTTCTGCTCGATACCAGCCAAAAGGCATTTTTCTTGTGGCCGGTCTGCTCGCTACCCATATCGAGAACAAGGATATCATAAAGGAGGCGAAATCAGTTAATAAATGCGCAGCGTCTGTTGCGATCGCTAAACTATTTGATAATATTCCACCTGAAAAATAAAATAATAATTTTAATTATCAAATTAATTGTAATTTATTTCTATTTATAACTATATTATACATCTTCTAACAACTTTATTATCGTACGCGTATTTTATTCTTTTATGTTTATTATATTACATAATATATTACCTACGATTTCTGCTATCATAAAAATTACGCATAGCGTACTAGCAATCAGTAATTTCTTTCTTGCCTTTTTATCGATTTCCTCGTTCCTTTCCCTATGACAATGATCTTCCAGTACAGCTAAGAATATAAAAAAAGAATTAGAATAATACTATTATAATAGAATTAGAATAATATATATATATAGAATAATAATATTTTTATTTGATATTCATTATCATATCGATTATAAATTTTTACCGGAAGAAGTTTGTTGAAAATCAATGCCATCGATAGCAGTGGCGGCAGAAATGTTGATTGTAGTGTTTGCAGTCTCATCGATCGATGTGGCGCCCTTTACAACCGTACAGCAACCCGAAAGTTTACCGTGCACACAAAAAATCATTTTTTTCGGCGAGGCTTCATTCTCATTAGCTTCATTATTATTAGGCGGAATACTTGTTCCATATCCATACACAGCTTTATCTTTGAATCTAATTAATAAACAGAAAAACAAAAAATAACGATTGAATTTTAAATAATTTTAATATAATTATGTAATTATAAATGAATATAATAATCAACGAATATACATATGATATACACAATCGATTTTGCGGAAATAAATCGTATTAATTCATCGTATTAAGATCATATTAAGATCTTTATTGTCTGTTTTCATGCCTATTGTTTGCACGCAGTATTAATCAAGATTAATTGAAATTATTTTTATAATTTGGCTCGTAACATTTTTTCTTTTTTTTATTTATTTATTTTTTTTTTTTTTTTCGTTTGTACGGAAAATAATTGGAAACGAAAATTTACAAACCGAATTTATTTACCGTTAATTTTTATAATGTGCAATCGATACTCCGGATTTATCTCGTAATTGAACCACCTGGAAAAGGGAAAGAATTGTCACTGTTTTCTTGACAAACGGGAGGAAGAAGAAGAAGAAAGAGAATTAAAAAAATTGATGAGGAAGATGTCGATGAGGATGTATTCAAACAGATGATTTACAATTTCGATCTTAATTTGATTTTGACACGATAAAGTTATTATGTATAATAAGAAAAAATTTTATTGCGAAGGTATGATATAAATTATAAGATATGATATAAATTATAATTATATTGTAGCAAAAATATTTGCACATTTTTTTATTCCGATTGTATTCTGAAAAATCAAAAAAATTTTCTAACCGTATTATATTGTCTATATCAATAGAAAAATATCATTGTTTACGATAGTTATCGACCTGTTATCAGTCATGATATTTCTTATTGTTTTTTAATTTTTTTCCTAATGATTTGAGATTGCCACCGAAAATTTAAATACGTAGCGCGAGATAAGATCGATAATATAATTAATTAACGGTTAAAATTAAGAATAAATCACTTCAATAATTTATTATTCAAAACATCGAATAATCGCTGATAACTGTAACACCAAATAGCCGAGGTTATATGAAGAACAAATCAATTTATAGTCACAAATAATTATTATTTAAGCATTTTAAATAAAATTATTATTTAAAATAATTTTACTCGAAATTTTAACTAGTTTACTTTTTTAACATATCTAACAAAAACATAGAGAACAATGATGAGATGAAAACTCTCACTTACGTGAGATTACGCGTCATCCTCTTAACGGCTGTTATCATTTCTCGCTATCTAAGAAGAAGATATCAATGAGGATATTGTGTGTAAATCCATATTAAGCCGTTATCCATGGAAACATTTTCTGATGAAAAAATTGTGATTCCCGTGACGATAATGCCGTGTGCAAAACCAAATTGCATCGTCCTTCTGTTTCGTGATACGTAACAGAATGTGATTACGCGGATGATAAATATGATATACCAGGATATGTTATATTTTTTTCTTTATCATTGATTTTTTATAACGTATGATATTAAAAAGTATTAAGTTAAAAAGTAATAACGTGTAATTAAATAATATAAAATATATATTAGCATAATAATTATATTATTTTTTTCAACATGTGCATCTCTTAAAATAAGTATAAGAAATTGAAATAGAAGTTTTTTTTCATAACAATATATTCAAGAAATTAAACAAAAGACAAATGGTAATATAATATAAATATAAATACCCATGTTGTGATTGCATTTATCGAAAAATCGATACTCTAATTATTTCTCTCATAAAAATTGTCAAATTAAAAAATTGTAACAAACTTTGTAAGAAATTGTACTGTGCGGCCGACACTGCAATGGGAGAAAGTGGGGAGAAGCGATTTGATCCGATCTGATCCGAATCGATCCGATCGAATTCGAAAGGATATTCGAACTCACAGCTTGATCCTTTCGTCGTCCATGATCCTCGTGCAGGACGGTTGCATGTATGTGTGTATGTGCGTGTGCGTGCGTGCGCGGTACAACAGCGCTGATGGTAACGTGCAACAAGCAATCGAATCAATTCACCATTCAGTAGATCGATTAAAAATATGGAAAAGAAAAGCGAAAGGGGAAAAAACGAAGACGCGACGTCGCGACGCGGTAGGCGAGGCGAGACGAGGCAAAGTGGAACGAAAAGAAGGGGCGCGACGCGATTACGAACGGCAGATCGGCAAGTGTATTAAATTCTCAGCCGATCGGAGAAACGTGAATGGATTGTACGCGCGTCACTAGTTACATGAACACCATAAATCGCTTGCCACTTCATGCCGTCTTTTGGTAGAAGACCCTCTGCCTAGTCTCGTCCGTTTATTTTACCAGATAGCTTAACTCTCGATGAGTTTCTCCTTCTTCGTTTCTCTTTTTTTCTCTTGTTCTTTCTTTGCTATTTCTCTCTATCTCTTTTATCCCCTCTCTTGCTTTAGTTGAAGATCGCTCTCTACCGATTTCCTTCCTCCTGTTTTCTCCCTTCTTCTGCGACCATCGATTCCCCCACTCTTTACTTCCTCTATCTGTTTCTGCCTTTCAAAGTTTCTATCTATTCGTTGTTTATTCTATCTTTGTCACGCTTCATGTTCACGATAGTTTAATGCCTGATGTATTGCGTTTTCCTGTTTCTGTTATTTCCTGTTATTTCATTGTAACAATCATTTGTAACAATCATTTAAAATTTCTAATTTTCTCTTGTTATCAATCAAATAAATTTTCGTAATATTAATCGTGCACTTTAATAAAATCGAAAACAATTATAATTAAACTTGTATAGATCGATTCTATTTTTTTCTTTTTTTCTATCATATTATTCGCAAAGTTTTTTTCTTTTTGATGTAAAATGCTTAATCATCTGCCATTTTTTGATAGAGTTTAATTGATATTTTTTTAAAAATTTTTCATTTAAATTTTAAAATTTAAATTTATTCCTATTCAAATTTAATTAAATATTTATTAAATACAAATATAGCAAAATACACGTATAGAATTCTAATTCTAAATTTCAGAAAAAATAATAAAATATCATGTTATTATTTTGGCATATTATTTTGGCTAATATAAATTTTCTTCCATGGAATTAATTTGCACCACAATTTTACTTCTGCATATATATAAGATTACATTTTTGCGATATATATTTTAAAGAAATAGAATATTAATATTAAATAATTCATGAAGGAGGAACATAAAATTTATTTATCAATTTTCAATTTTATTTTCAACTATAATCGATAATTAATATTGATTTTATATAATAGATTTATTCCATGTGGTAAAAATATCATATAACGATCATGTCAACATAAACAAATTGTATATCGACAATTATTTTAGTAATTAATTTAATTTAAACAAACTGGAATTATTTTCGTTGTATTTCGCCCTTATCGTAATCATATTTATTTGATGATGTAATTACAAAAAATAAGATATAACACACGCGCACGCGCTTATACACATACACGCACGCACGTGTACAAGATTTAATTAATCCTATACAATCTAAATAAAGAATTATAAAAAAATTTAATAATTTTTTTTTTATCTTATGTTCGATTTTTTTCATGAAAATAAATTCGAAGATAAAAGTGAACTATCATTCCAAAAGATACTTATTTTTATAATATGCATATTTTAATATTTTTAAGAATTCATACAAATTTTTAATTAAAGTTAGCGTATAATTTTAGGATACGTTCGAATAAATCTATAGAGATATCATTAATGTAAATTTAAAATTAAATATAAAAATAAGAATAATTATTAGAAGTAAACGTAAAAAAAATTAAATAAAAGATTAAATTAAATTAAATAAAAAGTTTTTATTTATGTTAAAAATTCATTAAAGTGATCATGATTATGTTAGCATCGTAAAATAAATCATCACGTTTATTACAATATATATATGTAATATATTATATATGATATATATTAATAATCTAATAATCTAAACTGTCATTTCATCAATCGTTTTATAATTTCATTATAAATAATCTATAGTTATAAAAATATAAGTTATTCTTATATACAAACTTGTAATTCTAGTAAATATTGAAAATAGAATACATATAAAATGTAATTATTATAAATAATTTTATTCATTCTTATTACAAGATCTTTCTTTTAATTAATACAACTATTTTCTTTAATGTTGCCAAAAAATGTTTCTCTTTTATTGAAAAATTTTTATATTATGCAGAAATAGGAGTATTTTTGTGAATGGAACATATTCATAAAAAATATTCATAAAAAATACCTTACAAACATTACAAGTTTATTTCTTATAACTATAGTAGATAATACAAAATCACAATTATGTTAACGGTATGGACATAATTCCTTATCTGATTAATTACTACAATATGACACATTTCTGAATGATTGAATAATTCATTAAATTAAGACAATCAATATTTTTTAATGTTTTATTTGTCATTTAAAAAATCACGCGCTGCTGCAACAATGTGTTTGTGAATATTGAAAATAATCCATTATTTGTGGAAAATTTTTTGTAAAAGTATCCATACTATCTTCTTTTTAATTTATTCTTATATTTCATTTTATTTTTATTTATAATTCTTCATGCTTTGTAAAATTTTCCGTATCTTCGAATATTTCTAAAATAAAAGAAAAGAAAAGTATATATATTTTATTATAATAATATATATGTACAATATATGTACAATAAAAATATTCAATTAAAGAATTAGATATATTTATTCGATTACCATTCTCTTCTTTTTCTGTTTGTCTATTCTCATTCTCTAACTTTAACTGTAAAGCTTTTATTTCTTCATCATAACCTATCCATTCTGGTAAAATACGTACGGCAGCTTGTAGCTTAGCTTCTTTAGTCATTGGGTTATTACACTATGGGACAACATTTGAATATTAATTGAATTATTATTTAAGATTCATATTACCAATTTATTATCGATATTATTTACCAAATCTATAGTTTTAGCGTATTTTTTGGATGCATCATCGCACCAAGTTTCGCACCACAACCATTCCTGAGGCAATGTTTTAATAGCCACTTGATGAATCATATTATTGGGAAGATCCTGAAACAACAAACTATTTATTACTATTATATATTATTTAATTGTCTTACTTTTATGTTAATATTAATTTCATACGAACTTGATCCAGATTGGCCAAACTATTAGGATCTTGACTTAGTGCTTGATATTGTCCTCTTAATCTATCTCCGGCCGCGATGCGTCGAAATCGTTTCAAGTCTACTACATAAAGAGCACTGATGTGGTAAGCGCGACCTTGTAAATGATTTCGCCAATAACCTTGCTTCCAAAATCTGAATCCATCCATTTCTTTCCTGCTATCACAAAATGGAGTGTATGCATATGGTGCACCTCCAAGATCCATAGTCGCTAATTCTTTCAAATCTGCTCTTACAACCTAACAATAATATATCATATATCACATATTGATTAATTATCACAAAAATTAATAATAAAAACCAATAATATTAATGATAATAAATTGTAATTGTTTGTATGTAATCCATGTACCTGATCGGCATCAACGAATATTATTTTCTTAACATTTAACGGAAACAAAACATCTAAAAATAATATTTTATAACCCCATATGGTTCTTTGTTTTTCAGTTTGTTGATGAAGCCAACGAGGCCATTTATATTGTACTAATTCATATTCAAAGCCATATTCTTTTGCCATATGAGGCAAGAAATCCTAAAAAATTTCATTTTTGTTAAACTTTTTTATATCTTCTGATTTATTTATTAATGCGTATAATAGTTTACCTTTAATGTTGGTGAAAGATAATTTTTCAAAAACCAAAATTTAACGGGACTTTTGGTATGCTTTATAATACTCAACATCATAATTTTCAAAAATCTTTCATATAAGTGTCCAGATGCTAGAGAGAAAATATTTAATTTTTCATCTTGATCATCGCTATCATCCGTTGTCGTAAATGTCCTAATTTTGAAGAAAGCAATACAATTAAAAAATGGAAATAAAAAAAATATTTTTGTTGTTTTTTTAAAGATATGCTGTTGATTGAGCGTACAAATATGTACTGCAATATACAACGCATATTAATGCTACCATAAAAATAATAAAATAATAATGATAATAATAGTAATAATATATGTTTAACATACAAAACAATTGATAAAATAATTATTTTTATACATCAAGGATATTACATATTACGCGATAATATTTAAGTAGGTGTGGAAAGCTTACCAAAATTTGGAAAAGCTAAAAAAAAAGAAAGAACAAATAAAAATTAAAGTTAGACGATCGCTTATCGACATGCTAAAAATATTGAATATCTTCATTTAACACCAAGAAATTTAAAACTATTCTAAATTTACATAATCAACACTCAAGTTATAAAAAAACACACTGAAAAAATTTTACCTACCTAGAAATAGAATTCCATAAACCAGAACTTTTATCATCTTCCGATAAAAGATCCATTCCCACTTTATCTGGCTTCTTGGATACTTTAACTTTCAATACATGACTTCTGAGAGAACTTATAACAACTTTTACATCATTGTCATTTTGTAGAACATCTTGGCCACCGACTGTGGTAAAATCATAAATTTCTGCTGAGCGTCCTTGTCGAAGACGTAATACCCATTCACCTGGATTTGCTTTTAACTGAAAATAGCCCAAGTTTGCCATTACTATAGTATCTACCATTAATGGTTGCTTTTCTGTTCCTAATGTAATCTGTAATCCACGTGGTGGATTTCCGATGACTGCTTCGAAACAATGACCTTCAAGAAGTAAATATTCTAATTCGAACTCACTGTAAAATAACAAATAATTTAAAAAAAATAAAATATATTAAAAAAAATATACATTTTTGCTATATTTCTTAATAATATTTACTTACCTATGCACTCCAATTGCTACGTTATCCAATTTAATATTATCTAAATCATAAACGCTTCTAATAACTTCTACTAACCAATTTTCTGGAGCATGAATATATTGCGTCAAAAGAGATGATGTCGGTAATTTTGTGAATTTCGCCATAGCTCCATTAATACGCCCATCAGGAAAAAATTGTAATTGAGGTTCAAATACAAAACGATAAAAACTAAAATAATACAAATAAAATAATTACATAAAATAAATAGTTTTATTTAATACCTTATATATCATTTCTTTTCTATTTAAAGCATCTGTATACCTTTTTAGTGGCATATCGCTATTTTTATCCAAACAATTTAAAAATACTTTAATATTACAATTTAAAGATTGTTGAAGCGTTTTTAAAATTGGACCCAATTTTTGCGCACCACGAGATACTGGATCAACAATAGCAATTAAATTAAATGATACTTCATCCGGATTCATCGCTGGAATCTTTATGGCACTAAATATATTATAAAAAAAATATCATAAGCCATATATTTGTATATGTTATAAATAAATACGAATTTCTTACCTGTAATCATCACCGTGAAAAGGAACGTGAAATCGACTTCGCGTTTGTGGATGCGATGCTAATAAAGATGTGATTTTCATTATCATGTCATCAGTGATTTCATTCTTTTCTGTATAAAAAATCGAAAGAATAATGTTACATTACATATTTTATATTATATATGATTTCATAGATTTTTTATCATACCATATTCGTCATTTTCCAATAATTGTCCTTTTATTAATTTTTTCAACAATTTATCATCATAAGTACTTTGAGTGAATCTTTCTAATAATGAAAAATCTTCATTTGTAAATTCTTCATCATCATCTAAAGGACCGATTAATCGTCCATTACATACGATCGCTCTAGCTCCTTTTTCTAAATTTAATACTGTTTTAATATATCGACGATGTATATATAATTCATCTATTTGATTTTTTAATCGTTCCTTTACAACTTCTTCCTAATTTTATAATAAATTGTTAAATATTTATTATTTTTATAAAATTAAAATTTTAACTGTTTTTCAAAAGAATGATTACCTCTATATCAACTTTTCCATTAAGAATAACAGTAGCCACATCTTCTTTTATTATGTTACGAATAAAGCGCATAATCTTTTCTATCGGAAGAGTGTGTAATGCAGCTAGTACTATTTGATTGATATCGATTATATTATCATTCGTATCGACAAGTGGATTAACAATTATACTAATTCTAACATCTGCATTCGATTCCTAAATCATGATAATTATACTCAAATATTAATACAAATCTTATTGTAAATAAATATAATGATGTAAATAAATAATAAATATATTAAATCACTTACTATGTATTCGAGTGCCTCACGTAATAATTGTCTACCTTTTAATTCATTTAAATTTGTTACAATCCAAAATGTATATAAATGATGAACAGTTGTACGACGTGGAACATATATATAACGCATTTTATTCATCAACCAACTTGATAAATCTTGAGGAGTCCATTTGTTATAATCTTCATCATTAGGTATGGTACCAATTAAGTTTAACCATGTATGTTTTTCCGGTTTCAATATTCGTTCATTCAGGCTATAACAAAACATATAAATTATTATAAAACATATAAAACATATTCATATAAACTTGAAAAAATCTTATATTAAAATTTCATACCAAGGCATAACATTTGGTTGATTCATAATATAATCAACTACATCATCTCCTTCAGTTATTTCTCCTCGATATACAGCTTTTTGTAATGCAGGTGTTTGTGATATGATGGTAGATAAAACAGCTTCTTCAAATGAATTGGCGTTTAATTGATCAGATGATAAAGGTACACCATTAAGCAAAGCTTGCGGAAATTTTCTAAAACCAGATCGCTTTACGAAATCACTAGCTAAATGACGTCCTACGTCATATTCAGATTCTTCGCCAAGGATATAATTTATATTAGCAGATGAATCCTGCATTTTTATTGTTTTCTTTATATCTTCTACATCTACTCCTTCTGATCCAATATAATTCCCTAACTAAAATCGGATATAATATATTATAAATTTTATTAATTTTATTAATATATAGAATAAAAATATATAGAATAAGAAAGACCTTCATTTTAAGTATAGAAGACTAATGATGATTAAATATAGTAAAATCTTACATCTATCAGAAATTGTAAAGCATGTTCTGATCCTTTGGTTTCCACAAAATAATGATATGCATTATTAATTGCAACACTGGGATCAGTTAGTCCAGTTACAGAGGAATCGTAATTCGTTACAAAGACAAAACCCACTCTTAATGGTGCAGAATGTAGATATAATGATTGTGCTAATGTTATCAAAGGACTGGATTCTCCACTTAAAGGATCAATAATTAATACCTATTAAAATATATAATTTTTAAATGGATTTATGTTTTTGAAATTTTCTAAAATTATATTGTAATTATTTTAGATCATTAATCTATGTTTACACCAACCAAATTATATAAATTTCTTCTAATATTTCTTAGCATTCCAGGAAAAGTTGGTCTCAATAATTCTGTTAACGATGACGACCATCTCGCATAAGCTGAATCCTGTTCAATATCATTTACCCAAATTATAGCTGAATCTCTTATATCCATTGCAAATTCTTGTTTATCCATATTAGTAGATAAATCCAAAGCCAACAATGTGCTTATCTCTTTATTACTAAATCCTACAAATGAAATATTCAATAACAATTTCTTTCTTTTTTAATAAGCAAATCTAAATGCAACATACCGATTTTACGAAGAGATTCCATTATTCTTAATTCGCTTCTCAATGATTCTAAAAGACTGAGGACATCTACTGCTTCCAAATCAAAAAATAACCCATTAATGAAAAGTGCAGTATCTGTAGGTTGTATATTTAAACTTGTAGAAAATATTGCTTGATTAAGTTTCATTTCTTTTTTCATTTCATTATTTACTTTTGTTCTAATTAGAGATTTTGCCTTCAAACAAATTAAATATTATATAAATATATTATTATAAAAATGAAATAAAAATATAAAATTCCAGCAGAAGAATAATTTTAATACTGTAAAGAAAATACCTGCATTGGAAAATTTTGTGAAATATCTGTTAAAACATTAATAGCCTCATTTGTAGGAGAATTCATTATTCTTTCAGCTGCTTGATAACTTAATTCTTGAAATTGCCATACTTTTAAAGCACCAATTTCATGACTAGTTTCAAGTAAATGAGTTTGTAATTTATCTAACTCTAATTGTTTATTAGGATACAAATTTCTAAAAAAAAAAATTTTTTTTAAATTAAATTGTGATAATAGAAAATAAAAAAAAATAGTAAATTAAAAATATTTAATTTAAAATTAATATGAAAATATATAAAGTCTAAATATCAAGAATATAACCACCTTACTTTAAAGTTACAAAATTAATTCCATCTATTTCTTCCATACTATCAGTTGTAGTCTCTGAATCTTTTCCTGTATTATCTTTAATATCTGAATCATCTGTTGCTTTATATTCTGTGGATTTCATTTGTAATTCTACACCATATCCTGATAAACGTACATTTTTGTCTGTTCTGTCCTATAGATATCACAAATTAATTACACACATATACATATATATATCATTATATTAAATATATTTATAATTATAATATAATACCTTTAAATAATGTCGTAAAATATAATTAATTCCACTGGTTTCTGCAAGATCTTTTAATTTATTATGGAAATCCAAAAATTTTGGTGTTCCAATTTGTCCATATAATATAATAATTTTATCTGATTGTTGAGATGCATGATAACGATGATCTACACTATAAATATCTGGATGTATCCAAGTATCCTATGAACATAATCATAGAATATATAATTGAAATTAATTAATACATGTATATATATGTTTTAAAATGTTTACGTGTCATTTACTTGAATAGCCAACTTTTCTAATTCTTCCAAAGAACATGTAAACACTCCACCAATATCCACTACATTATAACAATCAAGAAAGGACATATTTTTATTTTCTGCCATTTGTGTGAACATTTCAATACGTGCTGAATAAATTCTTAATGATAATGCTAATTTCATTAGTGCTAACTCAGAATGAGATAAATATTTTTCAGCAAATGCAATAACAGCATCATAGTTATCTTTCTCTGTAACTATGAAAACAAAACTAATATAAAATATAAAATTACATTATTTATAAAAAAATTAAAAATGATATAAAATATATATATATAATATAATAAAATAAAATAAAAGTAAAATTACCATTTCTTAAATCATAATTAGCAAAATTATCTATGAATTTCCAAAAATAACTTGGATTTTCATCATTTAAATATTCAGCAGCTTCAAGAGCCAAAGGTGTTTCTTTCCATTTTGCATCTATTAGAGTAGTTACATATTTGTTTACTCTTTTTTCTGCTTCAATGTATATTGTACACAGTATTAAAAAATAAAGACATATAATTAACCGCATCTGTAAACAATACAAATATTGTTGATAATAAGGAAAATAAATATAAAAATGTAAGAAATTTAATAAAATTGAAAAATATGTTTCTACGATACTATTATACGATAGTTTCGATAATTTAAATTAAAAAATTTTAATAAATTATATTTTTAATTTATTAAACAATGAAATAACTGAACTTCTTAATATATTTGTTATACAATAATAAAAATTGATTACCACAATAATATAAGTTGTCTACTTTTTATAATTTATATAAATTCTTACATTTATAATAGTGTTAAATTGTCGATGTAGTTAACGAAAATGATTAAAAATAAAAATATGATATAATATATAAAATTCATAATAATACATGTAAGAAAAAGAAAAGAATTTTATATTTTTAATTAAATTGCATACCTTTAAATTTTCCATGAAACTCATATTGTAAAAGAATTGGACAAGGATAATAACCAATCCATGCAAAACACGTGCCGGTAACTGGTGAAAGATACTGATACGTCTATACTTAATATAATTATTTACTATTCACACAGACGTACATTTTACATGAATTTTACAAATTATTTTGCTTATTAAAAATATTATTAAATATTATGGTCATATTTTTTTTATGCATTATTCTTAATAGTATATTATTTTTATACACACTTTAATCTAGAATTATTAGCACTTTTAAGAGAAATATAAAATTTCCTAGGTTTTTTGTGCAACCTAAATACTTTTTTTTTTATTCTAAGAACCTTAAAATAAGTATACTTTTGTATTTATACCAAACATAATACAAGATGTAATACAAATGAAAGGTATAATATTATATAAAATAGTTAAAACAAGTTAGTACTAATAATAGTACATATAAAACAATATACTAAGAATAATAATATTTTTAATGCAATTAGAAAATAAATAAATAATTGCATTATGACTATAATAGATTATGTTCAAACTTTATCTGATAATCCGTATTTTGGAGCTGGTTTTGGACTTTTTGGGTTAGGTGCTGGTGCAGCTTTATTACGAAAAGGAATGCAAGTAGGAATGATAATGTTCAGGTATTATTAAAAATTACAATTTTATATCATATTATATACGACTTTATATCAATATAATTCAATATAATATATTTAATTTTTTTACAAGGCGACATTATATGATCACTTTAGAAGTTCCATGCCGTGATAAAAGTTATCAATGGCTCTTACAATGGATTACACATAAAGGTGCAAAGGAAACGCAACATCTTTCAGTTGAAACAAGTTTTGAACAAAAAGAAACAGGTCACATAAAAACTAGATATGATTTCGTACCAAGTATTGGAACACATTTTATTAGGTTAGAAATAACTGTACTTATCACTGCAATATTTCATCTGACAATGACAAGTATGATACGTTTATGTAACAATTTAAAATTTATAATAATAGTAGAATCATTAAATCATATAAATTATAATAGTTAAATCAATGATATATTATATTTATTCAATTAATAGATATAAAGGGAATTGGATAAGAGTAGAACGAACTAGGGAACAACAAACACTGGATATACAAATGGGTATACCATGGGAAACAGTACAACTTACAGCATTAGGAAGGAATAAAAATATTTATTTTAATATTTTAGAAGAAGGTAAAATATTAGTTATATTAAAATGAAAAAATAATCAAAATAATCAAAAAAGTAAAGAATTAAAGAATTAATTTTTATTTTCAGCGAGACAAATGGCATTAAAAGAATATGAAGGTAAAACAATAATGTATATTGCAATGGGAAGTGAATGGAGACAATTTGGGCATCCTAGAAGACGAAGACCATTAAATTCAGTTGTTTTAGATACTGGTATTGCAGAAAGAATAATAAACGATTGTCGTGAATTTATACAAAATCCTTCATGGTATAGCGATCGTGGTATGTAAATGATGCAAATATATTTGTAGCAAATATATGCATTAAGAAGAATATGTAACATTTACACCAAAAATTAAAAATATATTTATTAGGAATTAAATTAAGGAATTAAATTAAATAATTAATTAGGAATTCCGTATCGACGTGGATATTTATTATATGGTCCTCCTGGTTGCGGTAAATCATCATTCATTACTGCTTTAGCTGGTGAATTAGAAATGGGCATTTGTGTTTTAAATCTGTCAGAACGAGGTTTAACAGATGATAGATTAAATCATCTATTAGCAGTAGCTCCACAACAAACTATTATTCTTTTAGAAGATATTGATGCCGCTTTTACTAGTCGAGAAGAAAGTAAAGAAAGTAAGTGAGAAAATAATATTGTGTAATTATTTATATGAAAACATTAATTTTTATCTTCATTACAGTTAAAGCTGCATATGATGGTTTAAATAGAGTTACATTCAGTGGTTTATTAAATTGTTTAGATGGCGTTGCTTCTACAGAAGCAAGAATTCTTTTCATGACAACCAATTACTTAGAAAGATTAGATCCTGCATTAGTTAGACCTGGTAGAATAGATGTAAAAGAATATATAGGTACATATATAACATTTTATAAATTATTATGTTTTAAATAATAAAATATTCATTGATTTAATGTAATTAAATATCAATGATATTAATTGATACTATTCCAGGTTGGTGTAGTGCAAATCAAGTGGAACAAATGTTTTTGAGATTTTATCGCAATATTGACGATAGAGCAAATGTACTTGCTAAACAATTTACAGAAAATGTATTATCGCAAAAGAAATATGTTAGTCCAGCGCAAATTCAAGGATATTTTATGTTTTATAAAAATAATCCTGATGATGTATTAAAAAATGTTTCACATATATGGGAACTTACATAATAAATTATATTTAATAATGAAACATAATTATACTTGAAGAATTTACATTGAATCATAAAAAATCTATAAGGATAAAAAAATACATATATAGATTAAATATTGTAAACTTTTACATGTATAAAAATAATATAATCTATGCGGTTTACAATTTTTTTAACATTATTTGTTTACTCATTCCTAAGAATTTCATAAATATAAATTTAATATGACACATTTTCACAATATTTTATTTTGCATATTTTGAATGACTATTTAAAGATAAAATACATTGTATAGCAAAATAAATATTGTATAACTTTTCTTTTATTTTTATCAATATATTTGTTCAATTATTTAAATTCATTTATATTCATATATATATATATATCGCTATATTTACACATTATTGACGCTTTTTCGTGTTGATTTAAATTGATTCAATTAATTTCATTTAACACAAACATTTTTTAAATTAATTTAAATTTAAAAAAAAATATGTTATTTAAATCTTAAAAATTTATATATTTTAGATGAAATATTTTTTACATATGCAATGTTTGCTTTAATATTAAAAGATAAATGAAATTTTTTCGCTACTCATTAATGATCACTTCCATTTTATTATAATTGATTTAGTTTAAAAAATTTTTATTATTCTGTAATATTATATTCATAATTTTATAAATTAGTGTATTCAAAATAGAAGATAATAAAAAAAATAATTATTGTTTTATATATTTCATTAATATCAAATATTAATTATATTAATGATGATTTAAGGAATTAATGCATGCAATTATGAAGATATATTAAAGTTCAATTATAATTAATTAAAATTGGATCTACTCTTTCTCAAACCAATTATCTCAAACCAATACTCACCCAATGTTTATTTGATTTTACAATTATAAAAATGAATATTGAATATTTTCCAACTTATGATTCAAGTCATTCATATTATTATTATAAACAGTATAATGTAAAATCAATACACTAAATTTGATCAATAAATTGAACTTCAAATGCGATAGAAAAAAAATTTTTTAAATTGGAATGATACAATATATTTAAGAATATCTTGAAAATTTATTATTTAATGTTTTAATGTTTTTTTATACTTGATGATTAGAAACTCCAAATATATGGTTCATAATTTAAAGGATCTGGTTGTTCCATATGTCCTGTATGAGTATTACTTCCAACCATACATGATGGATAGGTAACTCCAGTATTTCCTTGTCCTGATACAGGTGCTACAATTGATGCTAATCGACAATCAGGTCTTTGTTGTATCATAGAATTCATTGGTTGTATAGATTGAGTTGCTTGTGGAGGACCTGCTGGAGGATGTGATTGAGATTGAACAATTGTAGGAGGAGGTGGAGGAATATTATGAATAGGTTGTATTATATTAGAACCTGAAACATAATTTGCCACTAAAATGTGGTTTTAAAAATTATCAATTAGTTTTTATCACAAGAAAAACAGTAAATATTTAGTTATTAATCTTACTTGTTCCATTATGGTATGATAAAGTTGTAGTTTGTTCTGATATCAAGTTTGTAGAGGGTGAAACCATTTTCATCGCAATGGACTCGGTTTTTCTTTTTCTAGTGGGTCGTTTTTGCGTATTGTTTGACATTTGATCACGTTTCTTATTATTGTTCGTTTTTTTCTTCTTTTCACCTAGTAATTTAGGTTTATTTGGTCGATTTCCACTAGGCTGCCAAAGATGTACAGTATGTACAGCATTTCCTTCTCTAAAATAATCGAATATTGCTTGATAACGAATAAATATGAATAATAATTATCAAAAAATCTTTTTTTCGTTTTTTTTGTTTTATTTTTTTTTTTTTTTTTTTACTAACCCTTGTTTCTTTCCAAGCTTCCAACTATGTATACCAGCTTTATGAAGCCTCTCTCTAATAGTATCTACGCTACATTTTAAACCCAGTGCAGGCGCGACGTGTTTAGCTGCAGTTAATGGCTGCTGAGTAGCCATAGCAACAATAGCTTCGTCTTGTTCTTTAGTAGTAATTCGTCGACGACCCTTTCTTTCCTTAGTTTGTACATTCCCTTCCTTATGCCAACGTTCTAACCATCTTTTTACGGTACGTTCCTATTTAATAATGAGTATTGCGTATACGGCTACTCTTGAGATGGTTTTAATTATGTGAATCCATCAAGACGAACATGTTTCTTCTTACCGATCTGTCGATTGCAAGCGCGATAGATAATGTGGATAAACCGGCTTCAGACATGCCAATCATACGATTTCGAATTTCAACACTGGTTTCCAATGTTCCCTTAGCTTTCCCACCCTTTTTTTTCTTTTTCTGTGGTTCACTTTTCGCGCTGCCTTCTTTCGATGAATCTTTACTTTGATTAGATTCTATACTAGAAGACTGATTATTATCTTGATGACCACGAATATTAGAATTATCAGAAGTTAAATTCGTACTATTTTGTGGACTAGCTAATTGAGAATGTAATTGATCACTATGATGCTGAACTTCTGCCTGAAGTTGCCTTTGTTGTTCATCAAGATTATGAGTTTGTTGTATTTGTTGTACATGGTTTTGTTCTTGTTGTACATGTAATTCTTGAAGTTGCTGTGAGGAAGCCACTTGTTCATGAGATATTGAATTTGATTGATCCTAAAAATTTGAGAAAATATAAGTTATATATAATAATATAAATATCTATAATATTAAACAAATTATACAAACTTGAGGATAGTGATGACTTCCTTGCACTAAATCTAAAGGCCAATTCTGAGATATATTTAAACTAGGATGTTGATAAATAGATTGTGTTTGCTGAGATAAACTTAGAGTACTACCAAATTCTGTCTGAGATTGCAAAGGTTGAGATGATGATTGCATTTCATTAACTTGAGATTCTGAAGCATTTTGTTGATGATATATAAATTCTCGTTGTTCATCAGATTTTTCATTTTCTATTGGCGCACCATCCCCTACATATATATCTTTGGCTCTAATTTTCTTTGATGGATTTCTTTTTTTAGTTGTACTAGTATTCTTTTCATTTTTATTAGAATCTTTGGAAGACTTTTTTTTCCCCAATTGTGTTCCAGTAGGTCTCCATACAGGTTGTTGAATAGTAACACCATCCGTATCACTATAAATAAGAGCAAAATCAAATGGCATAAAAAATAAATTGTTTTATTTTAAAAAATATTGATTTCAAGAACAAACCCAAGTGGAATTCTTTGCATATATTTTCTCGAAGGACTCCAATTGTGAATTCCAGCTTTATGCAGTCTTTCACGTATAGTATCAACAGAACAAGTAAGTCCTAAAGCAGGAAGTACAGCTTTTGCTGCTGTTATCGGCGTTTGCGTAGCTAAACGTACAATAGCTTCATCTTGTTCCGCTGTTGTAGCCCTTTTACGTCCGCATCTTTCTCGAGTTTCTACTGTGCCTTCTTTGTCAAACCTGTTTAACCATCTTTTCACTGTCCGTTGCTAAAAAAAAAAAGAAAATAAAAGAATAAAATACAATAAATAATACAAAATGATCCAATATTTAATTTTGTAAAATACTTACTGAACAATTTACAGCGGCTGCAATTTCTCGCAATCCTAAACCAGCTTCATACATTCCTACCATTCGATTTCTTAATTCTGGTGTTGTTTCGTGCACTCCTCTTGTTTTTCCCATTTTATTCAAAATTTTTAAACGCAACAAATGATACGAATGTTGAAAAAAATTTTAAATTTTACGCGAAATGTGACGTAAGAATAACGGGGATCACGTGACAATGGCAGTGCTCGATCATAAAGTTTTTCGAAATTTTAATTAAGTTTCTACAATCTTTTTCCTTTGTCGCGCGATCTTTAAATTTCAAAAACTTCCACCGTATCATTCTATTTTGTGATTAAAGTTCTGCTACGAACGCGTTTCAAAAAGTATTGTTTCTTTCTTGTCTTCGACATCGTATTGTGCTAGAAACGAATCGAAATCTTGGCGTCGATGGAATGCAATTGGAACGTTCAATGAACTCTATTCATTCAATAAATTTACCTTGATTATCTTCTTCCAGTTGAAATCATATGTTCAACATTGCAGAACATTGAGCACACTTTATATTTTCACTTTTAATATCTGTTGTATATCTTGTTTTGGGCGAAATGCAATCGCTCGAAGAAAACGCTGCGGTCAATACAAGTTCAGCTGTACAGTCTGTCGAGATTCGTTTGTCCTTGTTTTGTCTTTCGTGATTCTAAATTCATCAAAGTATTGCTGCACAAGAATTTCTCTTTCTTGTAGAAATATTGAAAATACAGCATAGAAAAGTTGTAATGATTCATATTTAAATTTTGAAATATTTTCAATTTAAAAACTGCTGTGACACACATGTGACAGAATCGTCAATATTAATTCGGTCAGACTGTACTATGTCATCAACTGTACAGTCCGTCAAAATCATTTTATGTAAAGAAAATTAAAATTTCATTTGATTTAAAAATTTCAAAGCAATTAAGTATTTGTTATAATATTTTTTTTCAAATTTAACCAAATTTTATTTCAAAAAAAGAATATATATATTTTCTTATATTCAATTATCAATCAGCTGACTATACAACGGGAAAGATATGACATTAAAAAGGTTATGTCAAATGAGAAAATTAAATACATAATAAATACGACATTTGGTCGGATATTGAATAAACGATTACATCGTTTTGTCAAATTTTATCAAATGATACTATTGTCTCAATACTTAGAAAATAATATCAGTTGTAATATAATGTGAACAATGGTCAATAATTTTAAAAGACGACTGTACTTTGAGACGAAGTTATTCAGGATTTGTTCGGGTATATTCGCCTATCTTCGCTGGAATTATATTGACCCACAAATTACCTCCCTTGCTTGTCGACACGCGGTTATGGACATGCTGATTTGTATTTCGGCGCGAATTTTTCAGAAAATCTCTTTTTTCATGTTGAATGAATGAAAAAAATGATAATTTCAAATAAATAATATATAATTTTTTAATTATTAATAACATAATTTAATTCCTTTCCTATAAATAGATTTAAAAATAAAATTTTAAAAGAAAATTTTAATAACAATTAAAAAGGATAATTTTATAAATAACAATGAATATATTTTCATTTTTTATAAATAATGTTTGATAAAGTTGATTCGACAAGCATAGTGAACGATTCTTTTGCAATTTGTAAACAATGAATGAATAGGAACGAAACGAGGCATTTGAATCGGTTGAATGTGTAGAAGATAAGATATACATAGATAATAATATACATAGGGTCAGATCGCAAAATGGTAATATCCGCCAATCAAATCTGCATTTATGTGTACACCCTGTCCTATATATGTAGAATCGAAAGGTTCGTTCACCCGTTCCTTTTAACTTAAGAGATGTTTTAATTACTGGATCAAAATGAATAGTTGCAATCAATTAACACGAATTAACTGGAAATACGATCTATTGATAAAATAAGTGATTGATGAACAGTGAACTAAATAACATATCAAAGGTGGAAAATTTTATTCGGTCAGAAGCGGGTGCGGTGCGTGAGGTCAGCAGTTAAGAGATCTCTTTTGTCAGAGAAGAGTCGTTGAGCGGATACACGTTTAGTCGCGCCCTCGAGCTTGCTCACACCATCGTTCGTGACGATTATACGTTCTACTGAACATTTCTCGTTCTCCGGACCTCGGCCGGACCACATTATCTAACTCAACTTCGATTGGAGATCATTAATCGTTTTTTTCAATTTGTGTCATTTCAATATTAAATAGAAATCATGAAATATTCAATACTGTTGAGCTTATTAATCACTTGCTTGATTTGGTCACCAATTGTTCATTGTGGGGTTCGTATCATAAAAGTATCTTTAAAAGTATACACAACTTCGTTTCATATTTTATTATTTTCTTTTTCTTTTTGCAAACAATTTATTGCTGTTTGTTTAAAAATTTGATTTTTCTTTCTGAAAATTCGAAAAAAAAAAATAAAAATGATGATCGCGCGGTTGCAATTGTGCGCGTATCGCGCTTTGGCTAAGAATGCATTTATGTGAGTATTTATAAAAGAAGAAAAAAATTCGATAATAAATTAATATAAAAGAGAAAGAAAAAGAAAATCATATTTTGCATTATTATTATATCATTGATATTATTATTATTTCTTCTAAAAAAAAAAAATGTTTCATAGACACGACCGAGTTTTGTCTCTGACGAGATGATCGCAACAGCAGCTAGCGTGGTGAATGCTTGCCAGACACAGACAGGAGTGGCAACAGGTAAGATTTTTGATTCGTGATAAATTTTACTCGATCGATTCATTTTCATTTTTTTTTATTGTTGTATTTTTTTATTTTTTTTTATTTTAGTGGATATAGAGGCAGTAAGGAATGGTCAATGGCCTGAAACACGTCAATTAAAGGTAATAATGCATAATAAATCTCACGAGTCAATTTGTAGCTATAAATCTCACGACTTATTAAACGAGGGAAAAAAGCGTTCTTTTTATTTTACAGTGTTACATGTATTGTTTATGGGAACAATTCGGATTAGTAGATGACAAGAGAGAACTCAGTTTGAACGGCATGCTCACATTTTTCCAAAGAATACCAGCATACAGGGCTGAAGTTCAGAAAGCAATCAGCGAATGCAAGGGGATCGGTAAATATTTGGGTATCTATATATTATATTTTGTATATTCTTCGTTTTAACGATAATCGAGCGCTTTCGAAACTTATTTTTTGTTTCTTTTCTTCCATAAATCCTTCGTTTCTCTTCTTCCGTAAAATTTTTATTTCTTCACGTGAAGTTTGTTATTTATTTCCTATTTTATTTCGATTAATCGATTAATCGAACCAGACAAAATTTTGATCGTTATTTCAATCGTTTCTTTTAGCTAAGGGCGACAATTGCGAATACGCGTACAGATTTAACAAATGTTACGCGGAATTGTCTCCACGGGTGAGTATCTAATAATTTTTATTCGACGAAAATATTTTTTTTTTTATCTTTACGATTATTTCAAATGATGATCTCTTTTTCTATATTCCAGACGTATTATCTATTTTAATTGAGTTTCATCTGAGCCAAAAAAAAAAACAAGATCAAAGGAAAACGATGCTTATGATGACTGTAGGACGAATCGAAAGGTAGAATCTTGATTCGTTTTATCATAAAACGGATACACCGTTTGAATGTAGACGACGACTCTCTGTACGGGAAAGAAGTTAATAAAAAAAAAAAAAAGAAAAAAAAGGAAAAAAAAAATTCGAGATCATCTATGTTATTTGTCTTACTGTTTCCTATATCGACATTTTAAGATATGTATCTTTTATGTTTTATTCGTTTTAAAGATATTTCGAAAATGTTGATACTACAAAACTGGAGTAACCGTTTAAACTATTCAGTTGATCGTAATTTCCGATGCTTGGTCGGTCCAATTGTCAATTGAGGTCATGATTAAGCGTGCACGATAGAAAGGAATAATTTAAGAACGAGATAAATTTCGTTTGAATAATATAATACATTGTAGTAATACAATATAACAATAGAAATTTTTTTAAATCAAAAACCAACAAATTTTACAATATCCACGTAACAATGTGATTGATTAAACAACGCTTTTTCTTTTATATATAAAAAATGAAAAGTTCGACCATCCATTTTTAATTGTTATGTATTCATCGGATAGAAGGAAACACGTTTTAATTAATGTCGTTTTCCAAGATGTTCAAATATATAAGTTCTGGATTACTAATTAAACGTTTTGCAATTACATTGTATTTCATTCTCAAGCTTCGTGTTTGATAATTACCCTTTGTTATAAATTAATACCTTGTATTAATGCTAAATTTTGTACTTCTGTCAAAGTTTTTCTTTGGCTGTTATACCGTATTATTAAATAAATGTTCTTGATCAAGAAGAAACGTTTGCGTATTCATTAGATAAGCAAGATTTGATTCGTGTTTTTGAATTAATACATACAATTTGAAAATTATGGCGACCAATTATCACTTCCCGTTTGGGCAAAAAGTGAACACCTATAAATGCTACGAATTCGTTTCCCAGGAAAACAGTTCACTAGTATTTTTTAGTACATAAGAATCAACTTTTTTATTTTTCTATCAACTGCAACGAATCGTTGAGAAAATGAGAGCAGCGGAAATTTGGCTGGTATCATTTTACTATCTGATATTGCAAATCGTTCTCGTTTATGGAGGAATTGTAAGTATTAAAATACATATTTTATAATCTTTTCTTTAAAATAACCGAAATTTTTTAACAATTAAGAGCGATATCGACGAATTTAGAGAAATGACATCTAAATACAGGAAAAAATGTATCGGTGAGACTAAAACGACAATTGGTAAGTGACAAGATATAATCGGTGAAATTTTTTAATTTGATTGCTAAAATCTAACAATGATATACTTTTCCAGAGGTTGTCGAAGCTACGGAATACGGAGAATTTCCTGAAGATGAGAAATTGAAATGTTACTTCAATTGCGTATTTGAAAAGTTTAATGTGGTAAGATTCGTTACTTATATTATTATATTATATTATTTTATATATATATATATATATGTTTTGTATAGTACAGATGGATAAGAAAAATGGAAAGATAAAATATGATTTACTAAAAAAAATAATTCCAGAAGCGTTTAAAGAAATAGGTAAAGAAATGATTGATTCTTGCAGCAGTATCGGTAAGTATTCCAAAGAATCGTGAATTTTTTATTTTTAACGCTCTCCCAAATTTATATATTTATAATATAAATTTATTGTTTTGATAATTTATTTGAATTTTGAATCTAATTGAATTTTTCTTTTTTTTTTTTTATTATTTTTAGATTCAGATGATAAATGCGAAAAATCTTTTATGTTTATGAAGTGTATGTTCGAAGTCAATCCCATAGTAAGTCAAATAGAATACATTATTTACAGATAAATGTAATATCAAAATTGCGAAAATTGTTTTCATGAAAAGAATATTTTTTTCATTTTCTGTTTTCTAGGCATTTATTGCTCCGTGATCACCAGAAATACAGATTGTGGATCATTACTATCGTTATTATAAGATAAATTTATGTTGGATCCATATTTCATAAAAATATAATTATTTATGAAAATGTGAAATATACGTTAGAAACATATCGACCAACGTTTTGTCTTGAAAACCGTTCACGCACGGCAAAATATATTCGGATAAAATAGTATTCGCTAAATTTCTTCGTTCATATAGTATACACAGTATACAGTGAAACACAACGAGATCAATTAAGTTTCTAATCACTGTGACTATATCGCTAACAATTCTTAACGCTACGTTTTACGCGGTTTCGTTTTCCTTTTATTGATGTTCATTATTTGTTCGACTATAATATCGTCTGCTCGTGGATCGATAGGAACAGCTTGTACCGGTGTTCTCGAGATCGGCGCAGGTTTCGACCACCTTTCAATCATAGTGTTCAACCATAACCAAAGTTTTTCACGATTGAAGAATGCAAACGTGATAAACATGATAAAAGGTAACGCAACTATTGATGTCTGATTCATATCGCTTTGATCGACTTTTCGTTCTGCGTTAAACGTCAATTTTACGTATTTAAACGACGAGTTTGCCTCGAAATAAAATGGTATAGTTCTGTATTTGTGTAACGTATGAGACAGAGACGATTCTAATTGTACGAAGTACTTTTTACCATCCGCCTGTAGGGGAGGCAAATGCACGAGAAAACCGGCATTATAAGCGCTCCCAACTTTATTCACATGCTGAGATTCTAATTTTGATGTGTATATTGGAGAGTCCGGTGCATCTTCTCTGCATAATTTTACCTTCAATGTACGATAGTGTTCCGGTTGTGCGGACATAATATGTACTGAGACATCGGTACGCGATATCGGATGAAACGCAACCAATCGAAGATTTCGAATGTCGGATGATGTTTGCACTAATGTCGAGTTAGGACTTGTTCGTTGAATATGCGCATTAACTTCAGCGTTCGGTTTCAGACGGAATACATAGGTACACTATATGAAAGAACAAACAATTTTTAATTTTTTTAAATAATTTTAAATAAATGAGCTTAGATAAAATACGAAAAAAAAGAAAGGAAAAAGCTATAAAAAGATGTCTCACCGTTGGTTGAAGCCCACGGATTCGGAAGCTACCGTTTTCTTCCGTGGTTGCTTCTTCTTGAAGATGTTCGCAATTTTCTTGTCCCTGAACTTCAACCAGCAGGCCGGTTTCAGGTTCACCGTTTAGAGATGTCACGGAACCGTATGCACTAAATGCGACTCTTTTTCCGAATAAATTCACTTTTATCGTAGCACCTTCAACAACTTTGATCATTTTCGATGGAGGATCAAAACGATATTCCTTCATCATTGGTCTTAAATAGTATTCGCCAGGGGATAAAGAATTGAAGATTAATTTTCCATCCTCGCCAGTAATGCTGTTTTTTCGATAA
Source organism: Apis laboriosa (assembly GCF_014066325.1). NCBI lineage: Eukaryota > Metazoa > Arthropoda > Insecta > Hymenoptera > Apidae > Apis > Apis laboriosa. The sequence continues at coordinate 773,063 of NW_025222233.1, forward strand.
CTTTGTCCACCAGATAATGATAATAGTACACCCTAGTGAACATGATAATTCAATTTCATTTACTTCTATATATAATTATAATCTTCGATTTTTATTCATTTATATGCACCTGGAGGGAAATATTGTCAGCTTGGTCTGACACCTGTACAATAATTTCAGCCAATTTGTGAGCTGTAAATACACCGTTCGAATCGGGTCCCGTGATTACAAATCCTTCTTTTTGTGCAGTAACGCTAACGAGAAAAAAAGGATAATTTAAAAAAGTATGTAATTTAAAAAAAAAGGAATAAATATTTTTTGAAAAAAGAAGAAAAGAAAGAAAGCATATGTATATACTTGTATTCTATTTTTCCATCCAAAGGACCAATATTGTATGTTCCATCTTTTTGAGTGATAAGCGTGTGTATTGGTATAGTTTTATCGCTATCAAATATTTGTACGGTAACTCCTTCCAAAGGTGGATTGATTTTACCAGCAATTATCTATACAATACACAAAAAGATTTTAATATATTAATAAATCAAATGACAAATAATTTTTTCAATTTGACATATATTTAAATAATTTTTATGACACATACTTTTCCTAAATCACCAACAAAAATTGCAACGTCATCTTGACAATCGTTCACACCCAATACTTTCAATGATGCTGGACTAAATAGAAGAACACTTGATAATGGTGTTATAGTATAAATGTTATCTGTCTTTGCTTTAAATTCGAATTTATATTTGTACAGATTTTCATGGCGCGTCCAATTCAATGGACCAAGTCTAAATTAATAAAAACGATGAAAACATTAACATTTTTAACATAATTTATATTTCTAAGATATATTAAATTATAATGCGCGTTACTTACATTATAACATCATCTGCATTTTCAATTTTTACTTTAACTTCATTTAATGCAGAATGACTCATAATGCTTCCTATATGACTGTGTTCTGTCGAATGTAACAAAATAGGAGAAATAGTACTAGTATCCCATGTATAAGATAATTTTTCATAAACATGACAACTTTTTGGTATAAACGTATACATTCCAGGTTCGGAGACACAATGCTTTGTACTTCCTTTATTCAATACTAATGTTAATTTTTTCAATTCGTTTGATTTCGAATATTCAACTATAGTATCGTGAGAAGAAATAAAAGTAATAGAAAATCCAGTTTGTTCAAATGGTGGCAATTCGGATCGTTCTGAAGTCACAGAAATTCTGTAACTAGGATTCGTCCAACAAAAAACATCGTTGTCTATTAGTACTTCGTAATGACCGGGTAACACATCCGTAAATTGATATTGGCCAGCTGCATGATTAAAGAAAACTTTACACAAAAAACGGTAGTATCGAACGAATTAATTGTACAATATGCCTGTAATAATAAGAACGTGTTCTCTAATTGAATATTTATATTATATTTTTTATAATATTCCATTCAAATGTACAATAAAATTCTGCTTTTTTAACACGTGCTCATTATCGCAGGATTTTTAAATAAAAGAAAATAATACACAAGATCAAAGTGAAATCTTACCCTTCGTTTGAATCGTTTTTATTGTAATACCGTCAAGTACCTTTAACGTCACAGAAGCTTGACTGCAATCGGTTTCCGGTAAACATTTTACTGTTCCTATTAATGTAGCTTTTAACTGTAAAAAGTTAATATTATACACCGGTCGAGATGATACTTCGATTGTTTGTTGTAGTGGAAAAAATCTTAAAAAAAAGAATGATATCAAATGTTATTATGCAATTATTAAATATTAGAATTACTTCAAAAGAATTAAATTTTAGAATATATTAATTATATACATTAAAAAATGTACAAAATGATGACAAACTTACTGTAAACCTTTTGCTCTTTCATCTTCGCTTACAATAACGCTTAATTGATATGTATCAGGACTAAGATATATACAAAATTCGCCTGTTTTTGAATCTATTTCAATTTCTTTTGTAAATGTGGTGGCCGTATTATGTATAGATACTTTTCGATAGTTTAAATCTCCTCTTGTTGATAAAGTAACTTTGCCGCAAATTTTATATGCTGTTGGTATTAAAACTGGAAGTTCCGGGGAACTGGGAGAAATCTTAACTGATTTATCATTGAATAATAAATCTTCTATATATTAAAAATAATAAAATCAATAATTTGAATTCGAATTTAGTCTGAAAATATAATAATAAGCAAATAAGGCATACCACTTTCAGCTTTAAGAATATATTGACCAGCTTTCATGTTATCTAACACATATTTTCCATGATTATCCGTTATGGCAACTTGCTTTTGAGAAAGTAAAATTTTTGCTCCTGGCAAAGGATCGCCATTGCTGGCAGTACGGACAATACCGTTTACCGTAAAACCAGTTACTTTAAATCCTTGGCGTAATACGACGCTGCCATGACTTACTTTGAATGACAATTCAGGTGGCTGAACATCAAATTTAGTTTGAGCCCCGGCATAATATGGAACAAGATTATATTCGCCAGGTGACAAACTAGGAAATACAAATTTACCGCTTTTGTCAGATACAACATGACAAAGAGGTTTTCTAGATTCAAGATCTTTGCTTATAGGTGTTGTTGCGCAATTCTTAGCTACACCGTTCTACGAAATAAATAGATAAAAATAAAAATAATTTGTTAGTTAAATAATTTGTTAATTGAAAAACATTATTAAAAAGGTAAAGAAAAAAAAAAAAAAAGAAAACTTACTCCAAATAATACAAATGTTACACCACTAACTGCTTCTTCTTCACTGGTAACTCGACCACTCACGTCATAACCGAAAATTATTAAACTATCATCCGGAAGTTCTGTGTTGCCTTCACGTACTGTTACTCTAACTGTATTTGTTTTGAACATCCATCTATAACAAAGACATAATATAATATAATATAATGTTAATAAACAAAACAAATATAATAGATAACTCACATAGTATGAGATGCAATAAGTACATATTGTCCAGGTTGAATTGGAGTAAAGTAAAATATACCACTTTCCATAGTAATTGTTGTATCAACAGGAACTTGTTCATTATTTTCTTTATACAATGAAACTGTAACATTTTTAGGACCAGAATCTGATCCTAAACTAATAACCTAAAATATATAAATATATTTTTATAATAAATTTACAAATGATCACTTCAGTTCCATATATTTTTGTTTTTACAAATAAATATAAATATAATTTACAATAAATATATTTTAAATAAATTACCTTGCCTGTGATACCAAAACCTTTGAAGGTAAAATTAATATCTATACCCTGACTACAGGCATCTGTTATTCCATCTACATTCAATAAAACTTCCGTAGGTTCAAAACTCCATCCTCTGGGTGGATCTACCTAAATATTTTAAAAAAAAATAATATTCAGAAATGAATGTAAATTTGTTATTCTTAATTTCTAAATTCGCTAAAATCTATTGTTCAAATAAAATGATAAACATGAAATTTTGCTATAATATATATATTCTACATTACCTTTAGAATGTATTCTCCTTTATCATATAAAGGAAGAAAGTAATATCCACTATTAGGGGCACATTCTGTAAAATCTTTAAGACTACCAGCTTTCGTATATCTAAATAAATTAAAAATATTAATTTACATTTTTTATTTTATGAATTTATTTTATAATTCATTGATGAATTACTTACAACTTTATTTGTACTTTGGAAAAATCTATATCGGCATGACTTTTCAAAAATCCACCACAACCTAAAATATCTTCGGCATTAGAATATGTAATTAGAATATAAAGAAAAAATGTTGAAAATAGAAAAATGGTTGGTCTCATTGCTTATTTATCTCATTCGATATTTAATAATTTATATTATACGATTGCCACCGACACGTAACCTCAACAAATGTATACGATTATACATAAATAGTGGGACAAAGAGAGAGATAGCTTAAAAATGTAGAAATTAACGCCATCTCTAGAATCACAAATGAAACTATTATAGATAAGAAAAGAAATAATGTGAGAAAAATAAAGATGAAAAAAAAGTAAAAACTGATTTTTAGCGCCATCTCTACTTTTTTATTTTTGTAAATCAAAAGATAACATTAAAAGTAAATTCCTATTCTTTTTCTCTCATTATTTTTTATTCTTTCTTTCTGTTACTTTCATTTACGGCACACTAAAGATGGCACTAATTTCAATATTTTTATCCTATCTCTATCCTTTTTCCATTATTTGCTCTCTTTGTCTATACTTGTTCGATTCAAACTTTAATTTTACTGCTTCAGTACATGAATTCAATTGTTTACAACTTTTTATGGCTATATACGATATATTTTAAAAGTGACTAGTTACTATTGATCATAAATAAGCGACTTGTTTTTTTTGTGCAAAAACATCTACGTGTTTGTGCAATTAATTTTAGAAAAAAGTAGTGTCGTCTCTAAATTTGCAAACTGATCATTCATATCATAACCTCTACGACTATATTATTTAAATATATAAGTACGCAACAAAAAAATTAAAGAAAAAAAAAATTTTCGTTAGAATGGTGAAAATAGCATTACAGATGAAAGCTACATTGGAAAATATAGGAGAATTAAAACCATCGGGAGCAGAATTCAGATGGTATCTCAAGTTCACTTGCTGCAATTGTGGCGAAACATCAGAAAAATGGAATTATGTGTCTTTGAACGAATCCACTCCAGCTCAAAGAGGAAATGCAGTGAATCATTTTATTAGTAAATGTAAACTTTGTTCTCGTGAAAATTCCATGAGTATCTTGGAAGATTCCATTAAATCATTTATCGCGAATGATCAAGACAAGTTTCAAACAATAGTTATATTTGATTGTCGAGGCATTGAGCCCAGTGACTTTTCGGCAAGGGAAGGTTGGATTGCCAAAACTATCAATGGCAAAGAATTTACAGATGTTGATTTAACTGAAGGAGAATGGGTCGATTACTGTGATAAGATTAAAGAACCTGTTGGAATTTATGAAATTGAACACAAGTTTGAAAGAATGAAGTAATAAGTATTTAAATGAAAAATTTACAATGAAAGTGTCAAACGCATTAATTTTTTATTTTAATCTATCCACATAATACGATGTTATATGTCTGCATTAAAATTTTTCTTTACGTTTTTATGATTCTTTTCATTTTCTTTATTCTACCAAATTTTACTTCTAAACAATTTTTTTTTTAGATAATTTAACTTATACAAGTTATTGCGCATAAATAAGCGGACATTTAAAAGCATCTATAAAACTTGTAATTTTCTAATGTAGGTTATGAAATATTGTGATCAACGAATCAAATATTTATGCATTAGTATTATTATTAAATAAAAAAATGTGTATTTGCTGCTAATGAAAATGAAAAATAACAATCTTATTGCATATTTATGTACATACCACATACACAATCTGTATATTTATTTTATAAAAATAATTAGAATGCAAACAGCCTTTATTATTATATTTTGCTATTATTACTAGTTTAGAAAAAAAAAATATAAAACAGCAAAAAAAGTAAACCAAGAATATCAAAAGATCATTTAGAAAAAAATTAAGGCAAATAAATGCACATTTCCAACGACATAATATAATTTATTCATAATCATATAAAAAAAGACCATTTAATCGTGTAAATGGTTTAGTACAGAGAAAACTGCAACAATAATTTCATATTTCTCTTTCAAGTTCATTGAAAGTTGCCGATTGTACCCTGCATAAATAATCGGATGACTAGCATTGCGCGTTAGCAGGGGAAAGATTGAAAATTTTTATTCATTAACCAATAAACAAGTTGTCAAAGACTTTGAACAAGATATATCAGTTATGTAATTAGAATTCATTCTTTAATGTAGTACCTTCGGAATGTATCGGTCTACTTAATTAATTGAAATAATGAAAACTGTAAAGATGATGATAAAATGATGATGATGATAGTAGTAATAATAATGATAAAAATAATAGTAATAATAATAATAATAACGAAAATGATGATGATGATAATAATGACAACAATAATTATTTACTTATATAATAAAGAAGAAAAATTAAATCTTTTTTAAATGAAAATTAAAACATACATATATACATATATATCTATATGTATACATGTATGTATATAGTATGTGTATATGTGCGTGTGTATATATATATGTATAAAATTTTTGAATGAATTGACCTGAGCCGAACATGATTTAACGTGAAACTAGTAAACATTTCACGCGTTACGGCAATAATTCTAAACTGGCTAAGAAAAATGTAATCACAGTTCCCAACGAAATAGGGAAATAAATCACAAGAGAGGATCGAAAAAAACGATTACGACATATTATGGTCGATAACTGGCAAACTAGCTAGCGCACTAATATTTGCTACTACTATTGTTCTTCTAACTTTTTTTTTTTTTTACTATGGTCTCTAGCACATCTAACACAAACATAAATATCGTGTGCGTATTATATGTCGCTGCCTCTTTCCAAGAGAACTCGAAACATATAGATCACAAAGAAATAATCACTATCGAAAACGCTTAAGATCTAAAGATGTAATAATATAATATATAATTATCAATAACGCTATCAGTCTATTCTCACAAAAATATCACTGTGACTGAAAGTATTTCGTTCTACTAAACCGTCAGAGTCAAATTTTTAGGCGTCGAAGAACAAAGAAGAATTTTTATTTTTGGCAACGGATCGAAACGGAAGAACTAATTTATCGACGGTAATAAATTTGAATCTGACGATCATGGAAGATCTCTTGACGATTTCTCCGACGCAATACGGTATCGTTTCTCTACGAAACTCAGAGAAATATATTCTAATAATAGCTTTTCTAATATTTACGAACGTCTATATAGCATACAATGCTATTATCAACTAAACAGTTCTATACTACCTTGCTAGGTTATTATCTTTGGTATACTAACGGGAAATGTTTGTTCCACCGACAGAATCGACAACTTTGCTCCTAGTTCCATTGTTATCTTGACCATTTTTCTTCGGAAGTAGCAATTACGAAGTAAAAATAGGAACATTACGAGTTAATATAATATGTATATATGTATGTATGGAAAGTTGGGATGATAATACCAGCACGTATTGTGAACGCGAGGATTAGTCCGCGGATAGGCCCGTGAAGGTACGCGAATCATTCGATCGATAAATCGAAGGAAAAAGAAGGAAAACATTATACCAGGATGGAATATAAAAAGAGAGAGAAAAATGAGAAGGATGGAACGGGATATTTTTCTGATCTTAATTATTTATCCTTACCTTATTCGAATCCTGAAAAACACTTCGAATGAGTCACGTACAGCCGCGGTGTAATCATAGAACAATGCCCAGAAAATATGTAACCCTTTTAATTTTGATTCTTTTACCATATGTAAATAGGCAGAAAAATAGATCGATCTCCTTTTAAATAATTATAGGTAAATTGAAATTCGACTATCGCGTCGATCATTGGTATTTTTTTCGGTGACTCGACACGTTTCAAAAACATCACACACATTTAATAATTCGATATAAGATTACACGAAGAGCGTGGCCGTGTTACGTGCGGTTGCTCGTCGCGGGCCGTAGCGATATAACTCGGTGGATTCGCGAGTTAATTTCACGAGAAGGGAATCGATTCTTTTCGGTTCCGCGCTGGGTTCAAGGCAATCGATCGGTCATTACCGGTTCTAAGCACGTCTGCTTCAAAGTTGCGGACTGATCCTCGAGACTTCGCTTCAGACCCTCAATTGTCTGCATCAGCATTTGCCTTCGCAATTGGGAGAGTTGATGTTGAAAGATTTGCGAATCTTGACCGCTTGTATTCGCGATTAACCGTTCTTGTCGAAGCCTGGCCACCTTTTCCTTCAACGATTTTCTTGAATCATCTGTAAATCGACCAAGGGAAAATGAAAATTATCGTTAATAATATCAAGATATATGTAAAATAATACCTGTATCATCGGTGGCGGTATCTCCATCCGAGTTTCTCAAGACGATCTGCTCACCCAAAGTTTTCTGTATCCTGCCATAAGATGCACTACCTGCGTACACTTTTCTTTTTACCGGTTCACTTTGCGGGCAATAGGAAGATCCTTCTTTTATGGGACCCATATCGACCGACCTAGAAAAGAGATCATTTTTTTCAAAATAGATCCTCTATCAAAATACAGCATATTGATCAACATGCTAACCTGAAAGTCATTAGAGGTGCCCGTCTCCTGATATCACATCTTTCCTCAGAATCAGAAGAACTCGATGTTACTCCATCTTCCTTGCCTGCGTTGGATGATCTCGAGCTGCGAAATTCCTTCCGATTCACTGCAGAAAAAGAATCTCTGTGCGGTAAAATGGCGCATGGCCTATTAACGAGGTAGGAAATTTGAGGTCGTGTCGCGCATCGATCTACGTCCGATCCAAGGATACCGTTGCAATTGAACATTGTCACTGTGCTCATCGTCGTTTCCGCGCTCTGTCGTCCGTCGTTGTCATTAGAATCTTGATTCTCGTAGATTTTTGGTCGAGAGGAACGGAGCAGGCTTCTATCCAACGATTGTTGTTGATTCACCACTCTTTTCGAAACGAGCGGAGAGTCAATGGAGCATTTGTTCGAGCTCGATTGAAACGTGGCTGCACCAGCGGTTGGCAAGGAGACGTTACGTTCGGCAAATCGACGAATCGGAGAACAAGTGTGAACAAATTGTTGCCTCTTAGGACTCGTATGTTCGAGATCTTTGATGCTACCACTCTGCAATTCTGGTTGAGAATTCCTGCTTTTAGAAAGAGCAAGCTCTATGTTCAACTCTGTGCTCTTGATGAGTTCGACACGCTTATTGGCCAGTCCATTGTGAAACTTTCGAGAAGGTGATGGCACAATAGGTAAGCTGTTTTGATTCTTTTGCATATTGACCAAAATATTTTCCGCCTCGAGAATCAGTTCCCGATATTTTTTGTCCGCTTCCTTATCGGCCTCGATCAAGGCGATTTCAGAGGCGAATGTGGTCATATACGTGTTGTCGGTATTACTTATCTGTCGTCTAACAAGATTTCCATTCACATAGCTTACCTATAAATTTAACGAAAAGTGAACATACAAATACATTCTATCATTATGATCGATTAATATTAAATAAATAAAATAAAATAATATTAAATAAGCGTACCGAATTCGATCGTCTTTTAACGGCATCGGGGTCATTGGTTATTATCCCAACGGCAGGTGATTGTTTATCGTTTAATCGCAGTGGTGACAAATTCTTGTTTACATCGTGTTTCTTTCGACGTAAACAAATTGGTGTGCCTCCAACGCTTCTACTACCCTGATTGAAACCCGAATTTTTAAGCAACATTCTCTCTACCAATACGCGATTTAAATTTGCTGTTCCATCTTCATCATCGTTATCGTCGTCGTCCTCGTTGTTGTCGTTGCAAGTGGCCATTCCGACTACAGCTGCATTCGGATCGCGTTTGTCAAAATTGTTTGTTTGTCGACGCTGTAAGGATCTCTTCTTTCGTTTCTCGGTTAATTGCTTCTCATCTATTTGTTTTTTGTGACGTGCTAACTGCTTTTTTGTGGTATTCTTCGCGCTGATCGTTCTACAAATGAAAAGAAGATATTATCTTTTAAAATCGACACTCGAAAACACGATTGAAAGACTCACCTTTGAAGCATCGTCGCGTCGTCCCTACTTCTACGCTTCATCAATGACTCTCGCAGTCTGCTGCTTCGCCGGGCAAGTTCGCCGGCGAACGCGAAATAAGTACAATGTCCAGTGTTGGTGAAGCGTCCGGTACAATCAAGATTGTCGAGATCGAGGAACGAGCCGTTGTCGATGTAATCAAAATCGTCGTTGTCAAGGGGATCGTTTTCATCGCCGGCATCTCTAGTCGCATCCAAGTCCGACAAAGATTCGATATAGTCCTCGCAATCGGTTGGATCGCTGTCGGACAAAATATCGGTCTCCTTTTCGTACACGTAACTTTCATCGAACTTGCCCATCATCTCGTTCAAAGTAATGTCATCTTCTGATGATCTTGCACTTCGCGTAACCGACGACGCGGACGAGCCATTCTCATTTTCGTTCCCATTATCGTTTTCATTTTCGTTCCTGTTCTCGTCCTCGTTATCGTTGCTGCTGCTACCGATTCCGTTGCTACCACTGCTCACGTTGCTGCTAGTGCTATTGCTGGTGCTGGCGCTGCTGCTGCTGCTGGCGCTGTTACGTCGTTGCACGGATAATGCTATCTTTGGCCGAATTTCCATGCCAGACGCTATTCTCCAATTTTGGTTTATCCTACGAAAAAAAAAAAAAAGGATTAAATCTTTGCGGGAAATTAAAATTTGGCTGAACAAAAATTAATTAATAATTAAATTATTATTTAAAAATTTTGAGAAAGTTTACGGAAGATTTTCTGTATTGTATTGTATACTAACGGACTCCTTCCAGCGCTAAGACTCTCTTGCTTGAACTCTCTTCTTGCACGCCCCACTCGTACGCTGCTCGTGTTCACGTCGCTTGCGCTTCCGGATGATTCGGTCAGCTTTAATCCCGAGCCACTGCTAGTGTCGTCAAGATTCAATCTCGATTTGAAACCAGTTGTACTCGAGCCGGAGGAATTGGCCGAGAGCCACGGATTGGTACGGATCCGCGACCGTTCACGAGGCGATTGAATAGTTGGTGATAATAAAGGCGGTGGTATAGAAGAAGGTGGGACAATTAAATTGCTTCTCGAAGATTCCGCGGAGATTGATTCGGTTCGTCGATGATATTTCTCTCGTAGTAACGCTCTCTGTTGCAATGATCTATCCTCATCCAGAAAGCGATCACTGATCTATTTGTGTAAAAAACGAATAGCATTATTTCACTATGTGAAATGTGAATTTTTTTCTAGAAGAAAAAATATATTATAGATTATTGTGTCCTTCGTTTTTAGATTAGAATGTCTTTCATTCTTTATAGAAATTTAAAATTCTAATTTATTTTTCCTAATGTCGTGAAAAAAATAACAAGTTCACTTTTCAGAATGTTTTATTAACTCGATAAACGTACCTTGCTCGGAGTATTAGTTCGAAAATCTTTTGTCACTTCGTTATCCATTCTCATCATTCCAGATGCGAAGATCGTGGAAGAGGTAGAAGCAGAAGGTTCGATATTGCCGTCGTACCTTCCATGTCTACGTCCAGAGAGTACAGCGGTCACCGGCAAATCCGACGAATCGATCGATTTCTTTGGTCTGGCGTTGTTATTGTTGTTGTTGTTGTTGTTGTTGTTGCTATTGTTATTACCATTATTGTAGCTGCCAGTCCCCGTACCTGTATTGGCGTTGGCATTACTTTGAAAGTAATGGGTACCGGTCCTGATATTGATGTAATATTCCGGTGGATAGCTGGTTCCGGGCGAGGTACCGTCCGTTGAGTATCCAGTACTATAGGCACTTTCCGGGGAAGAGAGATTCACGCTGCCGGTACCTGCTGATGTACCCGAGGATGCAGTCACAGTGCCGCATCGACTACCTTCACCGTGCAATCGAATTCCATCCACATTTTTCGAAGAGTCTATCGGGTGAACCTGCAAATAATCAAATAGTTCTCGAAATTGTTCTGAAAGATTGTGAAAGAGCAAGAGTAATTTGTTAAAATGGCGTAGAAGATAAAATGGACGACTCTAATTGGATCGTTGTTACGAGTCTAATTGGATAGCTGCGATCTATCAGTTCTCTTCTCATTTCTTCGTTCATTTCTTCCACTATCTGATAATTCTTGATTTTTTCATCTTTAAACAAAAGAAGAATCATTTACGAAGAAAAGAAGATAGATCTAGATAGCGAACAGTCGAGGAAATAAGTTGTAAGCCGATCAAATCGTGTTGTCGAAAATAATGCAGTATCAAAAAAATGACTTCGTTATCAGAAGATAATTTAAATCGAGATAAAATACTCACTTGGTGTAACGTGGATGATCTGTGTGATCCATGATTACGAGGGGAATTGCAATTAGAATCAAATCCTTTCTCCCCTTTTTTTCGATCCTTTTTCTTCTTCGAACGCACGATATGTGCCTCCATCCATGTGCGCAGTTTCGTCCCGAACATGATGCGCAATGACGATCGGCCTGCTATGCGGCGCTTTGTTGAAATATCGGCCGTATTCCTATTCAAAGGCTCCAGATCCTGTCAAGTTTCGACTAGCTTTCAATCGCGGTGACGGTGACGTCGAGGATAACGATGACGATGGCGAGAATGATGCCTCGACGATGATGATGGCGAAAAAGATAATAGGAACGAATCCATTTTGCGAACGAATAGTATCCAACAATGGCGATCCGTAATAAGCTAGTCTTCGCTCGAATTATTTTAGGTTAGCGTTCGATCATTTAACATAAATAACCGAAGCGTTTTTCTGGTGCCGTTCCTCTACAATATAAGTTAACAAATCTGAAATAGAAGACAAGAAAAATCCTATATGACATTATTTCGTATTTCAATCGGTCATTTCCTTTCTTCGTTCGCGTTCGAAATGCGGGAAAAGGAAGAATCGAAGTACACGTATGCTATAGTATGTCGATATGAGAAGGCTGGCAACTTGACATTTTCATTTCCGTTAACGTCACGCATTCTATGGTTGTTTCCTTCTATTCTTTGAATAACAGTATGTATTTTTATCATTGTAATAAGAAGCAAATACAATAATATACGATATTGTAAAAATTAGATCAAAATTAAATGACAGAGGATTATTACATAATTATATGCAATTGGCTAGCAATAGAGTTTTCCTTAAGAAAAGAACTTGGCAATTTAGCTGTTCATGGATGGTGCTATGATTGTAAAATTATCAAAGATATCAAAAATATATCGAGAATATCTGAAAAGTTTTTAAAAATATCTGAACGTATATTAGTAAGATATAATAATATCGTTAGGATAATTCTTATTATCCTAATAACGAAACATATAGAATATTCTCAAATATTTTAAATTTCTAACAATTTTATTTAGGGATTTCTCAAAAAACCTTACAATCTGTTACTTCATGAGAAATTCGTATTGTCTGAATTAATCCTGATACTAAAAACCCACATTTTTCTCTTTAAGGATTAACTTTATTTGACAAAATAAATAGCTAAATAAATTTATTTTTGTCATTGACGAAATTCTTTTCCAAAAAAAAAAAAAAAAAAAAAAAAAAATTATTCATATTTCGAAGAAAATAGAGATGAGTATATACGAAATAAGAGAAAAGGAGAAAGAAGGATAGGTCGTTTTTCATGTCCGGAAGAGGGTAAAAACGGTTACAGCGGAAAGAAGGAATCCGGGTCGTGAAAGGAGCGAAAGCTCCCACTTCTTTTCGACATCACAGCGGCGCGCCGCGACAAGCCATGCTGTCAGTCTTTGGAAAGAAAATAAAAGAAAACAGACTTTCAGATAAGAGGTATCAAAGAAGAAAAGAATAGCGCGAGAAGCTTTTGTTTCGCCCGCGAGATTTTTAAAGAAAATGTGGCAAACATTCGAGGCCACCAGTCGATCGCGAATCGGACGATTAAGAGTTCCTGAAGCCGGAGAGTTCGTCGAAAGAATCGACGACTTGGGGAAAGCGAGGCTCGTTGTTCGAGCCGACGTTCTATTGTCTGACCCCGGCCGAAGGAGAAACGCTATACAAGTAACGAGAAAACAATCATCGAAGACAATGGATAGTGCTATAGCATCGTGGTTTTATCGTCTAGACGTAGAACAGTGATGTTGCCCAACTATATATTTTACATATGTATATTTACATTATAATTATATTTTTGATTTCGTTCAAACGACGAATTAAAAATCTAAAAGATAAAGAACCAACTTTTGATATTTCAGAATTTAAATGCTAATTTTAAACGCATTCGAATAAAAAAAAAAAAGGGAAAAATACGGCGAATGGTATGTCGATATTCCGAGAACAACGAAGCTGATTGAATCGATACGATTATCGTTTCCGCGCGGTTTCTCGAATTGCGATAAAAGAACGCTCTCTGTTCGATCCTTAACCGAACTTTGATCGTATGTCGAAGTCAAAGAGCGATCGACCAATGGTTAACGAGGATGCAATTAATTTCATTAAGATGGTGCGCGGTAAACATTACGCGCAGACGCAATTTCACCACGTTAAGATAAAGATAATCGATCGAGTTTTTCTTTACAAGTGCGAACGACGCGCATAAGTTATCATGTTTACGATAAATTCGTCGAAACAAACAATGAGAAGGTCATTGCAACCATAATCGGAGAGAAGTGAAATTTGACACAATGGTCTAGGTTAAGGAAGAGGATAAACTGTTGAACACAGGAAAGAGAGTGGCTAGTGGCTAGCGAAACATAAGTTCGGAAAGGGTTCGATCGAGCACTAGTGAGTGGGTGGCTCGTTGCGCCGCGGCGTGTCATGGCGGGGTAACGTTGGTTACTATGGCAACTCTTCGAGCTCTTGCCCCAGCCAACCCCAGGGATCTACGCGATAATTGGATCGATCTCGACCAATCATTTGATCGATCGATATACATTTTCCGGTTATCCGTTCTCGTCCGATCAATGACTCGCGACACAACTCTCACCTTACTACCCTCGTGTTTCTCGAAAGATATTCCTTTCGAGCGTGAACTCGAACGAGAAGCAAAGAAATCGGTCCACGCGATTTCACGGTTCGATTCTCGATCGATCGATTCGTCCCTTGGCCTCCCTGATCGATCGTAGTCTCTCTTTTTTTCCTGTTTTTATCTCCATTCACTCATGAATCAGGAGGTCTAAGTATACTAAATATCTCGTTCATTTAACAATAAATTACGTGGGTGTATCTGAGTGGGTGTAACGAAAAATTAAAAAATTGGAACTTGAATACAAGAAAAGTACCTATTTTCTTTATTATTCATCGATGGATATGATCTTATTATATTGGTATTATTAAAGTTATCAAACTAATTCTGAGTTTTTAATCTTTTAGTGTATAATAAATGATATGGTAAATGAAATAACTAAAAGAAATAACTAAATGATTTCAAATCTTTTGTGTTGCAATGTATGTCAAGTGTCTTGATAATTTCTTTCATCGATTTTCATTGGAATTTATTGATTTCCATTCCAATTATTTATGATATCTTATTTATGCATGTCGAAAAATCCTTAAATATTTGAAATAGTAATATTATATGAGTATATATATATATATTTATACATATAATATATATAAATATATAACAATTTTTATTTTAAGTATATAATGTCTGTGATCGATTAAATGCTGTAAATCGAATCATAAAATTATGATGTTTGCAATTGGGAATTGTTGAAAACAAAACGAAAATTTTGAGTTACAGATATTCTATTGACCGACTACTTTAAACGATCGAGTAGGTCATCGAGTTTCGACGAAATGAACATAGTTATCCTGGTAACTGGAAAAACTAGCTTGTCGCAGGTTTGGTTAACTGTCGAAGAAACGATAACGGGACCGGTCCCAGGCAATATTTATACAGGCTCGACTCGTTTCGAGCGGTTTTTTTCATCAAACGATTTTCGCGATAGACGCGATAGAAGAGATAAAGTACGCGTATTCAAAGTATGCAAGACGGGTGGTGGCTGGCAGGTTGCCAACGCATACACTCCAAGAGAACCGGCAAGATGCCCCTTTATTCCAACTCTTTTCGACCTTGCACGTTTTCTTCGCGATCTTTGGTTACGAGATTTGAAGATGGAACGACAAACGCAAAAATCGATCTGAAGATGAAATGCACGTCCTGCTATAAATAACTTTCACACAATTCGCTAATGAATTTGAACGGAACATTAATCAGGATAGGAATGGGAAGGGAAATAGCAAAAAGCGTCCCCCTTTGCTCCAGTTGTCGGCGCACCCTCTCTCGGAAAGACTAATTCAAGCCAACTACCCTCGACGCGCATCCTCGTGACCAAAAATAATCCACCTATCCATTCGTCCGTGTCTATTGGTCGCGCGACGAGACAATGTACCTCTCAGTTGAATGAAAACAAAACTAAATCGCTTTCCATATTTTCCGTTTTCCTTCGCCGTCTTTCGACTTGGATATAAGAATTCTCAGAATAAAGTGCACTGCAAGTCAATTACCGACCGCTTCCCCTCCACTTACCGACAGAAAAACTTATCTCGTTCGTAATCGTTTTCTATCTTCGTTTCACTGTTTCGATTGGCGATCCCACCCTATACAGATTTTCTACCAGTGATCGTCTTTTATAATATTTTTCAATTCTTTTCTTTTTCACAAAATATTGCGCACAATATTCCCGCGAATAAACGATATTGCACATTTGACGTTTCACTAACCTATAAGAGTTTGTGCTTTATCTCACGATGCAATGTTGCGTTGATCGAATAAGTATCTTAACCACACTATTCTCGGAGGAGAAACTTTACCCACCATCCTCACGATGTGTAATGTTAGTCGTCTCCCGAATCATCTTACTCTCGATAACATTCACGGTTTTTTTTTTCTTTTCTACTCCCCTTTCTCTTTATCGAAGAAAATATTTCGCGGAAATTCAACTCTTATCCATAAGAGCTTGAACAACGCATCGATGTCTTGCAAAACATCATTAACAGAACTGGTATTTGACGAATAGAAATGGAAAAGAAGGGAACGGAAGCAGTTTCATAGTTTTATCGCGCAAAAAATGCGATCATTTTCGAAGAGGCTGAGACCCATCGTTCTATGGAATGCGACGAGATCTATTTTTGTTTCTTTGTTCAAAATTTTATCGAAAAACGTGTACTATTTGATGAATCATATCTTCCCTTTTTGTTTAATAATGTTCGAAATATATGTTTCAATATTTTTATTTTTAATATATCGTTTTGAATTTTCCCCTTAGTCCACGTTTCAAGGCGTATAGGTTATGTAACGATAAAGTATGATATTACGATGATTGAAATAAGCAAATTTAGAAAAGAGCGCAAATAAGATCACAGAAGATTAAAATAGGATTATTTATATTTCTTTTATCAATTTAAAATGACATGTTATTCACGTGAACTTTCTTTCGAAAAAAAAAAACAAAAAGAGAATAATAATGTTTCGTACATCAATAATATCTTATTATAACGAGCCCGAAATTATATACGAAATAACAATGCTTGTCATTTCTATCATCGTTACTATAGTAGTCAGAATACGATCGCTCAATGGTTACTGATAACAATCGGGATATGATTCTTTGTAAATAGAACTTGGTTTAAATAGATGTAAAAAAATTCCGTGTAGCAATCAAAAACAGTAGAACAGTAGAAGAAGGAATTGTGTTTGATAAAACAATAAAAATGCTGGGAAGTGATTATTCATTAATTGACATGCAATTAAACATGACGAGAAATGAAAGAAAATCGGAACGAAACATCGAAATCGAAATAATTATATTTTTTTACCTTGCTTTCCATTTAACGTCGTCATCCTCCATTAGTTACAACCTCCTCCCGTGTTGAAAACGAAACCTGAGAATCTCAAAGAACGATCCCTCTGTAAGAATAGTGACAATTGCACAATGGTAAAGTAATAATGCGTCTGTCCGATTCGAGAGCGTGTGTGGACCGTTCGAGAAGACAAAAAGGCACGGCCGCAGTGCGGCCGGCACGCGACACTTGGATATCACTTCTCAGAGTAAAATCTCCTTCCTCTCTGACTGTTCCGACGAGACTGAGCGCCGCCGACCACGCACCCTTATTGGGCGAGCACATTGCAGGGCCGTATTCGAATAGGGTGCTCTCCCTCTATTCCCTTCCTGCTATACCTGCTACCGCTCGCTGCTCGCTCTGCTCTGCGCTCTTTTCCATCAATACGAGTCATCCCAGCATCTCACTCTAGAAACATCGACGCGAACGAGACCATACTGACAATGAGAATCGAGAGACTGCCGTGCTTCGGGTCGTACCTGATTTCATGCTATATACGTATTCCAGAGCTTGAACGATAAAAAACGACCGATTCCTACCATTCCAATCGTTGAGAGCATGGGACGACTGTACACCAAATCGATTAATTCGATTCAATTTCAAGTGAATCGAATTCGATAATCATTATTATTTAACGAGAAAACGTTTAAAGGTTAGGACGCGTAATTTTCATAAATCGATGATTATCATATTATTGATAATATTAAGTGAATGAAATATCATTATGTGCCATAAATATAAACAACAATGAATGGAATGATAAACAATGAATGGAAGCTACGACCTTGAAGTTTCGATACATCCCTGCAGAAATGGTTAAACGGGACACCCTTCAACAACGTAGGGTAGCCAGATCCAATCGAGGGGACTTTGGAGAATTCCCATTCCCTTCGAGCCGAGCATTACCTCAACGAATAGGGAAAAGACACGAATTTCCATTTTACCGTATATTTTCGTAAGCTCCTAACGATATGTAAGACGATTCGATCAAATTTACGAGATACATAACCGATATATTTAATTATAGATGCGATTAATATTTTTTTCTTATTTTTTTTATTTCTTATTTTTTTCATTTTCTCAAAGATATAAGATATAAAATTTTCGCCAAAATAAATCATTTGATTTCGAGTCATTGAATCGCGGCCAAGTTCGAGATACGATGTAATCGTTTAGCCCTTTTCGACTTTGCCTTTTCTTTGTTCACGGCTTTTGGCTTTCGATGAAACGACGAACGAACTATCTGAAAGTATTGAAACCTTTCGCTTTTATACTTCCAAATGAATGCCTTTCGGGGTTGCACGGTGAACAAAAAAAAAAAAGATTATCGATTGCTTGGCCGAATACCTGCTGCGAGCTTTCTCGCATTTACATATCTCCATTCGGAACTGAATGCTGGAATGTCGATTCTCGTCAATTTTTTATTATCTCTTCTTTCTTTTTTTTTTTTTTTTTTTTTTTTTGAGCATCTGTTTATTCGCGACATTCCTTGAAAGAAGAAAATTGAAAGTACAACGCGAATTTACCGAAGTGATAATTAGGTAGATATGTCAACAGAAAGATACAATTCAAATACTTTTAAATTCAATTAAAAAATAAAATAAAAAATAAGAAAAATTTCGATTTTGTTTCACGATTTTGTAAAATTTTCGAAATATCCTTTCCTTCGAAATTTTGATCAAGATGAAGAAAATTTAAGAAGAAGAAAAAAAAATATAAAAAAAAGCAGAAGGAGAAATATAAAACCGAGGAGAAAAACAAGGACCGAAAATGTATGAAGTTCATATATAGATAACTGTTGATAGGTGTTGTCCGACACCCACTCAAGATTCATGACCAAAAATAAATTATATTCTTGTTCATTCGTGCATTTCATCGACAATTAACAAGAAACAAAGAAATAGATTCATAATCAATAGAAAGAAAAAAAAAACTGATAAAAACATTCATTATATTTTGATTGAAGAAATTCGCAAAATATAATACCTACTCATTCACATAATTGTTATTTATTGAAAAAATTTGGTATATTTAACGGTTGATTTACTCTTTTCTGTGCTATCCTTTTTTCTCTTGTATTTTCTTTCTTTTTTTGCTCGAAGACCGGTTAGGTTGGGGCTCATGCAGAACAGAGCGAAGAAGGGTGGAATAGGAATAGATGGGTGACGAGTACGCATCTATCGAGCGTAAACGATGCTTACCTTGGTGGCTCGTTAACGATCCACATAATAGCCATTCGTGAGAGTGTGTTTCGTTTTCCCTTTCTTTTGCTTGATCCTTGTAGAGTTAGTCCGTCATCGAAACCAACAGAAGAGGGTAACGAGTCCTTTGCAAGAATCGACTCCCTACGTTCCTAACCTATCTTTCGCAAACACCCTTTACCATATTCTGGCAAGACCCTCAAACTCGAACTCGTTTCAACGTTCCCGCTATGGAACTAACGATTGTCTTTTTCTCTTCCACTGAGCAGTCACGCGTGTCATTTTCCTTATGTGTGCTCTCAACTAAATACCACGTGCACACCCTTTTTAACTCACGCAATTCGTCTAACCACTCAAATTCGTTTAAACGAGCATCGCATTGATGTAATTTACCGTGAAATCCAGGATAGACTTTATGTATATACACATGCGATTTTTAGCTGTACACGTGACTAACAAAAACACGCAGCATTTATATACTTACGGAATGTATCTGCTAGGAACTAAGGAAACTTTATTTTATATTTGAAAACAATATATTTGATGAATGTAGAAAATAATAGCTAAAAGAAAAATTGAGAATCTAAACGTTCATAGAAATTTATTAAATGTATTATTTCGATGTGAAATTATTCACTGGGTTCAAGGGGAATTCGTTTCCAGTAATGAAGATAACTAGTGAACATATATTCGTGAGAACTCAAATATAACGAATGAATATTATACATTCTACTTTTACTTTCGAATATTGAAGTAGACTAAATGACGAAACGTGTCTTCAAAAATATTGTCTATCTTATTTATTATTCACAATTCTACATTTGTTTCAATTTCTTATAATATATCATATATCATGTCATGCAATAATATATTGTTATTCAACGAGAAACTTGTTGGAATCCCACTTATTGTTATCGCTTCCTCCTCTCAAGCAATTCATTGCATTTAACGAGCAAGATTGCATTACGTATTAAAAAGAACAAGGCAAGAAGCCTCCGTGGCGCAATCGGCTAGCGCGTTCGGCTGTTAACCGAAAGGTTGGTGGTTCGAGCCCACCCGGGGGCGGATTTCTTTTGTCATGATAGTCGTCTTTCAATAAAGATCTTCGTAATAATTGATTACTGACCCACCTATTATTTTTTCATATATAATTTTCGTATATTTATGATTAATGCATAATTATTTTATTTTTAATTTATCGAGAATTATATTATTATTCAAACCTACCAAAATAAAAACTATCCCTATCATATTCTTACTCTTAATCCTCTTTTTCTTCTTTATCTTCAATTTTTTTAATTGATTTGAAACTAAAAAAAAAAAAAAAAAAGAAACAAATGTCATATTATGCACTATGAAACAAGAAATATTAATTGATTTCTTAGAAATAATGAAAAAAAAATATTTTTTCATATCCGCCCAACGTGGGGCTCGAACCCACGACCCTGAGATTAAGAGTCTCATGCTCTACCGACTGAGCTAGCCGGGCTGTTGTAATCTTTGACGTATTACAACAATGACATTGTATGTTAATAAAACAAATGAAATATATTTTTATTTAAGTTATCTCTATATTATATCATTTGATTTTCTCGTATTATAGAAAATGTAAACAATATAGATATATTTATAAACATTTGTAAATATTTGTAAATTGTTTTAATATTGGATTTTTGTTTATTGAAAATTATTAAACTTAAAATGAATTTATTCAAAAATACTTAAAATGTTATACTTATCAGTTCGATTTATTATTATACGATATATTATCAATAGATTTCATATCTTAAAAGGTTTTTGTTATTTCTCAATTTATTTATCGAGATCACATACAATGTAAGTGTATGAAACTTTTAGAGGAATTTCCTTGTTTTATGAGGCTTTCTAACGTCTACTTGAGGTTCGAAAGTTAAAACTAGCTTTATTTCACTTAGCTGTTTCTTGAAGACTGTTACGTATATATAAAAATATTTAAGAACTTCCATAACATAATCCCTTCGATATCTTTTCAAAAGCTGAAACTATAATTTGCGTATCATTCTTAGACATATGTCTACAAATAAAATATTCATGAATTTTGGTAAACGTCTTTTCAAACATAAATCATAAATTTTGTTTAACCAAACATCGCCTTCTTCGCTTCGAAGGATAAAATAAAAAATTGATTTGAAAACTTTAATGACATACAATTTTTTGCTATAATTTTTTGCGTAAAATATTCTAATTACATTTATTACATATATAATTTACATATATAATTTCTTCTTTATCAATGGTTATTACAATTAAAATAATTATCGCAAATAATGTAATAGAATTAAAATGGTTATGAATCATAAATAAATATTTTTTTTCTAAATAAAATTTAATAATTGTCAAATCACATATGTATTTTCGAAGAAATAAGAATAATTGTTTTTTTTTTTAAAATTCGAAAAGATTAAACTTAATGTAATAAAACATAGACCAATTATAAAAAAACATTATCATATATTTTAACTAATAATTATATAAATTTAATAATTTCAATCAAAAATATAACAAAAAATATAAAACAGAAAATATCTTTTTTAATAATTTATGTTTAATATTACAGTTTTTGAGCCATCGTAAAGAAAGGACTGTCTTTGCTCTTATTCAAGTCAAGAATCATTCTAAAAGTTTTTAAGCGTTCAATGATATTTAAGCTATCGAAATAAACTAAAATCAACGATTAAAGATTATAATTATTAAAAAATAATTATAATAGTGTAAAAATGATGAATTAAATAATAAAACAAAAATAAATCAAAATTAATCATGTGCAGTCAAAAATATTGACCTAATACCGAGGACAATGTGGAATCATAAATAATAAAATGAAGATAACCTATTAATATTTCCATTGACAAATATTAAACTAATAAAAAATTAATTCTGAGAGTAATAATAAAAAATTTTTGTTTTAAAAAGATCATTCCATAATATAAATATAGAATATGATAAAAATATATAAAAATAAAATATAAAAAATAATTAAAAATAGTGTGAACCGTAAATAAAGAAAACAAAATCGTCCCCTCCTCGATAGTATAGTGGTTAGTATCCCCGCCTGTCACGCGGGAGACCGGGGTTCGATTCCCCGTCGGGGAGTTTTACGTTTTTTTTTTTTTTATTTGTTCATAATTGTGCTAATTCTTCATGCTATGTGAAAACACATAGATACATTACTTAACTGTATAGTATGGATTTTGTATCTTTTTCTTTTATTAACTTTTTTTTATACTAATTTTATATAATAACTTTAAAATATTATACTATTTTAATTTTTATATCATATATATATATATATATATAGAATACCAGATAATTGAACATATACATTCGGGATTCGAAATATGTTTATATTACTATGTATATTTTTTTCTTTTATTAATTATCTGAAAGCGTAGTTTTATTTTTATAGTTTATTTTTAAATAATATATATAATTTTTTCTTAATTTTAATTTGTTTATCAATAAATAATAAATAATAAAAATAATCAATATATATTACACGTTTTAAAATTTTTTATGTAATCAAGGTTATATGAAGATACGATAAAGAAAAAAAGAAAAAAGAACGAAAAGTACTTTTTAATCGACGAGGATGGGATTCGAACCCACGCGTGCAGAGCACATTGGATTAGCAGTCCAACGCCTTAACCACTCGGCCACCTCGTCTTCCGTTAAGTTTTGGATTTAATACACAGAACATATTACAATATAAATCTTTTCAATAATTTGTTATTTCTTCAAATTATTGAATTTTTCAAATTAATCTCTCAGCGCAGAAATTATTAAAAAACGAAAATCCTATTGTTTCAAATATATAATATCGAATTACATAGGTTAATGTTATTTATATAAATACAAAATAATTTGAGATTGTAGAACAAATCAATAGTATAACAAATCAAAAGATCGTTCAATAAATTCACAGATAGAAAGATATGATGAAATTAAATCTATAGGAAATTTCGAGAAACTCTGAATCTAAATAATGATATAATTTAAGTAAGTATAGTTAATTTATAGAAATATTAGATATTTACCGATAATTTATTCGTGAATGAAAAAATAAAACTCATGCGCTGTTTTTCAAGATACATGGTGAAACGAAAAACCTTATTTTGGCTGGCTGCCAGAATTTATTTGCTCGCAATGCAACCTCTCCGCCATTGTCGCGCGGAAATTTTTTTCAGATTGTCGTTTCGTTGTCCGTTGTTCTTCGAATAAGAATGGCCGTGTTTATTACGTACGTATGCTTAATACATACGGGTAAAAAATAGATGAATAAAAGCACATGGATATATCGAAAAATTTTTTGAAAGGAACGAGAGAATAACGAGAAATATGATAATCGTTCAACGATTTAACGATCGCCCATTACCAAGAAGCAACGAGAAGGTACTTTTTCCGTAAGACAAGTAGTTTCTTCCAAGGTGCCAAGATTGGCTCTTAAGAGAACTTCCGCGATTATCTTCTCGGCGATGATACTTTGTCGAGGCATTGACTTTCTCAATTTGCCGGCCACGTAACGACCAAAAGTCTCGAAATGATCATCATAGCTGGTGAAATGTCTCGGAGAGAGTTCGCGACTCGATTCCTTCGGTTGACGATCCTGAAAATTTTCCTGTTGATACTTTCTTCTCAAATAATCGGTTTGCGCGGCGTTCGATATTCTTCTCGCGTATGATCCTTCGGTTTCCAAGATGATCGGTTGAAAAGCTGGGACAGAACTAGCTCCCGGTGAGGGTACGGGCGATGGTGGCTCGATCTTGTCTACGTCCGTTTGCACAGACTAAAAAACAGTTAGGTTGCCAGCTGTAATTGAATGACATACGGATATATGGGCTATAGTGGCGATCGAAATATAGCATATGAATAAACGATGAAGAAGTGAACGCATATAAACAGTGGACGTTTAATGTCCAAAAGAATCACCCGATTCATGGTTATGAACGTTATGTATGTTATCGCATCGCGTCGAATCGGATCATATTACATCCGTGTCCAATATATTTTCGACGAAATAAATAAGCGTTTTATTCAAACATCCAATAAATTATTATATTTCGTGTATATGAAACAATTGAGTAAACAAACGAATGATCATTTTTTTTTTCCACTTTCCTTTTTCGATTTCGAACGTAATTCCGACGTGCTAGCGCACGTTGAGTTTCTGGATCGATAAAGTGCCGCAAAGAGAAAGAGAAATAACGAGAGAGCGATGGCTAGAGAGAAAGAGAGGAAATGAATGAAAGGACGAGCGAAAATGAGAGGAAAAGATAGGAATGGAGGAAGAGACACAAGCTCGATGTTCGGTACCAACCGTATCGAAGAAATATATGTATGTATTATTCGCAAAATCTCTCTCTCTCTTTCTCTCTCTCTCTTCTCGACTTTTATCATATAGTCGCGATAGACGCGTTACAAAATGATGAAATGCAAGTGAGCATTTCTTTTTGCGTGTCGACGAATTTACGAAAAATTTCATATTCTATCTTGAGAATCAAATAAAGTCAAATAAATTTGTTCAATCGTTTACGTAGTATGAAACGAGAAAAAGAAAGGAAATGAATCTAGTGATAGATAGATAGATAGAAAAAGGATTTGTAAGAGAAAGAAAAAATAAGAGAAGAAAGTCTCGATTCGCGCAGTCTTGAAAAAAATTGTACGAGGTCGTACCATCATCTCCTCTTGAGAGAGATCCGTTGGGTTAACCAAAGCATTTTTAACATCCCTTTCTTCGTCCAATGGACTTGTCTCGTTCTGTTCCGCGACAAATTTTAAAATATCGTAGTACCATAACGAAGATTTGTATCGTTGCCGGGGATTTTGGACCATCCTCTGCGAGCTTCGTACTTTCTTGTATTCCCTTCTGAATGCAGTTCGCAGAGTATTAATTTTTCGTATCACAGTCTCTCTATCCGCTATCGGATTAACCTCCCTTAATTTCTGTACAAGGGCGTCGTAAGCACGATTTCGAAGCAACCTGTCTTTATATCCTTTATATTTAATCTGCCATAAACAGGGAAAACTACGATAAAGTTGAATAAATTCTGCAAGAAAATCGTGCGAATATCCGATCAAATCCGACGTTGACATTGTTGCTTTTGCGCTCACTCAATTCTTGAACGAATTAAAACACCTTTAATAAATCTTTCAAATGCCAATAAAATGCAGTAGTTTGAAACAACGATTCGTTGCACCGAAATAGCAACTTATGACCGAACAACATACGCGAAGAAAAGTAGGATAAACGGAGCGTGGATGACTACGCTCGACGTCCAACTGAGGGACCGCTACTCAACACGAGTTCACAAGCTGATCAAACGTTGTATCGTGTATGCTGGTACGCCTGCCTTTGAAAACGCGTGTATACGTTTGCTCAAACCACCTTGTTGTCAATCAGTTCGCTCTCCCTCCAACAATCAAAGGTTTACTCGTGCTTGCGCAAGCGGTTTTATCACACTTGACTCTTTCACGATGACTCACTTTCGCTCATTTTCATTTTTTCTTCTTCTTTTTCTTCTTCTTCTACTACTACTACTACTTCTGTTTCAATTTCTTCCTCTACAAATTTTACTTTCTCTCGAATAGTTTCTATTTTTTATACCAAATATTTCATTGCGAATTGAAAGTCTCTTCGAAAAAGAAGAGAGTAACCAAAAGACGAGATTTCGATCGAAGTGTGATTCAACTGAAATCAGTACAGGCAACGCGTTTCGCACTAAAGAAATGGTTACTAGTTATATATACACGTGATCACATCGTGTTTTTTTGATTACATATCTACTCGCGAAGAATTTTTCATTTTTCTTTGAGATACAACAAACCTTTTAATTCGCACAGTCTCCCTTGTGCTTGAAACATTCACGTTTGATCAGGTTCGAGAAGGTTTGCGCAAACGCGAAGCGTGACAAAACGAGGCGAGGCTTTGGCGCGACGCGGCTAGGTGTGGCGGGGCAAGGCAAGGCGAACCGACCCGATGCGTCTCTGTCTGCGTCCAATGAAAGCTATTTCCTGCTAGTGTTGCCAACGTGACCGCGCAAACACGTTTCACGAGCTAGTCGAGTGCGACAGTTTATGCATCGCCACGCCTCGACGTGTACCACTCGCGTTTTTAGTGCTTTGTACGGGTTAATTGTTGACGAAAACCTAGCGGACAACGTTTCTTCTAGGCGAAACGTTTTTTATTTATAATTCAACGATATTGTAAACCCAGCTATTGTATCATAAATTCACTTCGAGTGCAAATCAAGCTGCACAGTTTCGCGAAATTGATCACGTTTCGAGATCACGGGAAGTATAGATATCTCTGGAAAGGCGAAATTGCGAAATTCGAGAAGCAAACGTGGCCAAAGGCCGGTTTTGCCGGATTGGAAAACGATAGCGCTGTTATGTGCGAACCTTCGCGCCTTATAAGGTATTAGCGGCCAATTCGTTTACCACGCGAAGCCTGATCGTTTCGATCGATTCTTGATATCGTTTATCGTTGTTGAACGATGATCTGAAATTGTAGATAATTTGCTTTTTGTGTTCCTATTTTCTTATTCGATATGTTTCACGTTTTAAAAAAAGAAAGGAAGAAATTGGATATAGACAAAATTGGATATAGACATGTTTCAAAAAAGAAAGAAAAGAATAGGATATAGATGAAAAGAAATAACAGAGAGAAAAGAGAATGAAAGAAAGAAACGTCATGATGTTTAAACTTGCAAAAGACATACTTTCACTCGTAAATAATGCAAGGGAATGAAATTGTTAGCACTTAATCGGCAATGAAACATTATAACTTGAAGAGGAGGAAAAGGGAAATATCTGATAGGAAAGTATTTGATTGGCGCCAGAAAGGTATTCTTGACGCTAACATCACATTCTTTTTAATCTAACACTAATTACGATCCAGAAATTATTTATTTAAATAAATAAGAAATTACGATATAATCAAATATAATGAATGTTAATAAAGATTTGCATCTGAATTCGATTCACTTGAATGATATAATTTGTTTTGATAAAAAGTTTGCATATTTTATATATTTTTCCTTTCTTCCTTTCATACTTGTTAATAAAATTTTATCTTGTTCATTAGAACAATGGCAATATTTAGACAAATTCATCGCTGATTGTGAAAGAAAAAACAAAAGTGACATTTTTCGAAAGATAAACATCGTTCGACGACGTATCAATGATATCGATATTACGCATCGTTTCGAAACAATAATTATTTCGATTAATCGATCGAGCATGATTGCCGGTTGTTATAAGTGTCGTAAGGTCGGCCGTTAATCATTATCGCGAGTTCCATTGTAATTGTTGAACAATTTAATATGACGAACGATTTGAAAATTAGTAGATAAATGTATATCGATATCACTTACTTCGAGCTTGAGCTCAACGATTTTCCATTTCTTCAAAAAATTGTGCTTTCGTTTCTGAATTATTCCATCGTTCATTTACACATTTATTAAAAATCAATTTCTTTGTAACACACCTTTAATTATAACGTTCACGTAACTTTTCACGCACGCGTTTTTATTTCGTATTTTGGCGATTTTCGATTTTATCTTTTGCAATTGTTGATTCGCGACAGCTGGAAATTGTTCTTGCGCGCGTGCGAATAGAAATTATACCAATGAAATGCACCGGTTTGGACGCTAGCTAAAGTCTGACTGGCAAAGCTGGCTCTGTCTGAAGCTGGTTCGTTTCACTCGTAGGTTTCCATTCGCTTTCGCGCGTCATTCCTGTCGGTGTGTATTGGGCCTTGTCAGACCAGGTCAAGCCAGGTCGAGTGAAGCACACCGTCAATAATCACCATTGTTAAATTAACTATATTAGATCACAAGTGTATGATATATATAGTGCGATTATGTATGATATGTGATTGTGTTAAAATCAAATTAAATAAAATCAAAGAAATGGCTAGTTATCGTTTTTTTTTTTAAATTTTTGTATTTTTCGATAGATAAATAGAGAAATACGTTAGGTTAAGTTAATTTTTTAATAAATATATTTCTAGATTCAAAATCATTATATTTTGTCTTTACTCATTTTTCTCTATATTCAAATACTATCAAAAAAATAATGTTCTAAAACAAAATTTGGATTATGATTTTAACTAATTAATTATTGTATACATTTTTATACATCATTTATGTTTATCTATATTTTAATGTAAAACTATTTACTGTTAAAATCAACTGTCTTGTTTGTCAACACCCAGTATATGCATGATATCAAATACAAAACGATTCGGATTATGCAAGATGAACGATCGTAGAGAAGAAACGTCGGGATAGTAAAAAGGGGAAGCATTTACATTTTGCTTTGTGATCAAAGAAAACTTCTGTCGGTCGTCTCCGACGATTGTCGACTTGTTAGTTTTTTATTTGTCAACAATTATTTCGAATATAAACGTTTTTTATTCGAGAATTTTATTTAAGAGACATATTTTCAAAACGAAGCTAAAACGAAACTTTTATCAGTTTTTTTTCTTTAAAAAAATGTCAAAAGTAACAAATTAACAAACAATAAATACTATTTATTCAAAATGTCTGCGATAATTTAATTTTTTATTAATACCATTAATGTGTTTGCAATTTTTTATTAATACCATTAATGTGTTTGCAATATATTAATTTAAATGTTAAATATTAATATGATATATATGGAATAATAATAAACTATATATATATAGAAAAGAAATAAAAGATAAATTATGCCATTTTGTCATATCGTCGAAAACAAGAAACAATATGGTAATAATTTATTACAGAAGAGAAAAAAAATGAACAATGAAGACAAGATAGAAAAAATAAGGAAAATAAAAGATAAAGAAGACGATGCTAATTCTCTTTGTATGGAAAAACCGAGCGGTCCGTTGAACAAACTAGGAGGCAAGCCAGACTTTCGAATAAGCTATTCAACCTGTGCAATATACCGTGCAAATATAGCGCATCCCGTCTAGACGACGTGACTTTTCCATCTGAACGAAAAGTTACCTCGTTATTTCCATCGAAAGCTTGATGAAGAAATAGGAAAAGCAATAGCAAAACAGTTCAAGTAAATCGAGATTTCATCGATCTTACTCGTTTTCATTCATTAAACAATGATAGTGATAGTGTCTTATCCAATTGATAAATAACTAAAAGCTTTCTTTTCTCATAGTCAATAAATTCGAATAAATGTTAACACCTCTTTTTTCTTTTTTTTTTTTTTTACACTTCTTTCAATTTAACTTTTAACAGAGATTAAAATGTTCAACAACATACCATTTCCGGTAATCTAAAAATTATACTTAATAACCTGGTTTGATTAAAACTGTATTCAAAACTAGCTATCTGTCGTTTCTTCAATGTTCAATATATGTAATTCAGAGCTGAACGATGAACAACCGCGAGAAACTGGTGCAAACTCAACTCGAATGACTTTATCTCGGCATACGGAACATACACACAATACTCTTTATGGCCATATTTTATGATATTCGACATTATTTAGTTTGTTAACTGAAATGTGGAAACTTGAATATTCTATTATTATATTATATTTTAAAATCTATTTTTCTATTGAAAAACTAAACGAAAAATATAAAAGAATGATTAATAAATAATATTTGATTTATAATTTATAATGTTGCATAATTTTAATTATGCAACATTGAAAAATAAAAAAATTCAAATGTTGTGTTTTGATCGATTGCAAATATTGATTATTATCGTTTAACGAGAATTTGATTAATAAAAAAATATATAAAATGAATTTTCAACTCGATAATTCGGAAAAACTTTATATTGTACTGTATAAATATTTTGTATGAAATTATAAAGTAGAGAAGAGAATAAAGAACAAGGTTATGTCAAAAAACATAACGATATTATATTGGAAGTTTTATGATATAATACTTCATCGTTGACATAGATTCACGAAAGATTAATGTCGTCATTCCCTTGACGATATTACGTATAAATATACTTATTCGATAAGAAAAATAAAAAAAAATCTTGAAGCAGTTATTGCACGTGAGAAAGCACTATTGGATAAATTTTATTTGATGCTCTTTCATAATCTACAAACTATTCATTGAATTATGACAAAGAAATTATGTAACAAATCGCGAAATCAGCAAAAGGTTGAATATTCCAACTCAATATTTTATAACTCACGAACACCTTATAGTAAAACTTCTCTATCATTTTTATTTCATATTCTTGTTAAAAATTGTCAATTTTCTTCATATGTTATATATACATATATTGACTTTAAATTTAGAATTAGAATATGAATAGAAATAAAACTGAATTAAATTATTTTTATCTATGATCGATTAATTTTTAAATCAGTACGAAAATCATAATCTTCAATATATTCTTAAAAGAAATATACATACTATTCAACCTATCATATCAAAGTGTCATACATGAAATAAATGCTGTGCTAACAAATATAATCAATTTAATCTATATGTCAGACTAATAAGAATAGTGACAATCACATTAATAATATTAATAGCAACAATAAGAACAATAGCAATAATCATAATAATTATAATAATAATAACGAACAAATCAGTATGCAGAGGATAGTTTCATGAAAAAAAATAAATAAATAAAAATAAAAATTTATTTCAACTAAAAATAACGAAATATATCGATCCTACTTTTTTTTTATTTTTTATTAATTGTAAACGTGAGTTTCATCAAATTTCATCAACTTTAGTAGTAATTGTAAGTAAGTAATTGTTATAGATTAAAAAAGAATTCTTTTCAAAAACGGTGTAAATAATTATGAGCAATAAGATACTGAAAAAATACCATTGTTTATTTCCTATTAATAAAATTATAATTCTTACATCTTAAAAAGTAAATTAAATTAACCGAAGAAGGTATCATCGCTGGAGCCCTCTGTCGTGCAATTCTGAAGTAATGATGCAGGGTGGTTAGACATATCGTTAACGGTTTGCTCTCCCCCTAAACTACTTCCAACACCGCCACCATCACCACCACCACCATCACCACCGCCACTACCGCCTCCATTTGTATCGGCACCAGGTATTTCGCCGAGACAAGCATCGCCACCTCCGAGTCCGGCGCCAGTTCCAACTACTCCGCTAACATTCCCTGTTCTTGGAGGTTTTACATCTTGTGAAACTTCATACGTTCGACTCTGCTGATTCTGCAAGTTGATTTCATTGTAAACGAGCTCTTGAATTTTCAACCTAATAAACATCTGTCTATCGAGCGGTAAACTCTTAAGAGGATTTCGAACGCTCATAAGAAAATGATAAGTGTCATCTTCTTCCTCCTGCGATACGCTTAACCTTTTTTGCAAAGATTCGAATCGTTTTCGATCGACTTCGGTATAATTGTTTTCCATTGCATCCATTAAACTTCTTTTCCTACCAATCTTGTTCATTTTAGGTGGAGGCATAACTTGATGCAGGCCATCGTCATTTGAGAGCAAAGATTGGCAAGAATCACCATCTAAATCATCGAACTGAGTTTCCTCGTGTCCTTCTAAAATATCAATTTGAGGCTCGATTTGTGTTTCTTCCGGCGATGATCGAAGGGCTGCCGAACAATTCTGTGAAAGAGTGCACCCAATCACTCTCGAGTTCATTTGATCTCGTAGAAAGAATAGGCTCTTGAACCAAACCCATTTCGAGTCGTGCTCATTAGCACCACCATCGCATTTTCCTCGATAAGTTTTCTTTAATTCGTTGCGGAAATTGTCTCGTAAATGCTTCCATTTCGATTTCGCGACGTCCGCTGGAAATGAAGACTATCTGTTAATCTTTTGTTTTGAAAAAAATTTTTCGAAATTTTCTTATGTAAATTTTTTCGCCAAAACAATTTTCGCAACTTATTATCAATAATAAATGATAATCAACGAATAAGTATATAAACATTTCATTAATTTTTAATTGATAGAAACAATTTATAAAAAATTAAGAAACAAATACATTAATGGAAAAGCAATGCTATCAATTATTAAATTTTCTTTAATTGCACAAAGAATAAAATTGATTTTAAACAATATAAATTGAAACCGCAATTTCGAACATAATTTTTTTGAACCAGTTATTAAAATTGTATAAAATGTTATATTCATTAAAACCTATATCCGATTGATTTTAATTTGAAATTTTTTAAAATAATTATTTTTCGATAGTTCTATTTTCAAATTAAAAATACATATATTCGAATTCATAATCAATTATATTATAAAAAAAATCATTAAAGTTGTTCATTTGTCTGCTTCATCACTTGATTGATAAATAAAAGGAATCATATATATTGATGGCATAGATTGCAGGAAAGGAAATACATACGTAGTAGGGACGGTTGAAATGAAGCAGTGGGAGGGAAAGAAAAAGTGGAAGGGGACGAATCGCAAGAGAAAGAGAGAGAAGGCAAGAGAAAGAGTGAGAGAGGTGTGTGACGCAGGCGCGAATGGAAGAGGTGGAAAGAAGAGAGAAGAGGGAAGAGGAAAGCGAGGCGTATACTCACTGGAGACCTCGCAAGCCCTCGCGATCTCTCGCCACATCTTCAGGATGACGTCGCGATTGTGATAGTTGACGTTTTTCTGGTCCCAGATCGCGGGCCTAGCGTGTACCTCAGTGATCAGTCTCTGGAGATCCATCGTCATCGCGTTCCTACGCGCGTTCGCGTTGCATCTCCTGGACGATCGCTTGCTGGCAGTTCGACGGTTGAGAAGCGTGTTGCCGGAGCTGAGGGAGGAGGCAGCCGCGCGCGAGCCGCTTCCTCCTCTGGTTACGTTTCGTTGAGATTCGTTGGTGTGCGAAAGCCGATTTTTCGGTGGTTTCGTCGATTCCTGACTGGATATCACTTGCCCTCCTAGCTGTTGCGGTTCTTCCTTAATCGCGAGAATTGTGTCGACAGTTTCGTTGACGGTGCTTACTTCGCCACCGCCACCGCCACCGACGACGACGAGTTCGTCCTCGTCGTCGACGTTACTATTTCGTCGTTGTTGTCGTCTCCTCTTCTTCCTTTTACGCCTGGCGATACGAGAGCTGCCGGCCGAGGAGGAACTTGTGAAGCCGAGCCGAGCGGAGGATCGCAGGCGAGACGAATCCAGGGCTTTTTCCTCCTCGACTCGTGCACGCGTGCCGCCGTCCATACACGGCCGGTACACGCGCGCGTCCAGCCAGGAAGACGCGCACTCGCCTCAAGAAACAAGTTCGATATGAGTTGCTCTGCCAAAAGAAGAGCAGTCAATTATTAAACGCGCGCGCACATTCTCGGCTGCTCGCGATACGCCGCCGATCCGTTAGCTGCTTATCCGCTCGCTAACCAGCGCTACCGCGCCGAACCCAAGTCCGAACCTTCCTTCGCTTTTGCCTATGGTTTCAGCTTCGGCTTCGGCCTCGCTCGAGTTTGCGCTCGGCTCCGCTCGGTTCCGCTCGGTCCGACTCGGTTCCGCTTCGCGCGCCACCGCTCGTCACCGCTTGTCACCGCTTATAATCTCCGCTTGTCTCTCAAATCTTAAAATTTTGCAATCGTTCTACTACTAAAGCTTCAATCTTTTCGTTTTTTCTTTTTTTTTTTTCCTTTATTCTATTTTCCTAATTGATATCGTTATATTTTTGATGATGACTCAAATTTGGACTTTCAACCTCAAAATCAAACATATTTTCGAATATTCAAAAATTCTGCCCTGTCCTGTTCTTTTCTGCCTTTATACCACTCACGAATTCACCGATTCCTGTTTCATCTGCTAAACAATGTGCTGCACCAATTTCCCATCGAACCCTTCTTCCTTTCACCGCGATTCTGATACGATATGTTGTGAGAATGCATTTCCGCCTTCCTTAACACGTTGCATTTTGATCGTTCTTATCAATTTCTCTTTATAATACTCATTTCTTGTCCTAATAGGATTAGAAATATAAAAAGTTGAAACAATTATCGTTAATGCGTGGATCACGATGTGTATTTGAATTAAAGTTTTATAATTGATGTCGTTTTCCGATCGATGCTAACCCGAAAAGCTGTTTGACAGTTGCTCCTTTCGATGCGTGCATTTGTCACTAAACAAGCGTCCTGCGCTCTCAGTTCGGTATCTCTCGGTACAGCTCGTCTCGGCTCGGTTCAATTCGGCTCGACTCGGTTCCATAGCGACGCGACGTTTACTGCTTACTGCTATTCGTTTACTTGCTCGTTTCCAATGTCTGCCGTAACGATGTAGCACGTGATCGTTTAGTTCGGCTTTGGTCGTTATTTTTCGATTTAATTCGATATATATATATGTAAATCGATATAATTCGATTCGAATCGAATTTAATCGATTCATCTTTGTTTGATTTGATTTAATCTGAAAATGTTATTTGGTATATATAGAATATAAAACACAGTATACACGAAAAATATAACGCAAGATACAACAAATTATATTGATGGCTAGTATATGATAATTCTAAACGTATATATAATATATGTTAAGTATTAAGATGGAATGGGAAAGAATATGGATTATATTATACGCAAAAGTGGATAATAACAGATTAATTAACTTGCATATGTATCCAGTCAATTCATCTAACCTATACAAAGCGCAACTCAGGTATGACCTGATATTATATGTATTATATTATAATTATAATAATATCCTAAATATAAAAATATTAGATATTTTAAAACTCTACTAGAAACATATATTAAAATGGGATGCTTTATTATTTTACATTTTTATATTTTACATCATCTTTTATTTTACATATCTTTGCAAGATATTTTACATATCTTTTTTTTAATTCAATAAATTGTATTAGATGAAACAAAACCTATCTAAGATAAATTAGATTTTAAATAATACCAAATATTATCATTATCTAATATTTGATTAGGTTGCGGTATCTTCTTATTGATTTCGCCTACAAATTCCTGCAATACTTTCGAAAATTCTGTATTTACCATATTTATAATATTTGTACGAAATACTTTAGTAATAGCTTTAATTGCAGCATTTACTATTGGATCACCTATATTACCCTTAAAAACGATATCAAATTTGCTGAAAATAAGAAAAATTTTAATCAAAAAATTAAAATTACTTTTCATACATATTATATATATTATAGACAAAGTTGATAAAAGCAGTTGATAAAAATTTGTATAAATATAATAATAATTACTCTAATTTAACAATCTTAGCCATAGGAACAGCAACTTTATAATTGTTCATATTTAAATCTATAATTATTCGTATCTCCATATCCTTGATATAACCATAAACTTTTCCTTTTTTATTGATTAGTAAATCGTAAAGATGATAATTATAATTAGCCTAAAAAATTAAAATTGAAATATTATTATGATTTTTCTTAAAAGTATATTCGATAATATTATGATTCTTTTAATCTTTTACCTTAAGATCATTGAATCCTAGAGTTGCATCTAGAGTTAGAATTTTGTTTTCAAAAGACAAAATAATATCGTTTGCCCGATTTACATTTGATAACCCTTCAAGAGAACCTTTCGTTAAATTAAGAGTTCTATGGTGAATTATTACTCCTTTCTGTTATAAAAATAAAAAAATAATTATCATTCAAATTTGATATATTTTGATCAAGTTTATTATATAAATTATATAAATACCAGATTTTGGGATAAATCTTTCAATTTCATAGGATCTAATCTATGTTTTAAAATAAACATTTGAATTGAAGGTAATGCCATGTCGAATAATTTATTGAGTATAGCCGATATCTTTCCAGAACTTTCATTATTTTTTCTGTATTTTGAGAAAAATATATTTAAGATTAGTCTTTTTTCTTGAAAATATTTTTTTTAATTTAATATTCTCCATAATTATTGCGAATGAATACAATTATATAATATTTCATTGTACAATGAATATCATCGAAATTCATGTATTAAAGACAAGATAATTAATTTACTAATAATAATTAATTTATTTTTATTAATTATTAATTAATTAAAAGAACTTACGCAGCATCTTGAAAATTCGCAAAACTAGCAGTGAATAAAATGGAAAGTAAAAAAAATAATCGAATTTGAACAATCATAATGAATTGATGTAGACAAATGTTTAATTATCGACGATGTGACTACCGTATACTTATCTTCTGTATTTTTATTGTGATTTCGTTGCATTATCTAGTTGCTTATCTGATTATCGAATTTAATCAGTAAAGAAAAGTATTTTATTGACCAAAGAACTCAGAATAATGATATAAATATATCATATCAACTGATATATCGATAAAAATAGATATGATCAATAATATATAAATATTCTGGTGCAAACTGAATTGTATAGATTTTGAATTAAAAATAAATTATTGTATTACATACAATAATTTCTTGAAATTTTGAGTTTTATAAATAATAATAAATATAATAATAAATAACTTAAAAATGGCTGCAAAATAAGATTTCTCGCTTATGAGATCAATATATTCTCGAATGATTGTTTCTTTAATTTTCTTTGTATTTTGACAAAAGAAACATTGGTAATAAACCGTTATCGTTTGACTCAACAAAATACTTTTATTAGAGAGAAATCTGATAGACCTAAAAATAAAAAATTGTTTAATACAATATTTATTCTAATATGTAATAATTTCAGAAATAAGATAGTAAAAGATAATAAAAAAATTTTCAACTTTTGCTTATCGAAAAAAATTTGAAATTCAAATATTCGATTGATTAATATAAAATATTTATTTAAATAAACTCAGTTGATAATATGAAAATTAATGCGAATTCATTAGAATTAATTACTTTTATAAATATTCTTTTGTATTGGTGTGAGAAAAATAGTAAAATAAAGAAATAAAAAATAAATAAAATAGATAAAATATAAAATAATTTTTAAATTATACGTTTCAAAGAAATTATCCTATTATTTTTTATAAAAAATTGTTAAATATAATGTCGATTTTGTTTTATCTCTATCTGTAATAATAAATCTATCAAAAAATCACGATAAATTGTGCAACAGGTTTAAAGAAAAAAAAGATGTTAATTCAATGCAAACAAAAAATAAAAATAGGAAAAGCTCGAAAGAAAATATAAATTTCATCGATCATTTCCTAGCTATTTTTTTTTTTATTTTTTTCATTTTATTTTTTTTTTTAAATTTACAATTTCAATTATTTACTATTCTAGTAGATAAATGAATGATTTTAGGATAAAAAAATAAAAGAAAAGTAAATTACTTTCAATAGAAGAAGTACTTTTGTAGAAAAAAGCATAACAAGGTAAAAAAATCTTCGAATATAATTTTTGATTTCAGAATTTATTATATTTTTGCAAAAAATTTAATTAATTATGCATTATATATATTATTTATAAAAAAATATTTTTTGTTCACTTAAAAAATAAAATTAAAATTTATTTTGATAAATTGCACACTTGTGATAAAATGATACGTGATTTCAATATTTATTGTAACAAATCATTGTAATCATGTTTACTAAGAAACTTACCATAGTATAAAAAAAATCATATGTTCTTGATCATCATAATTTTGATAAAAAAAAAATGAAATTTTCTTCATATCTTCTTATATATAAAAAAAAAATCTGTGAAGTCTCTTTCTTTTTTCTGTCTTTCTTTCTGTTTTTCATCGTTTTCTCCTTTCTTCATTATATCCTATTATTTGTATCATATATATAATGGCAGTGTCTGAATATTTATATAATCGATTCTAATATTTCATAATTAGAAATATTATATTATACATTCATCTAAAAAAGTATGTTGAAGCTTGATAATATAAAAAAGAAATTATCAATTCATTCGCTATATGCTTTAAACTTTTCTTACAAATAATATGCATATAATAATATCTTATTATTTGAGAAAAAATTAAATTGTAATTTCTTTTAATTCAATAAAATTTTTAGACATATTTTTCATTTTTAAAAAAATCAATATCACAAATAATTCGAAACAATCCAAAATACATTATGGAATTATTTTCAATATTTTTCGAGATATATCATAATCGAGTCTTACATTCAAAAATTTTGATGAATATCGATCAATCAATCAAATAAGGTCAATAAACTTATTTTATTTTCAATTTTTTTATTAGTTCTCGATAATATAACTCTCGATATGAAAAGTAATTGATCCATTAATTTGATGAAATACATATTTATATTTACTTTTTTTTTTATATATATTTTATATATATTTTTGTTCATTTAGTAATAATAATAATAATTTTTAAGAAATTATATTATGTTAAATAAATAAATTGTTCTTCTGACATATTTATTACTCTTGATTGATTTTACTAATGTTACGAAATATTAATCATGTAATTTTTAGCAATATTATGAAATCATTTCGCATTCGATTTTTCACAAACAATCATTAATTGATCAATGAATTAAACATTTCATAATTTCCAAATTAGTTTGCTTATTTACAAATTGTTATTGATTAAATTTGTAAAAAGTAAATTAGTAAAATCTAATAAATATGTCAAATTAAACTACGAAAAATAAGAGCACGGACTTGAACCATGTCGAGTTAAGTATAATGATTCGTCGATATTATCGACGTAAATAAGTATCGTTCGCTATGTGGTGCCCTCACGAAGCTATCACTACTAACGTTACCTTTTAATCAATATATTTTTCTTTCTTTTTGATCAATTCAATCAAGATAATGCGACATAGAGAAAATAAAACCGAACAATCAAGACAATCGAACAAATCGAAATAAAAAAACTGTTGTTAAATATATACAAAAATAACAAATCATAAAACTAACATTTTTTTATTATTACTTGAAATTATTTCATCATATGAATTTCCATATTTCATCATATGAAATATTGTATTTTAGATACATTTATTAGGTTAAATGATCTCATTTCTCATATGAAATTGTATTGACCTATATTGATCTTTAAAAATTATCACTATCATTAAAACGCAATTAAAAATATGAAAATTTATTTATAATTTTTCCAAAAATCGTTTGTTTTTTGTGGCATGAAAGATAAATAATTAGGGAAATGGGTGAATCATAAATTCATCATTAATAAATAAATAAGATTAAATTTAAATTTTTGATTTTGAATAAACTTTTTTTATGTTTTGTAAATAGACAATGCAAATTTAATATTAATTAAATATTTGAAAATGCATTTTTATAAATAGGCGTTATCATACAATTATAAAATTTTTCAGTTATTTCAAATATATAATTACATATATTTTAAATATTAAAACTGTTAATCAAAAAGTTGATAATTCACTTTCTATCATCTATTAAATTTATAATAATAATCCAAAAAATTTATTTAAGATTTATCCATTTAATAAATGAAAAATTTATGTTATATGAAGCACTTGCGCGCGCAGAATAAATGACCTTGCGATATTACGCAATAGCTCGAAAATTATCGATTTATAGTGATTCATTACAAAGAAAACTTTACAAAACAACATTGAAGTTAAAAATATATTATCATTTTACTAATGTTATTTTATATCGTTGCAAAACATCGTTCTCAATCGAATATTGTTTGTCATTATCGAATATACTCTTTGATGCCATCCTAATCTTGTTGTACACGGTAGATCAATAGGAAAGTTTAATCAGTAAGCGTAGCTATTATCGTTTAGTTGTGAAATTAATTTGTTTTTCAGTGCGATCATGCGCGATCGCATATAGGTGTAAATACTTCCGTTTTGATCGAGCCAATTCTAGCTACAATACCACGTAATAGTGTAAATATACGTAAACAACGTAGCAGTAGCCAGCGTATTTTTTTGTTTGCAAGATAGCTTTGTCACTAGAAATTGTTTTTTGACCTTCGTACCAATATCTTTTCGATTGCGTTACTTGCTATTTATTTAGTCATTTATTTTTTTAATAATATTATGTTGTATAAATAATATATATAATTACATATTTTCATTTTACTGATAAATTTTTGATGAAATTAATTACTTTAACGAATTTATCATCAAAATATAAAAATTTAAGTTGAAATTAATTTAAGATGATGTAAAAAAACAAGTTTTTTTCATTGACGTAATTGTCAAAAAAAAATATATTATTTCATGATAAAATATGACGGGATGATAGTCAGTTACGTACAAAGCAATATAGGTCAATGATCCAATAGCGTGTTTCACTTCCTCCCATTCTTCTAAGTAAGAAGGCAAAAGAAGGCTCGACCGCTGTTCCGAGTATCCAACAACCAATCGGAAAGCTTTCGATGGTAAAAACATAAGCCACGTGCGTTTTCTCTGCTGAAGGATCGTATTTACCAGCATTACAATTCTTATACATTACATACAATATATATGTACAGATATGTTCAATGTATAGATATGTATGTTATGACGCATGGTATATATTAACTTTAGATCAGCGTATATTTGCTAAGCCATCGCAAGAGGCCACGATAAAACGTGAGCGCAGTATCGAGAGTCAAGAGATTCTCCGGTCGCTGACTCAGTCAGTTTGACTTGAATGTTCGCACGAAACGGTTCATACAAGTTTCTCTTCCGTTGATAGAGATTTTTTATTTTCGCAAAATTTGTCAAAAGTACGCGCTAAATCATATATTCGTTTGGAATTAATATTAATTTTGAAGAAATAATTTAATCTTTCGCAACAGTGGAATTATGGACCATATATAGGTGAGTGAGAGTTTATATCAATGGTAGAAACAGAAATATTAAGCTTAGAGTGCAACTATACATGTCTATAAGTATTTAAATATATGTTGGTTTTATTATACAATGCGATTTAACAATAAATAAAACACTTGTTTACATAGTTATTATATATGAAAACGCTATTTGGTTAAAAATATATTAAATTTTATAAAAATAAAACGAAAATGAAAATGAAAACATACTTTTTCCAAACAAACATCAAGAAGAAACGAAGAATAATTGCATAATTTATCTATCTTCGCTTCTTCCATTTGGCAATGTTTCTTTCGATTTTGTCGTGCATATTTTCATAGATTCGATTTTGTATATTTTTATCGAAAGCTCAAAACGAAAGAATAGAACGATCAAAGCTCAAAGATCAAAGCTCAAAGCTCAAGATCTAAAATAAGGTTTATTTTTCGTATATATTTTTCGGTATAATCGCGATATAATTTTCTGTCGAGTCATTTTTACTTGAAATCCATTTGTTTTCCATTTTCCGGAAATTGTTTAATTGATCAATGTTATACTGATAATATTGATATTAATATTATATTGATTGCTTAATTTTACGCGAAAGAAAAAA
The DNA here is from genome assembly GCF_014066325.1 of Apis laboriosa. Taxonomy (NCBI): domain Eukaryota; kingdom Metazoa; phylum Arthropoda; class Insecta; order Hymenoptera; family Apidae; genus Apis; species Apis laboriosa. The sequence continues at coordinate 814,980 of NW_025222233.1, forward strand.
ATTTTGCATTATGTATAAAATTCAGTATCGTGTCTATAATCAATGAATCAATTAGTGTTTGAACTAAATCATCGAGGATTCCTAGATTTTGATTTCGAATTCTTAATCGTAAACTATTACCACGATATTTTATTTATTACGATATTTTATTTATTATCTTTATTTTCCAACTTTTCCGTTGATTCATACAACAAAGTAAAAGGTGAGAACGAGTGGAAAGAAAGATACGAATAGAATAAGAAATAGTCTATTTCGAAATTAGATTTGTGTTTAAATGTATTTAATAGATATATATTTATCGATTGCAATATAGATATGATAATAACATAATTATATTTCTGAGAATTAACTAAATAATTAATTAATTTAACAAGAAAAATTGAAAGAACTACTCGTGAAATAACAGTTCTTTCGAGGTTTAATGTAAAAATTATTAAAATCATTTAAAAGCCATTTCAGTAAAAATCAGTAAAAATTTTTGGAAAAAATTTATTATGAAATCGATTAATTTATTTCGATTTTCATTTCTTTTTCATTAATTATTTATAATTCGTTATTTATTTTTCAAAGATGATGATTCTATTTAGAATTAATAATCATGAAATTTAGCTTCTATGTATATCATTTCTTTCAAAATCAACGATTCACTTTTCTTTGGAAATTTAAAATAAATCTACGACAGATTATGGAAGGGATGGATCAGGAGAACAGGAAAGAGGACAGTACGCTCGATCAGACCTTTCGTTTACAAACGGTTTACTTTCGCTTGTTAGTTTTACGTCACATTTACCATATACGTAGAAGTACCATACATGTTTACTAGTGTCTGCTAAGAGAAACTATAATGAATATGGTAAAAACGCAGATATTCTGCATGTATACAATATAATATGCATTTTTTATTTTTATTTTTATTTTTTCTTTTCTTCATAGTTATTCTTTCAATAATATCGTGATTTCATAAGTGTTATTGAAATAAATTCTAAATTTAAAAAACAAAAAGAAAAATTACTAGCAATTGAAACTTTAGTATTGCAAGATTTGAAGGTTAGGAAGATATTATTATATTCAGTAAGTAAGAAGCAAAAAATACTTTTATGTTCTGTTTTGGCTTGAATGTCGTTCAATTTTGGCAAGTCGCTGAATGTCTGAAGAAACTATGTATTCTGTGAATGTAATAATTATTACTAATTCGTGATTCCTTGGCCCTGAATTCAATATTGCAAGATGCGTTCAATAAAATTATTAGAACAGTTTACACATAAAAATACTACTTTTCTTCGAAAACATTTGCTTCTTCGATTTTATTGATTATCAATGACATTTTTGTTCAACTTATATCTTGTTACGCGTGCTAGTGCCACCTGCATTTCACGTTAACGCTTAATTATTAATCAAAATAGTAGCATTAATAATATTTGTATGTGTAATACTTCAATGTCATGAAAATTAAGAATAAAATAAATGAATAAATAATAATAAAGAATGAATAATAATAATGAGAAATAAATCGAAGAAGAAATGAATAGAAATATTATATTATATATAGAAAAATATAATATAATTTGTGAGAATATATTATATTTAAAAATCTTTTTTTAAATTTATTAAAAAAAAAAAATTGAAATTAATAATAAGATTTAGTTATATAAAATCGAATGATTTTGTATATTTATCATAAAAATTCAAATATATTATCATGTAGATTTATTGCGATAAATGTTTACGAATTTTCCGAATTAAGAATCTTTGTATTTCACTATTTTAAAATAAAACAGTGAAAATTAGAATTTAATTGTAATTTGTAGTTTTAATTATATAATATTCATTGAAAGAAAGGAAAAAAGTGATTAATTATATAAAAAAAATTTTTATTTTTATTTTTTTGAATTTCGATTTATTCGAAAATACATATTAGTCTATAAGATTTAGAGGTACAAAAATACATCTTTTTCTCGACGATAGTTGGCGCATGACTGGTAAAGAGATAATGGATCAATTTCACGCATTCAAAAACACTTTGCATGCAGTGTTCTCGTGCACATCGTTAAATAAATTTCTGTGATGATTTAAATAAATATTCAATTTTTCTATCGATTTTTTATCTAATCTTATTTCAAACATAATGCAACTTTAATTAAATGTTACATGAAATTATGATTATATATTTTTCGTATTAATAAAAAATTCATATATTTATATATATATTGTGCATATATATTGCTTCTAAAACAAAATACAACGATTGAGATATTGCTTTGATAAAATCATATAATTACATAATGCACAGTTCAACAAGGTAACGGAAAACTTTGTTACCTTCATTTTTTCTAAAATCTTTCTCGTTTTTTTACGAAATGAATATAAAAAATGAATAATAAAATTATTTTTTTCTTTTTCTTAAAAATTGTCTTAAAATTTAAGTATTAAACAATTTTAGAAAAAATTCAATCTTTGAAAAAATTCAATCTTTGAAAAAATTCAACTTGAAAATTTAAAATTTATGAATTCAAATAAAGCAATATTCGTTGTTTTTTTTACTTTAGAAATATTTTGAGGATTCTTTTAAAAAATATATTTAAATAAATAAATATCTTTTTTATGTTTTCAGATTGAGCAGTAACATTTAAAAGTCGCGGTAATCCGCGACTCTTACAACGTCACGTGGTATTAAACCTTATTGACCGATGTATTTGAGAACTTGGATTGGTCAAGTCTGGGCACGTGACCCGTTCTAACGTCAATTTGGGCTACCGTCTGCTGGTAGTCGGGTGGATTTCTCATCAAATCATTTATGAGAACAAAGAATTTTAATTTTGATCGAGTTTTTCAAGTGTAATCTATTGAACTTGTTTGTAATTTTGAACGTGCTATTCGTTTAATCGTGCATTTTGATGCACAATCTACGTAATAAACTTATTATAGATACACACTCGAAGTATTTGCCCGGCTTCAAATTCTTGACAGTTCTGCATCTTCTCGTAACGGTAACTAACGGTATTAGATTTTATTGAAACACTGTTCAATTATAGTTTTTGATTTATTTGAACAAAAACTAATAATAACTTTCATCGATTTTAATACCATTAAAAAATAATGATTCGATGTGGTTAAGTCAATTTTCATACTGGATGTATTTGAACTCGGTGTTTTTCGAGAAGAAAGACTAAACAAATACATTTCTTCGATTTCGCGGCAATTTTTAAGTATTTTGAAAATCACACATCACTGTAACGCGGTGAAATATTTTAACGAGAATATATTTTGAGTGTGGTTCAACGATACGTTAGTATAAAATGTACAGTATGAACTACATTGGGAAATTCATAAGTAACTTTCGCGTTTTCTACAATGAAATTAACGCGGCGACACTCACTGGTGCTATCGATGTTATTGTCGTCGAACAACCGGATGGATCATTTACTTGTTCACCCTTTCATGTTCGTTTTGGAAAGCTTGGTGTTCTTCGTTCCAGAGAAAAAGTAGTAAGTTTATATTTATTTTTATATTATATTTATATTCATAATTATTATAATTAATTCATATTTATTCAAATGTTTTTCAAAAATAATTTTAGATAGAAACTTCTGGAATTATTGTTATTCTATTCATATTTTGTTTTGTTAAATATTTATATCAAATATTTTTGTTAAATATTTTGTTAAATATTTATATCAAAGATTAATTCATACTTTCAATTTTAATTTTACATCAAATATTTTTTTAAGATAATTTTAATGAAACTTTTTTTTTTTTAATGAAATTATCATTCTATATCTCATATTTTATTTTGTTATTTTATTAAATATTGAAATCTTATTTTTTCTATTCTTAATTTTCTTAATAATTTGAAGAGAAATATATAAATAATTTTTTCTTTGTTTTTTTCTATCACAGGTAGATATAGAAATAAATGGAGAACCTAGACAAATCCATATGAAGTTAGGAGATTCTGGAGAAGCCTTTTTTGTTGAAGAAGTTAGTTCTCATGGTTCTCCGACTGATACTGAAATTCCACCTCATTTAGCTTGTTCCCCTATACCTGAAGATAATTGTTTTCCATCATCTAGATTTAATATTCTTTCTGATCTTCCTTCAGAACAAAGAGATAAACTTCTCATAGAATCTATTTTGTGTATTGAGAGAGAAAAATGGGAACAAATGTCAGCTTTGCCTCCTGATGAAAGAGAAAAATTCTTAAATGAACAATTCTCTGATCTTCCATCAGAACATCGTGCAAAATGGCTTCAAATTGCTTCTTTAACACCAGAAGAAAGAGAAGTGCAAAGACAACAATTAATTCGCGAACAATATTCTGCTTTAAAAACTGAAGATAAAGAAAGATTATTTAAAGAAAATTTTCCTGAACTTCCTATAGATCAAAGACAAAAATTTGAAAAAGTGTTACTAAGTGATTGGAAGGAAAAAAAAAATGAAAAACGAAATTCCTTAAAAGGCGAAGAAGAAATTTTTGATATGGATGGTATTAATGATGATGAATCATGTCCAACTGCATCAACTCCTAAATCTTTTGTAGCTGTAACTTCGTCTGAAAGAATTCGTAAAATTAGTGTAGTAAAAAATGATTTTAGACCGATTACAGAAGATATGCAAAGTAGCGGTAGAGAAAAATCGAGTGATGAATCGAACGCATCGATGAGTAAAAAAAATTCAAAGGACGAAAGTGTCGAAGAGAATAAAAATAATAGTAATTCAACCAAAAGGAAACGAAAGAGGAAAAGCATTTTGAGAAAAAAAGGATCTCAGAGAAAGAGTAGCAATGGTAGTAGTAGCCAGACAGAGATTAGTGAGAACGATGCATCTATCCCAGATGAATCCTTTGGCGAATCTGTAAGTTGTTGCATTTAAAGTAAAATATTTGATCATGGATTTAATATTGCTTATTGATATGTATATTAATTAAAGATGGTAAAAGATTCAAATTCTACTGCTGAATTAGAAAACAAGAATGAATCAGTTATTTCGACTCAAGAAACAACAGATAAACGTCCTGAAACAGATTTTCATTTCTTCAGTGACACTGAAGTTACAAAGTAAGTTTGTTATGTGTATATATATATATATATATATATATATTAATATATATAAAAATTTTATGTATATAATTTTATAAATAGTATTTTACATGATAAGAATGAAATATTTTACATGTATATAAGAATGTATATAAAAATTAAATATAAATAAATTATAATAAAATTACATATAATATTATAGAAATGAGAAGTGTATACATAATGCTTTTTTACATAAAATTAATATTTTTATGTTTTATTGTTATCATCATATTTAATAGGAATCAGGATTCTAGGCCATGTTCACCTGTTCAATCTGACACAGAATTTGAAATGCGTAAAATAACACAAGAAGGTACTGAACGAGAGGATGATAAAAGTCATCAACAGAGCTGGAGATGGGGTGAACTGCCTAGTTTGCCTCCAGATTCAACACATACACCTCACAGAAATTCATTGAATTCATCAAAAGCTGTTAATCAACCAAACAGTAGTTAGTATTATCGAAAAAATAATAATGATATGAATAAAAAGATAAAAATCATAAAGAAACGTAAAATATATATTTCGCTTTATTAAAATCTTATTAAAAAAAATTTATATCTTTTGTTTATTTACTAAATTAATTGATCTTATATTATTTTTGAACATATCAATATAATTTTATACACTTTAGACTAACATATACAACTATGTTTTAATATTAGTGGAAGCACATCGATCTATGCTTAGTGGTATGTTGTCCTTTATGCGAAAAACTTCTCGTGTAAGACGTAATCCTGAATTAGAAGGAATTTATCTTAGTGATCTTAACGCCGACGAGTTAGACCCGGAAGTTGCAGCTCTCTATTTTCCTTCTTCTCATAGAAGTCAATCAACAAGTAAAGGTAACCCAATTATATAAATTATATTGTATTATATAAATTATATAAATTATATTGTATCAAAACAATTTGTTTTAATTATATATTTATAATATTAATATTTTTATAGATGGAAAAGGAATAGATGAAGAAGATACTGAATCAGGTAATGGACCAAGTTTACCACAAAGTCCTAATAGCGTTGAAGGAGCAATTGGTGGACCAAAATCATTAGACAGTGATTTTGAAGAACCAAAACATTCTATATTTGACAGTAATATGAATATTAGTATATCCTTATGCGGTGGTTTAGATTCTGAAACTGGTCCTTCCAAAGAAATTTTTCATCAAAATTTACTTCATTTTGAAGATATTTGTTCGGATCCGAAATTATATGAAAATCCAAATTTAGTTGTAAAAATTAATGAAAAATTCTATAATTGGACAACTGCTTGTTCAATTATAATGACTTATGCTGTATTTCAAAGACATTTACCACAAAATACAATCGAAAATTTATATACACAATGTATGCCATTACCAATGCATGAACAAAAAAAACAAGAAAGTACTGGCAAACCAGAAGGCCGTAGTGGTTACAGTTCATGGTTTTCATGGAGACGATCTACACAACCGCCTAAAAAATCTCAAGAACTTAATCAAAGTAAAATAATTTTATAATTTTAAATTTTATTCATTTTTTAATATCTTAATAATATCTTAATAATAATATCTTTATTATTATTTATTGTTATTATGTTTTATAGCTGATGGAACTGTTATTCAATCTTCAGAACAAATAGTAGAAATGAAAGAAAATATTCCAATTGATGAAATTTCAAATAGAGAATTAAAAATTGATCAGAATATAGAGTGTATAACGGAAACAGTAGAACAATGTACGAAATTAACAAAAGATATCGCCAAAACTGAAAAAAATAGCGAAAGGGAAGGCGAAGGTTATAGCGGTAGTGAAGATTCTGATAGTAATCAAAATGAATCACAAGGAGTTAAAATACCTAAAGAAAGAAGATCATATTATGAATCTACTGAAAAATATCGAAAAACTTTGAGATTGTCATCTATACAAATAGTATGTAAAAACAATTCATAAAATTATAAAATAGATAAAATTTTAGATTATTTTTAATTATATTTAATTATATATTTTTATATCTTTAATTATAATTAATATTTTTATAGTATGTATAATCATATTTTTTTTTTGAATTTATTATTTTGTTATAGGCTAGTCTCAATTTAAAAGACGGAGCTAATGAAGTAGTTTTTAGCGTAACTACAGCATATCAAGGCACTACACGTTGTAAATGTCATATTTACAAGTGGAAATGGGATGATAAAATTGTAATTTCTGATATAGATGGAACCATTACAAAATCTGATGTGCTAGGTCATATTTTGCCAATAGTTGGTAAAGATTGGGCTCAATCTGGTGTTGCTCAATTATTTACAAAAATTAAAAACAATGGTTATAAATTATTATATCTTTCTGCAAGAGCGATTGGACAAGCTAAAGTTACAAGAGAATATTTAAAGAGTATTAGACAAGGAGATTTGTCACTCCCTGATGGACCATTACTTTTAAATCCAACAAGTCTAATTTCAGCATTCCACCGTGAAGTTATAGAGAGAAAACCCGAAGAATTCAAGATATCATGTCTTAGTGACATTCAAGCTTTATTTCCAGAAGGTTCAAAACCTTTCTATGCTGGTTATGGAAATCGAATTAATGTAAATATTTTAATTTATAATAATTTTTTTCAAGAAATACGAGAAATATAATATAATAGTTTTTTCAAGAAATATCTTATTAAATATTTGTTTTTTTTTTTTCGTAGGATGTTTGGGCATATCGAGCTGTAGGAATTCCAACTATGCGTATATTTACTATAAATCACAGAGGCGAATTAAAACATGAACTAACGCAAACATTCCAATCTTCGTAAGTAATTATTTATCATTATATATATATTTTCCATTGTTTTTACTAATTTCTTTTCTCTTAAATAAACAAACATATAAATGTAATAATAAATTTAGCAATTTTATTTAATTTTTTTAGCGCATAGATATTTAGTTTATATTTTCATATAAACCTATTTAAAATCTATTTTACATATTACACAATATTATAGAATAATTTTAATATTTTATTCTGAAAAAAAATACATATTCATTTCTGCTACAATACTAAAATTATTAAAAATCTTTGTTAAAAATCTTAAATCATTATAGATGTTAGCATATAGATATTTATGTTTTTTTTTAATTTCTTTTAAAAATTGTACATGTGTATGTTAAATGAATGAAAATTAATTTATTAAGCAGAATGATTTATAATTTTGATGTAAAAAAAATTCGAAATTTATATTTTATCCAATTAATTAGGAAAGAGCAAATTTGCAGAAAAAGGAAAATTGATTATTGAGAAAAAGATATTTATAGGTCGGATATTTCTATGATTGCAGTTACGCATGTCAGTGCGATATCGTCAATGAGTTGTTCCCGCCACTGCCCATGTGAATCATCTACTGATGGCGGCACAACCATAGCTGTTTTATTCTATTCGTCCAATTGATAATGCTTAAATTAATAATCTTTATAAACAATATATTTATGCCATTGGACCTCTTTTTATTTGATATGTACAAATTTACTACCTCATATATATATAACAGGATTATTATTTTATGCACTATATTATTCTATAAATTTAATAATATTTACAATTTTTTAATATAATTTCATTATAATTGATCAAAATAAGAATATATTTCATATTTTCTATATGAATATATATTCTATATGAATACAGTATTGTATAATATTAACATATAATTATATAATCATATTATAATGTGTTTTTTATATATAATATTTTTTTTAATCTATATAAAAATTGTTAAAAAAAATATTAGTATATGCACAATTAGATTTTTCCAATGGCAATATCTTTCTTCTTTTTTATTTTTTTATTTATTATTATTATTAGTTTATTTGTTTTATTTAAAAAATTATTAAAAATTAATTTATATTTTTTTTATTTTTTTAATTTGATCTTATTAGTATGCTTTGAGGTATTTGGTTGTGCAAGAACTGCTATCTATCTTCTTATAATTCTTATAGGGTAAGCACTGGTTATTACACAATTGCTTCTTATCATTTCCATTTTCATTCATCTTCAATGATATTAGGCTCATCATTTAAAATATATAAATATTATATAAATAAAATAATATTTTATTTCATGTATAATATTGATATTATTTTATATGCATATATCTATAAAAAAGATTTTTATGGATTTATGTACGGCAAAATTTTACTTTTTTTTTTGTTCATACACAAATATTCAACCAAGTACTTCGAACATATTATATGTATTGCAAAATTGTATATAAATATTTAAACTATATTACCCATAATAAATTCATTGATATCCATAATTATACTAACGAAAAAACTTTTGTTAGTTAAGATTTTGTTACTTAATGGGACATCCTGTATATATTTATGTTAAAATGAAATCATTGTTAAGATCACAAAATGCAATTTCATCAGAATTTCAGTATTGATGTTTTAGCAGAATTTATTATATACATATATAATAATGCGATCTATAACTGTGCATTTGACATGTATCCTATACTATATTTTTTATTTTTATTAATAAATATAATAAATATAAATCCGCAATATAACATAATAAATCCAATATTTATAATTTGATCTTATTATTTTTTTCAGATATTCAAATATGAGCTTTATTGTCGACCATCTTTTCCCAGCTTGGAGAGAGGATGCCGCAGATGAATTTAGTAATTTTGTATATTGGCGAGATCCAATACCGGAAGTACCATCATTGGAAGAACTGTATACTCAAAGACAAATCACATAAGTAAAAATATTTTACTTAGAATTTTTATTCTAAGAAAAGAACAGATACATTTTATTTATAATTAGATAATGATAGTTTCTTCTTAATCACTTTTTATATTTCATATGTTATATGGGACATAATCAAAAAAAAATTCTTAAATTTTAAATCGATGCAATTCTGAAATAGATTTATATAAGTGATTATAGGCTTAGTAGATATGTTTTATTTATTGATCAGTAGACTTTGAATAACGTTAAATGCATATAAAAGTAATTTATTATCAATACAAGTGATACATGAATCAATGTTAAAAGGAGAATAAGTATTTTACATTGAATTTAAATACATTCCAATTCTCAGAAATAGAATAATAGCAGGGCTATGTTGTTATCAATAACATTAAATTAGCTTTCAACGTAATTTATAGTAAAATTATTATATTAAAGGATATGATATATTTCAATAAGGATTATTGCACTATTATATGTTTCAAGAAGAGTTCAAATCGCTTACTTGCTGTGCTTAAAATAATTTTTATAGATAGATCTTTCTAGATCTTAGATATATATTATGTTATTAATCGATAATTGAAAATGTATGATACTAATATAATATCGATTGTAATATGGTGATAAACATGCATATAAAATAATTTATGAGTTCATTCATACAAAAATCATATTACAAAGTTCCATTAATAAAAAAAGTAAATAGCGTAATACATATACACGATTTTTCTAATATATATTTCATCAAAAATTTCTTTTAGAATTATTTAATTGTAATCACCATAGTACATAAAAGTTTAATGTTTTGTAATATAATTTAGATATCTATTACTTTAGCTGATATTTTTGTCGAATTAATTTCGTTAAAGAAATCTTATTTATTTTTATATGAGATCTCTGTTGAATTAGAGTGCTGTGAAATTGCCATATTCTATAATGTAATCATTTGTGTATTGTGATATAATTCAACAAAATACTAAGGAGGTCAGGACGATAACAGTGTATAAAAGCAAATTCGTTATTTACATTAACAATGGAAAGTATGCCTAGTTTCCTATAGAAAATTATTATTGTTTGAAACTATTTACAAGTTCCATTTTATTATGTAAATGTATTTTAGAATGGTCATTTTTTTCTTTTTCTTTTTTTTTTTACAATGATATATTTTATGCCTGTGTCTTTCAAACTATACCATCTAAAGATAATTAAGTATAATAATTATACTAAGTAGCATAGATTTTCTGTTGATAAAAATAGCACAATAATATATCATTCATTTTAATATCTAATTATGTTTTTTATAATATGCAAAAGTACAATTATGTTCTACCAAAGAAAACTGAAGAATAAAACCGAAAATATTTTGAGTTTCGTACTCATTAAAAATAAGTATACGTTAAAAGTAGGATATAAGAATTTTTATTACTTGAAAAATGAATATTAGTGAAAAACATTGATATCCTGACACTAACAACATGACAATGCTAAATGCAAATTATTTGACGATGCAGTATTGTATTCTAATTATATAGCTTAATATTAAATATTTAATAAAATGGTATAACTTCAAAAAAAAAGAGAGAGAAAAAAATAATAAGATATAAGAAAAAAGAAATGTAGAAGATGACAATATTATTTTTTTCTTTTTAATTTGCGAGTTTCTAAATTTATTATCAATCATTCTATTATAACAAAACAATCTATATATTTGTTATTGTTATTACGTTTATTCTTATTCCTATTATATGATATTTGGAAGCAATCAAATATTTAATTTTTGGTATTTTTTTATTGCTCTTCCTAAACTCGTTTATTTTTAGTACAAATAAATTTAAATTTTATTTTAAGTTTAAAATTTATCATAAATTTTAATTTAGTTTCTTTGCTTTATATAAATTCTTTTTATAATAAATATATTATTAATAATATTTTATAAATATTACATAACAATGCAAAAGAAATGAGTTTTGTTTGAATGTGCTCAACATATAAATTATTAAATGTTAAAGCATTCCTTAGCAATAATCTAATTGCAAAATTACATCTTGAATGCTTTTTTCTACAATTAATATAAACATTGCTTAATATTACATATGAATATTTATAAAATAAATACAATTTTACATAAGAGCATGTTTCTATATAATCGATAAAATTTTATAGTATATTGCTATTCATTAGATTCATAAATATAACTTTATTTTATGTAACATGATGTTTCAATATCTCTACATTTTTTTACATTTCACTGTTTTTATTATATTTAATATGATACATTATAAAATAATAGTTTAATTCACTCATAATTAAACAGATAAAATTTAAATTTCGTATCATATGTTCTATGATGCGTTTCTTTCATAATTTTCTATTTCCCATATAATTCGTTTATTGTTTAATATATAATTATAAATGAAATACAAATGTAATAAAAATATATATCTTGTGGCTTTTAAAACAATAAATAAATAAATCACAAATTAATGAAAAAATGGTCTTGTTAAAAAATTTAAATTTCAATGTTTACTTTGTTTAATTTATGATATCTCATGTTTAAGATGCAAATATATTAATAAAGCTATTTTAATGACAAAAAAATTTTTGTTATGTTATATATACATATTATATTTCATTTATTGAAGTTCTGCTTGGCCATCGCGTTTTGGTCTGAAATTATAGTTATGAATGAAGTAAGTAAGTAAATGATGTTTTCAAATAAAGTATAAATATTAGCAAATAAAACTTTTTAAATTTATTTAAATTTATTAACGTGCACCTCATATGTTAATTTTTTTCTATTACATTTTACAGATTCATCATTATCAGATATATCCGAAGAATCGATGGACATCGTGCTACTTCTTTTATCAGAATTTACATCAAAAATTATTTTACGATTATTATCACAAGAATTTTCGCAGCACCAATAATAAATAATCTACGTAAATATAATTGCAAATAATTTTAAATTTAATCTTGTATTATATAGGTTATATATAACAATTTTATGATTTACCCATAAAACTCCAATAATCCAGAATATAGAAAAATATAGAGGTAGCGTCATTATTTCGTTTTATTAAATAGATAATGATTGAAAAGGAGAAATTTCATAATTTTGATGTTTTAAATATACATTAATGATGAATATTTTATCAGTTGTTTCTAAAAATGTAGGTCTATAAGCACCTTCATATGTTTATTTTTCTAATAAAATTTACAATGTTCTAATTTTCTAATAAAATTAGAATGAAAGTTATAATTTATGTATATATATATATATATATATAAATTTATATATATTTTTTTACATATCAATTTCTTCTGTTTCTTCCATAGCCATTTGTTGTTCTTCTAAATTTTCTTTAGTATCATCTTGAGATATAAATTGTTTATATCCATATTTTTTAGAAAATACACCTAATGGTATCAATTTAAATGTAGCTAAAGGCTTATCAAGTAATTTCTGTAAAAGAAAAAGCTGTTATTTCATTGATTTTAATATCTATCATAAGATATATCACAATATATTTACCAAAATTCTTGCTTGTTCTGGAGTTAATGCTTGTCCTGTTTTACATACAGTATATTCTTTGATTAATGTTACAACACCTTTTTGTAAAGCTGTAGGCATTCCTAATTGTCTTAAATGAGGTTCTATACTATGTGAAAAGTCTGGTATTGGACCTTCAGGTAATGTTATAGTTTCTTGTGTAATAAAGCCAGATCTAGCATAATCTATTTCCTCATATTCTCTCATCCATTTCAATACCTTAATAAATATGAATAAATAAATATAACTTTTATATATATTTAATTTTACATTAATTAATAATTCTTTAATAAATAAATACATACTTCTTTTTTACTTCTATTTGTAAATAATAAGCCACACTGTCCTCTTAAAGCTAATGATAATTTATGAAGATTTTCTGCAACTTCATTTTCCGATGACTTTCCTAGAGCCAATGCTATCACTTTGTTTTTACCAAAAAAAAATCGGCTGTCTTTCCATTCTGAACGTAAATCTTTAAGTTTATTATTACGCATATTGTGTACGGATAAAAGAAATATCCTGGCATATTTTTCAACACAATTTCTAACATCTTCCACAATTTGTTGCTTCAAGGCAAGTCCTTTTTTACTTGTTTTTGTTAGAGATACTGTGAAATACAAATTTATTAATTATTTGATGACACGTGAAACATTTTTAGGTTAACTTATAAAAATTAAAGATATAAAATGAAACAATAAATAAATAAACTGTTAATGAAAATAATAATGTTACTTTTCTTATCCCTTTTCGATTTAGGCATTCTTTAGCAAGAAAATTTTAAAAATTATACTTTTAATAAATCGACAAAGCACATTAATAATCACACAACATGTGTTATGCAAGTAGCGCATAAATATATATAATATAAATGTGTAATATTCTTGATATATAAACTTCTTCAAACTTTATTTTAAGTAAAACACTGTAGAATGCTTAGATTAATTTTAAAACAATGATTGCAAACAATCAATTGAAAATATAATTGAAATATGGAATGAATTGTTTCTGATTTGTCAGCATTGTGTTAATATAAATATACATATACATATAATTTAATCGATAAATTTAATACATTTGTATATAATTATATTATAACTATATTTTAAATAATATAAAAGATATATTAAAAAATAAAAAAAAATTGATTTGATGAAAATAATATAAATGAATAAATTATTTGTCTATAGATTTCAGAAATGGCGGGAACGGTAAACGAGTATTCTTCGAATGAACGGAAAGCGTCAAGTGAACGCAGTTCAAGATGGCGGCTTCCGCTCGTTGCGCCAGTGCACTCTGTGAGATCGTAGTGGACGGGAGCTGTCGAATACGCCGAAGCCTCGATTTTCTAGGCCGTTTGTAACACTCTAAAGGTGAGTCTTTTTTCAAACGTAATTATATACGAGTGTGAAAAACAGATGGAAGTTATAGCAATATCTTTTAAAATATCGGTCGCAAATAATATGAAATGTAATTGATCATGAGTCGTGTGAACCCCGTAGCCATGCAGTCCCCTTCTCTTTTTGCCAAGTTGCTCGAAATAACCTATAAATTACTCATTTTGTTACATTTTTATAATTGAAATTATTCGTTTTGGCATTTTTACATAATTCACATATTATATCAATCATTTATTAAACGAATTATCATTTTAGTAAAGTTCTTTAAACTGCGGTGCGATAAAAGGTAGTCTGAAGGTAGTCACTTGCCGCTCATAGCGGATACGACGCACGCGACGCGACAGCCCTAAACGAACAAGATAATTGTCGCCATCTTAGTTATATAGTCGGTGATGAAATTACATTTTATATCTATAAAATGTTAGAAAATTATCGGTTTCATACATAATTTTATTTTATATTTGCATGATATATAAGTTAACATATTGGCAACTGTTTTCATTGAGTGTAGAAATTTCTTGAAATGACAATTAATTGTGTAAATGTTGGCTCATTGTTAATAATGATTTTTTTGCAATATTTAATCTCTTATATGGTTCGAAAAAATCAAAAATACATTGTTTAGTAAATTCTGCTTGTTCTTTTGCACATGATTACGCTTGAAGTCGTGTTAAAAGTACATGCGCTTTCCATTAGAAGATATTACTGAAGATATATAAATGCTGTATCAAGTACACGCCCTTTGACAGATGAGTGATTATCTTCTTTTCGATAATCTTTCAATATATCTTGGATAATAAATATTGAAATTTCTATATGTAGGTTTCCATTGATAATAACATAAAATTTTAGTTTTCATGCATTAGAATGAATTATTCTCTTTTATGTGGCGTATTATTATCGACCGGTATAACACGTACGTAGACGTCCATTTCTTTGAAATAATATGTAATTGAATTTTATACAGTCTCAATGAAAAATGAAATATGATATATATGCTATTGTAATATATGCTATTGATAGTATTTTCTATGTGTTTTTTTTAAATATATCGTAGGTTATTTTTTTATTTCACTAAGTAAAAAAGGTAAAAACAATCATAATATTACTATTATATAGTTTTCACATTCATTTACTGAATATACGTAATCATTTGAGTAGAATATGTAACATTTAAATTAATTGGTAATTTTAGTAAAAATTAGCTGTTTGTTCATAGTGAAGAATTGTGAATTCAGTTTCTTAATCTTTCTTGATTCTTAAACAATATGAATTAAGATGGAATTTATTTTTTAATCAACATTGACAATAATAATAATGCGCGTATCATAATGTTCTTTTTCAACTTTTCATTGCATGTTCGCTCGATCGATATCATATGATATGTTCTATAAGCTTTTCTTTAATATGTATTCATTTAAGAAATGAAGTTACTTTATTTATTATATATGCTATATTTATTATATTTGTACTTATTCGTGTTATTTAAATTTACCAATTACATTATTTTATTGTTTACGTTAATTGAAAAGAACGATTGTTTGAAGTTAAATATCATTTTTGTTCTATAACAAGGAAAAATGTTAAAAGCTAAAAATGTCTAAGCTAAAAAAATTTGAAATTAAAAGAAGTTATTCATATTGAAATGTTTTTTATTTCATTTCGGAACTTGGTAAAATTTCAATTGTAAAATACACGTCAATATTTTATCTGCCTTTCTATTTTTTTTGATCATCTCTCATTTGTTCTTATTTATTTCTCATCATTTCAATATTTTTTAATTTTAATGATTAAAGTAGATTTTTAAATGAAAATATGATTGAACAGAAGTAAAAATTGTACAGAAATATATGATTATTGAGAATTATATACATGAGAATTTCACAATTGTTGAATGTAGTTATTGATTAATAAGTGGCTGTAAATTGAAGATGATCTCAATGTACTAGCGTTTTGTTGATTAACATTGTATTCAAGAAATTAACCAACAAAAAGAAGTTTTCTCTTATTCAAAATTTAAAGCATTAGATTGAGATAGATGATTAGATCGAGAAGGAAGAATATCACAATATCCGTATGTACTATAAAGCTATATATTTAAGTGCTACTTCGACGAAAGTGCTTTTAAGCTTTCTGTCGACTCATTCGTTCAAACGAATTTACGAATAATTGGTCATTCACCACGACTTCATAACCATCAGCAAAATGCATTCTTTTTAATCTAACTAACACTAAATCGTTGAAATTAGATAAATAAAAAAAATTCTTAAAAATTGTATAAAAATTTTATAGGAATAATATAAATAAAAGTTTTCTGATTTAGTTTCAATTTTTTTTAAAACAAACAATTAAATACTATCGATATGATCATATCGATATATTATCGATATTTACTTTATAGTTTTTATATTTAATGCACAAATCACGATCTATAATTATAGATATCGTTTGGCCGTGATCAAAATCCTAGGAAACATGGTATGAGTATCGTGTATTATCGGAAATTGAATTTTGCTAGTTAATAAGATATCTTAGTTACGATTAAAATATCGCGTGTATCGTTCATTCGTTCATTCGTTCATTCATATGATTGTTCATATTATCGTTAACATTTTGATGAGTTGACTGTTTTCTTTTCTTTTTAATTTAATATTTCATTTTTAATTTCTAATTAGTTTTCAATAAAAAATGAAAAAATAAAATAAAAATAAAATATAATTAGCGTTTGATTACTATTATAATTTTGTTTGCATTTATGTAGATCTATTTGTAATTTAAAAAAAATAGTACGATAAAAAAATCTATCCTCATGATTTATATTTATTTGTTTTTATTTTCTTTTTTTTTCGTGATTTATTAATATGATTTAATTAATTTCTGTATTTTTTCATTTGCATTATTTTTCGTTTTCTTTTTCGTTCATATCAATTATTCCATTTTCTTATCTTTCGTTTTCTCATTGATTTTTAATTTTCTAAAATATTTTTGTTTTATAATAGATGATTTCTAAATTAATAATTTATTGATAATTCTGATGTTCTGAAAGCATTTTTCAATGTAGCAAATAAATATTCACTATCGTATGAGAATATGTATGTGCTTAGTTTGTCAGAAGAACGAACTGAACCAAATCGAAACACCGAGCTTGACATCACTTGCTATTCCAAGACGGCTGACGCAGAAACTCGCGTGAATTCATCGCGTATGCGCCACCTTTAACGTATAACGTAAATATACTTCTTGTTTGCAGTACTTTTTCAAGTGTCGTTAGTTACAATTCAATGGGAGAACATGAAAGACATTGTTTATTCTTTATATCGCAAGATGACTAAGTAATATTCGATTCGAAGATTTTATATATTCGATACAAACATCATGTAATTCGAGTTAAATTGAATGAAATCAACGAGAATGATTATAGATTGTGACTAAACGAATTGAAAAAAAATTTGTGAAATAAAGTAAAAATCGAAACAAGTTTGATTGATTACGGTCAATTGTTTTACATCAAGTCAAGTTGGCGTAAGATTTCATTGTGAATGAATGAAAATATTCAATATGACAGTAGAAAACGAGTGAATGGTAGTGAAAAAGCGTATACTTGCTACGTCGATTGCGCAAGCTAGTCGGTATTGTAATGCCGTGTCGTATCGCGCCAACAAGGACAATGTGTTAAACAAGTGCAAATTTTTCCGCGACTTTTTCAATTCTAATTTTTTTTTTTTTTTTAATTTTATTAAATACATATTTTAAAAAAATAATAAGCTTTTAGAAAGTTAATATTAAGAATCATAACCTTAAATTTTTCTAAAGAGCTTTCTTTTGTGGGAGAGATTCGGTAGCAGCATCACCCTCACGCGTTATCTATACTCTACCACCTGTAGCAAGTCGTACTTCTCTTGCAAACCTAGCTTATATTTCGCTATATGGATGATGTCTTGAACATTTAATCTGTTCTCACATCTCACATATTCGATTTATGTATGCATCATGGGTAGAGAGGAAATGTTTTCCATATGTGTAAGTGCTTCTAACTTTTTCTCATTACTTATTTTTTGTATTTTTAACATATATTTGCTCATTAATGGATTCACAAGATTCTTAAATCGAATCTCTTGGAATCCAGTAATAAAAATAGTATGGAGCATGTACTATTGAAAATCAATAATGAAATATCCTTGAGTCTACTGGCTGAACTCGATGATTTGAAAACGAGGTAATTGAAAATTTTGTTGGATATATAAGCTTGAAAAATATAATTTTTGTTTTCGAGATAGTCTGTGTCATATTGTAAGATCAGTGTCGTAACAGTTAACCTAACAGCTTCCTGGATCTGCGATGGCTTGTATATTTTTCTCTTTTTCTTTTTCTTTTTTTCATTTTATATATTTGTATTGATCATCTCAAAAAAGCGTATTCAAGTTGGTTCTTCACGCGAAACGAGAAACTCGTTCATGGTTAACCAACAATTAAACGAGTTCTTACCTTATCGGTTGCTGCCAACATTCTGCGGAAAATAGTTCATTTTTTTATTAAATATTTTTTCAGTTGAAGATGCTAAAGAAAATAATAGTAGATCGGAAATTAATTCGAATAATAATAATATCATTTTTCATTAAACAATATAATTATTTATATCTAACATTTTTTTTTCATTCATTGAAGTATTCATTTAGAAATGATTTTATATTACATAGTAAGCTATTGTTTTTCTAGCTCGTTAATCTTATATCTAGAAATCTAAAATTATAATATTTACAATTATTATAAGATTATTATAAGACATTATTATAAGTCAACATTGCTTGAATGGTTTTTCTTAATTTTACTGCATTTTGTAATTTTTTTTTTTTTCTATACATGATACATAATTTTGTCATGTGTCAATACATATTTTTATGTAGCATTTCAATCTCTACATCTTTTTAGAATTATTATAATCTAATTTATTATAATTTATTATAATCTGGTTTAAAATGTTTTTCAATCGATTTTCAAACATTCGTCATTTATAATTATATATTTTTTATCCCATTATATAACTTAAAATTTAAACTATATTAATATAGTTTCTGAAATAAATTTAATAATTTTTTAAAGTAATAATCGAATCATTATTATTTCTCGATAATTCTCGATATAATAATTTATAGCACATTATATTAAAATTTAAAAAAAATCATTTTGTATTGGTTGTAATTTCTTTGATCCTAGTTATTCAATATTGAGTCTTATCACATATAGTATTTGAACAACGATTGAATTGATGCGAATACGCATTACCATAAGCTCCTTTGTATATACATACGTTGATCGATAGTTGATCGTAAAAATCAGATTTATTCAATAATTCAATACATATATAATATATGAAGCTAGTTTGTTTTATTTTTTTCAATCAAACTATCTGTTGTTTCAAATTAAATGCTTGTATTGAATATATTCGAAGAGTAAACCAAATTCGGCGATATTGATCTGTTTCCATATTCTCAATTTCGAAATAATACATCGTTTTTTAAATAAACGAAAAACTTAAAAAGAATATAATATTTGAACTTGTTTTTTATTTTTTCGATTATTTATTGCTATCTAAAACAATTGAGATAAAAAATATATATTACGTCTGGAAAAAATCTTAAATTTTTTATCAAATTTGAAAAATAAGATCAAACAAAAAAGAAAAAAATTATTATTCCAAAAATAAATTATTTCTATAAGATTTGAAAATGACAAAACAGTTAGGGGTTAGAAGAGATGGGGGTGAGCAACTGAAAATGGTGACCAAGGAAGAAGGGCGGGTCGGTTGCAGGGGTTGCGCGCGCCTCCGCAGATCAATATTTCATTTTAGCTTCGCCAACCGGGGGAGCGGGTAGTTAGAGACAAAGACTATCTACCTATTTTTTTGCGCTCGTCTTTCGATACAACTATTATATTTCATTATAATTACTACTTTCTTCACTCATTGATGCGAATCTTCTCTATTCGTTTCTTCTTCCTTATTGAGTGAAGTTCGTTTTGATAGAAATATATCCTTTCTAAATCATTTTTCTTTCTTATTTTTCTTCTTGGTTTTCTCTTTTTTACTTTATTTCTTCCTTTATTCAAATTAATTAAATAATAGAAATCTTATAATCGATGCAAATGATAAATAAATGAAGCGAATAAATTTTGAAGAAAGTTTGAGAATTTCGTTGTTAATACACAATTTAGAATTAAAATTATTATCTATAAATCTATTATTATCTATAAAATAAATGTAACTTAATTGAAATGATCAATCAATAGCTTTATATGTTGTAATTAATAAATATATTGTATAATTTCCAAATGATTCACCGGCAAAAACTGTATATCACGTGACTATGCACGTGTTTTACGTTTCATTAAGAATTTAATTTTTACATCAATTTTCATTGTTTATATTTTATTTATATTTTAGTGAAATCAAATAATATCTATTACTTGATATTTTTAACTTTGTTTTATAATAATGTATAAAAAAA
The DNA here is from genome assembly GCF_014066325.1 of Apis laboriosa. Taxonomy (NCBI): domain Eukaryota; kingdom Metazoa; phylum Arthropoda; class Insecta; order Hymenoptera; family Apidae; genus Apis; species Apis laboriosa. The sequence goes on from NW_025222233.1 coordinate 836,244, forward strand.
GTTTTATAATAATGCATAATAATAAAAAATTTGAAATATTTAATATTTAAAATTCTATCATATTTTTTGAGAGAACTATGGAAGAAAAATGTTTTATAAAAGATATTAAAATAATTAAGAAAAAATGAAAATTTAAATTAAGAAAATGAAGAAAGAAAGAAATGCTTGCCTAATTGACTTAATTCAGAAATGATTAGAACAAGATCACATGGAAAGATTCGTTTGCAGGGAAAAAGGAAGGATAATATATAGTAGGAAGAAAGAAAAAAAAAAGGACAGTGCATATAAAAGACATGGAAAGTGTGAGAGGCATAAGCATAATATACAACGCACTTTTGCGTTGCGTTACGCAGTCCAATACGACGCATCATATTCCGTGGTTGGCGTCCCGGGACAGGGACAGCCGTGCGGCACTGCCCCACCCAACCTCTTCGAGCCGGCCATGCTGGGCGAACCGATCAATACTTCGGCTCGGCCACGAGGTAAACCGAGAGAAACCGACTTGAGACGACTAGAACCGAACGAAGACGAGTCCCAGCACGAGGCACGCCGAGTCCCCACCACGAGCAGCGTTGCCGGCTCAGTCGTTGTGCGGGAGTGGTCACTGAGGGATGTGTGGTACCGTAACTGAGTGTGACTGAGGAAAAAGACCCGGCGTAGTTTCTCCGCGTAATACGCTCTCGCTCTTTACCCCCCAGACAAAAAAAACTAGAAGTCTAGTCAATTTTCGGCCCCCTTCCTAATTTCGCGTGAAATTACGGGATACGCTGATCGTATATTTATTTAAGTATTTATTGTACAAAAAACTTTAACTATAGGTAAGATTTCTGCAACAATTCGTTGCTTTGCTTCTATCTTATGCGTCTGCTTTAATGACGCTTTATCTATTTCGAGTTTCTCTCGATTCTTAAATCTTCCTTCTCTCTCTCTCTCTCTCTCTCTCTCTCTTTCTCTTTCTATCTATCTATCTATATATCTATCTATATCTCTATCTCTATCTATCTCCCCCTCCCTTTTTTTTTTTCTTCCAGTTCACCTTCCAGTTTCCGTAGTTGTTCTTTCTGTCTCTGCATGTCACATAAATGATCATTTTCGTATTTTTTTATTGAACTATTTTCTAGAACATTAATATTTCGAGAATGTGCTAGAAATTTTGTTTCAATATCGCGTTTTTCTATAATCAGACCGAGAAGGAGAGTGAATTGGTTATCGATTTCTGCGGTATTATATTGCGACGCAGAAATGAATCGGTATAGTTTCCGCGATGATGCCAATTACTTTTTCACCGAAGTAAGGTGTTCCTGTTCCTGGTTTCTTTGTCCTCGGATTGTTCTTGTCCATATCGCGACATGAACGGTTTAGAACGCTTCGGGGTCAGGGCGTGTTAAGCAGGAGAGAGAAAGAAGGAAAGAGAGCGAACGTAGATGAAGAATTTCGCTCTCGCTTCGTGAAAGTAGCGCCGTGGCGCTCCGTTTGACTGCTCCCTCTTCGGCTCAACTATGCGACTACGAATATAACCTCAAATCATACTTGATAAATGTACGCAATTTTTTTTTTATTTTGAAGTGTTTCGCGCATGTGACCTTCGGCCTAATACGAGCTTTGCTCCTCACCTCCCACGGAAGCTTCCACTTTACGTATTTAAATTAAATATTTTCGCTTTTTGATTGTATTTGAGTTATAAAGTCGATATTAATTTTTTTTAGAGTTTCTATTATTTATTTATTATAATTTTGGCAAAATATTTTTTAATTGAAATACCAGAACTAATAATTAAAAAATAAGCAAAGAATGTTGAAAAAAAAAGTATTTTATCGTAGAAAGTATAATATAATGTAATATAGATATATATAGATAAATCAAAGCCTGATAAAATTTTTATTTTTATCAATGTAATAAGGATGTCACATTTTTTTAAATACATGCGACATCTTTATCTTTAACTATTTTCATTTCGATAATTGCTTTCAGTTATCAAATCATTTGAAGTAATCATGTTTTCTAATAATTTTGTCTCAATATAATTTTTTATTTATATAATTTTTAAGATAATTTTAATCGATTGTACTAATTACATTGTAGTAATTTTTTTATCATTATCATATTTGTAGTTAATAATGATGAAGTTTATACAAAATGGATAATAGTGGAAAATCAATGTAATATTTCAAAAAAGAAAAATAGATGTGTAAGGAAACTTTAAAAGAAAAAAATGATCTATTTTGAAATAAGTAATAAGCAAAGATTTTAATGTACTAAAATCATGTGAATATTTATTATGATAATTACGTACGTAGGAAAAGCTTTGAGGTTAACTTAAGTATTTGTGTTTCGTCATATTCCATTCGCTTGAAAAATTTGCGCCGGAAATATTTCACTGGCAACATGGGATTTCTCATCGATTCTCTTGTAGATCTGGCAACAGTGTCGCTGAGCCTCTGCTAACCTAAAGCCAGGTGATTGCGCGCGATTAAATATAGGACGTCGAATACACCTACCGGTTTAATATTTCCGTCCGGGTTTCTTCGAAGAAGAATTTGGCTACTTGACCTTCCATCTGATCTACATAAATCATATTTATCGTGATTGAATAATCGTGCAATGATAAGTATTATATGAAATAATACAAAATTTTCAAGAAATCTATATGATCTCATTGTATTTTATTCAATATCAGTTACATCAATATATATCATTTATTCGATATATTTAATTGAATCTCGATCAATTAATAAGCTCACGATTGAATAAAATTATATTGAATATTCGCATATCAATATGATTTTCAGCGAGAGCGCTGATTATAATCTACGATTAATCTTAGATATTACGTGAACAGCATATTTTTTTATTAGTTCTTCCATCCTCCATAGATCTTATCCGATATTATTTTGTATTAGTCTGTATTGAATGTCACAATTTGAAAATATATGAAAATCGTATCTATTTTTTGTTTATTATTAAAAGACATAAAAAATTCTTTTTTTTTGATGTTCTTAAAGATTCTATTGTATTAAACAATTGTGACAATAACAATACATAATCAATTTTTTTCTATATAATTAGCATTGTAAACATTTTTATACATTCGAAAATTTATATATACATATATTAGAATTAATTGCTTGGAAGAACTTTACATCTGCGTAATAATATGTATGTTTATCAATTCATACGTAAAACACCGTTGTTCGTTGCCACTGTAAGTAGCACAGTATAGATATTTTATTCGAAGAATTAATAACGGACACACATATCGTACACACATTAGATCGATCGTTGCGTTCCAGCTTTTAAAATACTCACCTTGAACACCAACGATTGACGCTATAACAGTGTTTCGACATTTTAACAAGCAATATATATCTTTCAACAAGTTTCAAACGCATACAATTGATCGGCATTGCATATAGTATAAAATAAGTTTTATTTTTTTATGACAATTTGAAGTTTTTTATAATGTTGGAAGTAAAGTGACCCATAGTCGTATTGTGTGAAGAAAAATTACTATATAGAATTGTTTTGTTTGATCAATATCGTTTTTCGCTTACGTTTAATCTGATAGTTCAATAATCAATGATGAAACGATTCTGCATTATGATTAATCTATTTTGCATAATGTGAAAATTGTTTCTTTCGTCTAGACTGATTCTCTTTAGATTTCAAGATTTCGAAATGAATTGAACGGAGTTTGCGCGCTATTTGCGTACGAGAAAGAAAGGAGAATGATCGATACGAAAAGGAATGGAAAACGATTCTGCGTAAAGTCAAATGAAACGTAAGACATTCATGGAAAAGCTTGTGAATAGTATTCGCATTTGGCGTATAATCGCGATTTGTTACTTCTTGAACCAATTTTAATTACCATGTGTGTATGTTAATGTATATAACATTTAGTTACGTCGCAATGTTCTCGTCATTGTGACTCATTGGGGAAGAATTGGGCGCCATAATGTAAGAATTTGATATCGTGTATTCTGTTCAGATATTTTTTGATTATGCTCCATTATCTTTAATATTTTATAAATTAACATTCAAACTATCGAATTTGAAAATAATGAAATAAAATACGTAAAATAAAAGTACAAAAACGAAACTCTGAGAAGTATGCGCGCATGGTCGACGAACGTGAAGCGTGTGTTAAAAGAAGTCGAGATGTTTAAACGTGTGCCTACTACGGTTTGGCGTTGTAACGCGGTCCAATCCAGTGACTCATCGCTGCTATATGATTATATCTACGTAAATAAAGATCATAGTGTATTAGGAATCGTGTTCTTTTTATATTTGTAATTTGGAATGATCATTTTATATAAAATTTTAATTGTTATTAAAATTATTTGTTTCCCTTCAATTTTCTAAATAAAATTCTAATTAAATATGACTAAATATAAATTGGAATAAAAAAGAATGAAAAAAATTAGATAAGTGATTAAATGAAAAATATCAAAAGAATTAACTAAAAATTCTAGTTTTTAATAGAATAGTTTTATATATTTTTTTAACACAATTGATTGATCATAAAAGGAAAAGATTATAAAAAATATATTATCAGTGAAATGTATTCGATTTTTGATTCTATTGATCTTCGGAAAGTAAAAATTTTTTATTCAATGTTAAAAATGCACGACGTTCATGGTCAAGGTCGGCAAAAGCTAAACTTCTCTTTCGGGTAAATCTATTGTCAATGATCGTTAGGTGGTCATACCAGATAAAAGGAAATATTTCTGATTGCACTTTAATAGAAACAGCTGTTTACAAAGAATCGTTGGGAAAAGAAATTCTTTTCGTAGATTCTAGAATAAAGAATATAATAATTTGCTAATGCTTATGATGCTATGTGCGAACGAGGCCAGTTAGATTGGACAACGCGTGTGCAGCTCGTGTACTTATATACGTCATCTTGTGTCTAAACGCGTCGGTGAAATCTATTCTCACACGCGTACCAGCGACTCCCGGATAGACGAGAAAAGGAACTTGACGACATTGAAGTCGCGTGTTAATTCAACTGTGTTGCACCGTTACATTTGTATTACATGTGCGTTACGCTTCTCTCTTCCTTTTTCCTTCTCCTTTCGGATTTAAAACAATTTCTTTTTATATTTTCGAATTTATTACGAATTATTACAAATTAAATTTTCTGTGATTATATGTCGAATATATATACACACAATATATTCGAGATTTTTGTTTTTTAGCCAACAGAATGTCTGTGGACAAAGAAGAATTGGTACAGCGTGCAAAGCTTGCCGAGCAGGCAGAAAGGTATGATGATATGGCAGCCGCAATGAAGGCAGTCACCGAAACGGGAGTCGAGTTATCGAACGAAGAAAGGAACTTGTTGTCGGTAGCATACAAGAATGTCGTTGGCGCAAGACGTAGCTCGTGGCGAGTAATTTCCTCCATTGAGCAGAAAACTGAAGGTTCCGAGCGTAAACAGCAAATGGCCAAGGAATACCGGGAAAAGGTCGAGAAGGAGCTACGTGAAATCTGTTACGATGTATTGGTAAGAATTTATTTTTATTTCTTTATTGTTACAATTTTGACGATATATAAATAAAAAAAATAATGAATTTATATATATTTTTCCTTTTCATTGGAAAATCGATCATGATGCATGCGATCGATTACGATATGTAGATATCTTGAAACATTTTGACATGATGGATTTAATGTGTTTGCAAAGCAGTTATTGTCTTTGTCAACTGATTATCTTATACCGAACGATCCTTTTTATCGCATTTGCATATTTCTATAGTTGAAGAATAAAAATCACTCATTGGTTTGAATTTCATATGACTTGGTTACCACTCGCATCGTCTAGTAGCTCGTCTTACTATCCTTTCCCATCGTTTAGCAAGCGTAACAAAGTTTATTCCAGCACTTCTAAGAGAATATCTTTCTGAATCAGGATTAATCTGAAGTGTCTAAAAAGTATCTAAATCTAATTGATTTAAATAAAACAAGTGTATGACAACAAATGCAAATGATATTGATTTTGGAAAATGGAAAAAGATATCTGTTATAAGACATTTAGCATTCTATCTATTCACATATTTATATATAATATTTACATATATTTCTATTCTATTTCTATTTTATCTTTGTTTTGCGCTACATACATAAGTTAGTACATACAAAAATTAATAAAAAAACAGAAATTAATTATGTCTTCATGTTCCAGGGACTCCTTGACAAGTACCTGATCCCCAAGGCTAGTAATGCCGAGAGTAAAGTATTCTACCTCAAGATGAAAGGCGACTACTACAGGTATCTCGCAGAAGTTGCTACCGGAGAAACTAGAAATGGTATGTATTTAATAACACATAATATTAATAACGCCTTCACAATTACAAATTTTACGGATCCTGATTAATAATCATTTATAGCTGAAATTAATTCTTCATCGACAATCTTAAGAAAGGATTGATATAATTCAGGGAATTTGTCTCTCTTTTCTTTTTTTATTTTGCATCACTATATCTTATCAAGATATAAAACCAGTCGAAGATATTTTTGTCTATAATGTGACATTGAATTCGTACGAGAGGATCAATGTGCGTTTTTCTTCGAATAGAAAGCTATCGCACAATACTTTCGTACCTGCGTTCGTTCCCGTAGCTATAGTTCAGAGAAAAGGAAGCACAGCTGCAATGGCAGATGTTCTTTGCTGAATCTACTGTTTTGTTACATTCTTAAATTCGAAAAGGTTTGAAAAATTCCAAGATTGTTCATCATATATCAGACTATTTTTATATAGTGATATATTTGAACAGAAAAATAATTCTAAAGCGTTGGTGGAATTTAATGCCATGTATTTTTCTCGATAATGATAAAGAATGTTATTTATGTTTATTAATTTCGTTGCATTTTTGTAAGTTTGATTTAAAATTCATACAATAATATGCAAGTATTCTTTTAAAATTAGATTGAAACTTATTATTGAAATATATTAGGTTTTTTATATTTTATTTATTATTAATATTATTATAATATGTTGTTATTATTATTTATGAAACATTAAAGATAATCATGTATCGAGACAAAATCAGTTGAAAATTCAAAATATCAACAATTTTAAAATCGTTGACATTTTGTTGATAATTTTGCACATAATATATTCAGCCGTGGTAGACGACAGCCAGAAGGCATACCAGGATGCGTTCGAAATCAGCAAGTCAAAGATGCAGCCTACCCACCCAATCAGGCTAGGTCTCGCCCTCAACTTCTCCGTTTTCTATTACGAGATCCTCAACTCTCCAGACAAGGCCTGCCAGCTGGCCAAACAGGTATAATTCACAAAAACGAGGGTCGATACAAATATCGATACTAGACCTAAACAGCAATCACGAAAGAGAAGATGCGAAAGGATGGTGTTGATGCAGTGGAGGCAAAAATAATAATATTCTGTTTTATGGGAAAGGAAGGAAAAGGCACTTTTCAATTTTGTTCTGCATTTGTATTCTGGTGGTTTCTTTTGTTTTCACAACCGTATAGTACACTCACGAACACTGTAACGAATTCTGTAAATGTCTCGCGTAAAAATTACGCGAAATGGTTGCTCATGTTCTTTTCCTCTTTCCATTTTATTCCTGTATTCCCTACCCTTTACATATATATCGCGACAGAAGGAGAGGTTACATTCTACGTATAAATTTGGAGGAATTGTAATCTGGATTTCCCGGTTTGCATTACAGCGGTAGTCGAGGATTCACAGAAAGCATATCAAGAAGCATTTGACATAGCAAAGTCAAAAATGCAGCCTACACATCCCATCAGGCTCGGTCTTGCTCTCAACTTCTCCGTTTTTTATTACGAGATCATCAACTCACCAGACAAGGCCTGCCAGCTGGCCAAACAGGTATAATTTATAGAAACGAGGATGATGTCGATAATTTACAGCAATCGCAAGAAGAGATGCAGTAGGAAGGTGATGCAGTGGAGGCAAAAAATATGATTTTATTTTATCTTGCTATGGGAAGATCCTTTTATTTTTATAACTTGTTGATGTGCTCTTCTAAATTTTCGTTGATTCTTCATCGATTAAGATCGTAAATAATGCATACTCGCGAAAGTGTGTTGCAGAAGAAATGAATAATTATTTTTTCTCCTTTCCTTCCTGTTCCTTCCTATGTACACACATATACACATGACAACCTCATAGATTTATCTCAAAAAAAGTTAAGTTTCATCTTGAAATTTATGAAAATTGTAATCTGGATTTCTCGGTTTGCGTTACAGCGGTAGTCGAGGATTCACAGAAAGCGTATCAAGAAGCATTTGATATTGCAAAGTCAAAAATGCAACCTACGCATCCCATCAGGCTCGGTCTTGCTCTCAACTTCTCCGTTTTTTATTATGAAATTATTAATTCTCCCGCTAGAGCCTGTCATCTTGCCAAACAGGTTAGGGATAATCGACGGTTTGATGCTTGATTGGATGATTATTTGATGTTAAACAAATAAATGCATCTTTTACTATTAATTATTGATTATCAGTGTGTCGTGATACTGTACTACGGTAAATGCTATGTTTTTGAGTGCATACTAACCTGTTAAAAAAAGAAAAAAGAAGTTATTTCAATATTTAGTGTGATAATGCTGTAATGAGTCTCCACTGTATCGGTAACCATTCCGCATCATATGCATTTAATATCCACATACTCGCAACATTTCCTATCTCTAATAAAAATTTATTAATGCTTTGCACGAATGTATGACTTCGCGTGATTGTGAAAGAATGCGAATTCTTATAGTTTTGGCCGCGATTGCTGGATAGATTCATATGAATCATGTAGAAATGAAAGGAAAAACGGAATTAAGATCGAATCTTTTATTAAAAATTTTAATATTTATATAATCATTTCAGGCGTTCGACGATGCGATCGCAGAGTTGGACACACTTAATGAGGACAGCTATAAAGATTCCACGCTAATTATGCAGCTTTTACGCGACAACCTCACTCTTTGGACCAGTGACACGCAGGGTGATGCGGACGAAGCACAGGAGGGTGGAGATAACTAACCTTCCTAAGCTTAAGTCCTTTCTAACCTAATAAGAACATCTATTCTCTATCGTCCCCCCGTCCCTTAAAGTGCTCACCCATCCATCCACCCGAGATCGATTTATCCATTCGCCTGTCCTTTCGTCCCTCGCGTACCTCGTTTCCTTCTTCCTTCTTTTCTTCTTTTCTTCTCCCCTTCACCTTTTCCCTCTCTTTTGTCATTTTTTTCCTTTTTTTCCATTCCGTTTATCAATCATCCCATTCTATCTTGAATTATCCCCTTATTTCTCCATTTTATTATCTCATTTCGTTCCTCTTTGTATTTCCTTTTTTTCTTTTTTTCTTTCTTACTTCCACATTCATCAAAAATGTCATCGTCCTTTTTCGAATCCTTATTTCCTTATTATTATTCCTCGAAAATCGTGACGTGACCTGTTTGTTCCAATGCGACCGCACATTGCTGCCAATGCCACCGCCACAGCTGTTATGCCTGATTCGAAAGTTCGAACACGAAAAAATCTCACTCTCGACCGTATCCTTTCCTAAGGGATCGATTCATGTGTTGGTCGCTGAATATAATACCCGTTATTGCCACTCGTCGAAAAAAAATTTTGAATTTGAACATTCAAGGAGAGTGTCAATCTTAAAAGAGAGGAATAGGGAGAGGGGGATTAGAGAGAGAGTGTGTGTGTATATGTGTGTGTGTGTGAAAAAGAGAGAGAGGGAGAGAGAGAGAAAAGAAGTAAAAGCGAAGAGAAAATAATGGCGAAGGTAAAAAAATTAGTAAATTTATGTGAAATTAACTTAGGATATTGCATTGCCATACTCATATACGGCCCTTAATGAAAGGAAACGGTCGAGTTGTGAGAATTACTCAGTTTCTGGCATTAAGTTTATCCAAAAGAAGCGTATTGACTCATTTTTGTGTGGAAGAGAGAAGGAGCAAATTGTGAATAAACAGAGGAAAGGACAGGAAGGATTTTTGCAAACATTGTCTCGTCGTACAACGTCATCGAATAAGATATATAGCGTAGAACGGTATGAAAAATGATAAAGTTGTATATGCGTATTATGAGAGATAATAATGTTATCGAAGCTACTAGTCTTTGGGAAATATATAGAATACAGAAAAATGTATCGATTTCGTTGTTGGGACGAGATATGGAGTGCAAAAAAAAAAACAGCAAAAAAAAAAAAACACTGTCACTACTCCCAGATCTGCTCACTATTTACCATCTAAAGTATTGCTAAACAAAACAGAGATTCGAGAAGAAATGAAGTGAAAGAAAAAAAAAAAGCACGCATGAATCTAATTACATTATATCCAGTTGTCATTAAATTAAATTTCACATTGTCTAGCAAGTACGATATTATTATACGAAGGGAAGAACGCAGGAGGAGAAAGGAGAGTAAAAATACATTAAGTTATTAAGTTCCAACACAAAAACAGTGATGACTTAATTTTTACATTTACTACTTTTTACATATTGCACGTGTTAATAGTATTTAAATTCTTAATTCTTATTCTATAAACACGCGTGTACGCAAACACTATATTTTGTGTGCTCATTCGTTTTCTTTTTCCCTATTTCGTTTTCGTGTGTGTACGCGCACACGCGTGTATCTTAAGATTTATATTCGAATTGTCTAAAACAATTCTGTTGTTTCTCATATTTATTCCAAAATTGTGTCGTTATTTTAATTGCTGTATCATTGAGGTGAGTGGAGCACATAACTTTAAAAATACATTTTTATCCATCGTATGCCATGACCGTCCGTTGCTAGCGCGTGAATATCTGAGAAAGGAAGGGGACAAGTAGATTCGATTTATTTAAACGGCTAATCAATGCGCAATAATTTTTTAAAAAATATTTTCCTTTCTATAATTTCGATATCTCGATATTTAACTCGTTCTTATAAATTTTGATTCAATTGCGTCCATCTCTTTTTCTCCTCCTCTTTATATCTCTTTTGCTCTCGTATCCCCTTCCCCCTTTCAATCTTTCTTTCTTCCTCTCTCTCCCGTATATATGTTATAATATATATACATATATTATACACAATAATATATATACAGCGGATATTTATCAGAGACTTTTGACTACTAATGTCGCACTAAAAACAAAGGAAAAGAAGAAAACGAGGACAAATTATGTACGCGTATAAAAAAATTATTATCCCGATATTCCCTTTAACATACATACGCACGTATGCATGCATTTATACATATTGGTATATATGTATGTGCGTGAATGTATGCGTGTATATATATTATATATATATGATATTCAGTTTTGTAGGCATGATCGATCTCATGAAAATTGTCGATAGAATTTGAAAATTATTCGTTACGTCTTGCAATTTTGCAAATTTATATAATAACTTTTCAGAATATCTTCTAAGCAGAGCATAATTTATGAATTCGGTTCACAAAAAGATCATGCATTGTCTTTGAATTTTCATTCGTTTTTTAAAGGTTGAAAGCTCCGTTGTAAATCTTGATCGATCGATCACGTATACCATACAAAGTTCAAGAAGATTTCATTCTGATATCTGGTGGTGACAGATTTAAAAGGCAGATCAGAGACGTGTAACGGTCTGTGATCGGCTCGACCGAAACCTCGATAAAAGGGACGAACGTTACCATTTTAAAAATGGGAAAAGTCAAATAATAAATTTAAATTAACGCGTCCAAATGCAACGGATACGTTCGGTCCAGGGGCGGATTAACATGTATATATGTATGAATCTAGTGCTTCTAATTATTTCAGAATTACGACAAGTCCTTTTTGTATTTTACTTAAATTCTAAGTAACGATTCCTAATTTTCATCGATCGAATAAACGAAATTCCATTTGTTTCTATGTTAAAACCAATTCTTTTTTACGATATTAAAAATAAATAAACGTTAAATATTTGTTCGCTTTCGTTTCTTTTTTACTCTGTTTTGTTCATAGAAATCGGTTTAATTCCTTTGAAATCCACCATCCGCCTCTGGTTCGGTCCATTCCATTTTCGGTCCTAATCTACCTGTCTCGGTAGAATGAATTTCTCTGACGTATTCTTCGTCTCGTATGCATGGATATTTTTTAAGTGTATGTAAAATACGCGCGCTTACCCTAAACACACGAGCATAGATTTACATATAAAGACACAAACACATACAATATACGTAAATGTTTACCATATGGAAACAAATAACGATTAATCGATATTACAACGTGCGTTATGTGGGTAAACGTTTTCCAAATATGTTGTACTTTTCAATATGTCCATGTTTCTATCGTATTGAATAATGAAGGATGAATGAATGAAAGTAGGAGTATGAAGTCGAATTGATTTTACAAAAAGATATATTCATAAGATCGATTTCGATTTCTGTAATTCCTACATTTGTTAACATCGATAGTAATAGCCATGGATTATGATTTCGTTCACAAAAACCATGATTAATGCTTTTATTTTTTTTTTTTTTTTTTTTTTTTTTAATATTAAACGAAGAACATGTTTTTCCTATTATTTTACGCAAGTGTTAGTGGCTGATGCAAGAGAGAGACTGAAAAATAAGAATGATATGTTAAAATTATACGGAAAGGTTTTCACGGATTTTAGATTTTAAATCCAATTAGAAATGGACCAGCTGGGCGAGTTCGAGTAGATATTCAAAATTGCCATTATTCATTTTGGGGCAATCGTATTATTTTTCAACACTAGTCTTGTTCTCGCGTAGCATGTTTTTAATAATTTAATTTTCTTTTTCTTCCTTTTCTTGATCCTTTTGGAACTCCTAAACAATTGTCGTTTCAAAATATGTTCCCATATTCTTATTACTATATGCAACATTAATAATAATCGATTTAATTTTCTTTAATTCCTTATATATTTATGATTTTTTTCGAGTGTATCATATTTTTTTTTTCTTTATAACGCTGTCGTAAATTTACTTTATAGATAAAAAGAAGTTACAAAGAAATGATGTATAAGTTGTATGATTTTCTTATTTGGTCTCTTCCTGCGCTCAATTTCTTTATTAATCTTTCTATTTATTTTTTATCCGATCATCGCAAAAATTTAGATTTGTAATTTGATTATTGAAATATTTATCACCGTATCACAAATAAGATAACAAACGGTGAAATATTATTCTTCACTTTAATCTTTATATATTTCAATTCCTAAAATTGTTCTCTCTCTCTCTCCCTCTCTCTCTCTCTCTCTCTCTCTCTCTCTCTCTCCCCGGCCCTCTTCTCTCTCCCCCCTCCCTCTCCTCCCTCCTCTTTCCTCTCCGTTTCCCTTCTTTTTCTCTTTGGCTCTGTTTCTTCCCTTTTTTCCATCCCTCTATCTTTCTTTTCTCTTTTTTCTCTATTCGTGGGAAAAGCTAGCCATTGCAATCTCAAATATTCATCCGCTGAATTTCCCTAGTTCCCTTGTCCCAAGTTATGTTGTTCTATTTGTATTTATCATCAATCACGTCGTAATTGTAAATTATAATTATTATAAACGTTTACACGAAATAATAAATTCTGATAAAATGTCTCAGAAAATAATCTCGATTGTCCTGCTTCGCAGTATTATCAGGTATTTTGGAAGGGCAATATATACAATATTGAGTCAATAATTCCAAAAGCGTAATATAACGCTTACATTTTTAATAATATTTTAAATTTAAACACAGATTTCAAGAACATGATTTTAAAAGGTTAGACAGATGTAAGCACAATGTTCCTATACAGTAAGAATTCTTCTTTATGATTAGTATTTATTATTACTGTTTTCATGTTCGCAAGCTTCATAATTATCTTCGTTGATTCAAGATTCATCGCATGTAGATATTGAAGAGAATTATAAGATAGGTAAGATACTAAGTTTGATCAGATGTGAAATGAAAATTGTTTGATATTATTTTCAATATTGATAAATTCGAATTAATAAAAATCTAGAAATGGAGGGTATTGGTTTTGAATAAAACAAATTGTATATTATTAACAATATACGTTTAAGTCTAATCAATTTGAAATAAAAACAAAAATAACGTTTTAATATTTATTTGATAATTAAAATTGACTTAAACTTAACAATTGAATAATTTTACGATATCTTGTTTGTATCTTGTTAACTTTTGAAATTTATATAAAGATATGTATGTTTATATATTCGCCTACAGAAATACAGTAATTTAGTTGGCTTTTAATACGTATCGGTGTGTAGATCCTTATATTCTCGCGTTGTAATTTATAATTTTTTCGTAATATTATGAAATAATACGTAACATTCGCGTTTTTTCAAAGAAAATGGTCTTACAATAAAATAATTATACAAGATTTTGTATAATTTGTCAGAAATCAACATAATCGATAGAAGTACAATTTGAATTTTCTTTCAATTTTAAAAATTTTTTTATCTTTTGGATATCTATGATTGTTCTTTATTTTTAACAAATACAATTGATTGTATAAAATTGAATTAATCAAATAATAGTTTATAATGTTTAAACGTGAAAATTTTTTTCAATCATATCCTAAAAATAACATATAGTAAAAATTATCCTGAAATTAGAATGAAAGATCATGCAAATTACTATAAAGTAATTTTACACCATTCTGTGATCATAAGACCAGGTTTAGACCTTGGCCTACATATTTGCTGTAGACTAATTTCGTTTTAATCGATTACAAATAGTAATCATTGAAATAAATTATAATAATTATGAATTAAAATAACAAGTCATTATATAAAATTTAAATAGAATTTATTTAGAAATAAAATATAAAACAACTAAAAATGAAGAATTAAAGAATACATATATATGGCGAATAATGAATATATTGCTGTCACCTTTCAAATCAATTTTCACTATTCACTGTATATCAAAAACAATGTTTTTTTTATATGCAATAATAATATCTTATTGTGGTAATACCTTAAATTTTTGATAACAATATCTATTTTAATAGATAAAAATAATTAATTTCAGCATTATTATTATTACTAATTATTTGCAAATGAAGATTATTTGTTATTTAATAATCAATATATCAATTAAACATAATATACAAATTGATAAAAATTGATAAAAATTAATTAACCAATCAATCAATTTAATAAGTACATAAGTAACATAAGTATTTTGAATTTTGCTTTTTCAAATAATATAATTAAAAATAAAAATAACTCAACGCTCAGAGAAGAGACGTAAAAGTATTATTATTTATGACGTTCAAGATTCATTTTGTCTCAGATTATTATTAGAATAAATTGCGTTGACTTAGTTGTGACGATAACTATCTAGTGAATAATGATTGAATCAAGACTTGTTTTACTATTTTAAAATATATAAAGATGTAAGTATATGAATTATTTTATCGATAAATTTTTGTATATAATAAAAGAAATTAAAATTAGTTTAACAAAGAATAAAAAACAATAATTTTATAAATTTTTAATAGACAAAATTTAAAATAATTTAGCGAACATGAAGATAACATTGTATCACTAACATCAACTCACATCATTATTATGTATCACTAACACCATCTACGGCCATTTCCTAAATTTAATACTACATAGGGTGGGGTGCTAAGAGCTAGCAGATATTACTGGTGGGGAGCTTCGTGTCGAAGCACACGTAAAGGTCACCTTCAGTTTTAGTTCAAGTCTCGAAAGAAGTGTTTGATGTAAAGTGAACACCGTAGATTTTTCAAGTATAAGTAATTTTAAATATAAAAAGTTTTAAATTAACATTCATATTTTATTTCTCATTGTAATTGGATATATATTTATTTGGTAAGTTGAAAATGTTCAATTTTCTTACATATACATATTATAACATATATATAATAAATAATTGACTGATTAATTGTCAGTGACAATGATGGTATCTTGTATACATTGTTACAATAGACTATTATTTTTTATTAATTTTTAACTTAAAAAATTAATAAATTATTTTATTAAGTTCATTAAGTTGTGTATTTTTTTATATTAAATTGACATTTGTTTTTTATATATAAAAAATTACGTTATTTACAAATTTAATTTCAATAATCTATTCTGTATGCATTACCGTTGTTCTAATGTTTTGATGCACAGTAATTTGATAATGTGCCAGATTCTATTGATTCTTCAAACATATGCTATTTTATTTTAAAATACGAAGGACTATCAATGACGTTTTGTATGTCCTTTAAAAATACCTTTTTAAGGTAATATCTTTTTATTATTTATTTTTAAATAATTACGATCTTAAATAATTCAATGAAAATTAGATTCTATAATTTTATATCACAAATTTTATGATTTTTCATTGATTATTAAACAATGTTTAAATTCAAAAACTATTAATCATTTTTTTATGTAAAATAGTTATATACATAATATAAAAATGTTTTAAATATTCAGAAGAAGATTATTATGTAAATATTGGTAATAAGATTCTCATAAATCGGATGCTATGTTCATGTTAATAACAATAAATGTAGTTTATAATATTTAATAGTTTTTTATTTTAGGTTATATATTTTATTTAGGACATAGAAATTATCTTTTAAATTTTTTGTATATTTATTTTTAAAATATGTCCATAAAGAATGATGAAATGCAATGTCCTTGCACAATCAAAGATGAATCGAAGAAGGAAGATTTTTCTTTTCTCATTCCATTTACAATACAAAGTAATATATTATAATATGTATTATAAAATTTATTTCATTGTTAAGACATAATCAATGATAATTTCGGAAAGTAATATTAAGTTTTTTATTAGATGACAAAGAACAAGGTAAGGAAGACTTAAATGCTAGTATGTCTTTTTATAATAATAACAATGATAAAAGAAGAATTTATATTCAGAGCTTGGAATCAATGGCGCTTCCACAAGTAAGCTATTATAAGAGCTTAGTGGGCATATACTTCTCTGTTATGTATAAATTATATAATTATACATTAATTATATATATTAATTTATATAATTTATATATGTATAATTTTTATATTTAATATACTGATAAAAAATTGAAATAAATAATTATGATATTATAAAAATTATAAAAATTGAAATAAAGAATTAATTTATCAGTTAGTATTGTCATTATAAAAAAGATTTAAATCTATTTACTAATAAAAAACTACAATTTTTTTCTTATAATAATATATAAGTACATATTAAATAATATATAATAAAATGTAACATTGATAACAATAAAAATTAAATAAATGAAAATTAGTATTTATTAATAAAATACATTGTATATATATATTACTTTGATAGTATTTATTAATAAAATTATTATTAATAAATAGTATTATATAATAGAATGAATTGAAATCTTTGTTTGATTTGAAAGTTTGCAAGAAAATAGGTACAAGAATTATATTGTAGGAATACAAGTGGTATTGGATAGACATGGCAGAAGATTTAGCAGCTCGGAGATTTATAAAACCTGGTAGTCATAAAGACAAAGGTCTTGCAGTTTTTACCAGTGGAGGTGATTCTCAAGGTATAAAATGAATCAATAGAATAAAACAGAATAATAAATATATATATCAATATACATGTTTGATTGATAAATTTCAAAAATAAAATTTTTTTTAGGAATGAATGCAGCAGTTCGAGCAGTTGTTAGAATGGGTATTTATCTTGGATGTAAAGTTTTCTTTATTAAAGAAGGCTATCAGGGTATGGTAGATGGTGGAAAAAATATTCAAGAAGCTACTTGGTCATCTGTTTCTTCTATCATACATAAAGTATGTATTATGTATATCTATGTCTATATATTGTTATGTTTTAAATTAAATTGAGATTTTACTTTAGGGTGGTACAGTAATAGGATCTGCTCGATGTCATGATTTCGAAGAACATTCTGGTCGCAAAAAAGCTGCAAAAAATTTAGTAAAACTTGGAATAAGTAATTTAGTTGTAATAGGTGGTGATGGTTCACTTACTGGTGCAAATATATTTAAGGAAGAATGGTCAACCCTATTAAAAGAATTAGCTGAGGAAGGTAAGTAAAAAAGTTTTGATATTTTTATTTTTGTAATATATTTGTATACTTTATTATTGTTGTTTATTTAGGAGAAATTACAATAGACCAAGTAGAAAAATATGAACATTTACACATTGCTGGTTTAGTGGGATCTATTGATAATGATTTTTGTGGAACTGACATGACTATTGGTACTGATTCTGCGTTACATCGTATTATCGAAAGTATCGATGCTATTGTTAGTACAGCATATTCCCATCAAAGAACGTTCATAATGGAAGTTATGGGTCGGCATTGCGGGTAAGTTATTTGTTAAATTTTTTTAATAAAATTTAAAAAATTTTTATTTTTTTAAATAAATAAATAAAATGAAAAATTTAATTTTTCAGTATTAAACAAATTCATATCTTATAAATTAAAAAAATATTTGTTTTTATATTTTATATTCTATATAAAACTTTTTGAATAGGTATTTGGGAATTGTGGGTGCTTTAGCGGCAGAAGCAGATTTTGTTTTCTGTCCAGAATCACCTCCTCCTGCTGACTGGCCTGATAAATTATGTAAAAAATTGGGGCAGGCACGTTGTTTAGGAATTTTATAAATTTATTGTTATAGTGTTGTTTCCTTTTAACTTAATTTAACAAATTTAATAATTTGTTTTTGTTTTTAATGTATTTTTAGTTGCTTAATTATGTTATTAATGTTACTTTTATTTCTTCTTATAATTCTTATTCTTCTTACAAACATTAAATATATAGCATTAAATCAAAAATTTCATTTATATAAATAATATTTAAGGATAGAAACAAATTTTAAAATAATTCAATGTAGTATGAATTTAATAAGAAGTAAAGTCTTTCAGGTATCTGGCGTTAGCTTCTTGTTTATCTTCTGAAGCATGCTATTGCTTTATACCTGAAGTACCCTCAACAGATAATTGGGTTGAGGAACTTTGCAAAGCTGTGCAACAGGCACGTTATTAATCATTGATCAATCATTATATATTTTTCCTTAATAAATTATGCTTTTTTATAATATAATATTTGTTAGCCAAATTATTAAATTTATTTTTTTTTTTGAATTCATTAAATGTGTGTCTGCTCCTGTATTAAAATAATTAAATTATAAAAATATTTAGGATAGGAATATATTAGGTATAATAGAATTATAATAGTTTCCTATTATTTATATTGTAAATTTCTCTTAGCAGCAACAATTTATTGCAAATATTAAAAACTATTTATTAAATAATTTAAGCCTTTGTTCACAAATTTATAATATTTTATTAGTTTATCTATTATTTTCACATTATCAATTCAAAATGAAATCATTTTACTATAGTTACTATATTGTTATGTATTATTTTAGCTAGCTTTTATAACATACCATTACAGTTACCTGGCCCTAGTGGCAGCCATATGTTCTGAAGCTGATTTTGTGTTCATCCCAGAGTGGCCACCTGAACAAGATTGGCCAAATAAGCTGTGCAAAAAATTATTACAGGTTCGCAATTTTTTTTTTTTAATTTTTTAAACGGTTATAAAATTAATCTAAAATTAAATAATTTATGATTAAAATATAAAATTGTCTATATTTTTCATTTTTTAATATTACAATGCAATTATTTTAATAAATATTTTATCTTAGTTTGTATTTTTTTTGTTTTATTAGTAAAAGGAGGAATATATATATTTTCATTTCAATTTAATTTGCTCATAATGGTAAGCTTCTTATAATTCATTTGTAATTCTATTTTGTACGCTAACTTAAATTATGCTTGCTTAATAAGTTGTATGTAATATTGTTAATTTGTTAATATATTGTTAATGTATAATATTGTTTAATTTTAAATTTAACTAATTGAATGTTTGGTATGTAATATAACTTAAAATATTAATGTCAAAAATTATATTACTATTCCTTCTTCTATCTTTGATTATTTTTTTTTAATTAAATGTGTTGTATAAATGGTTTTTATATAAACTTATATAATTGTTATGTTATTTTTATCAATTATAAAATATATATAATTTCAGGAAAGACTTATGGGACAACGACTTAATATTATAATTGTAGCTGAAGGTGCATTAGATAGAAATGGTGAACCAATTACTGCTGAAAAAATTCATAAAGTTGTTGTGGAAAAGCTACAACAAGATACAAGAATTACTGTTCTTGGTCATGTTCAAAGAGGTGGTAATCCATCTGCTTTTGATAGAGTTTTGGTTAGTTATTATATAAATATTCACATTGTTATGGAATTTTTTTTGTTTATTTTGAAAAATCAAAATATTTATTATATTTAATAATAATAGGGCTGTCGAATGGGAGCAGAAGCAGTAATGGCATTAATGGAAGCAAAGCCAGACACTGAAGCATGTGTTGTTACATTAAATGGTAATCAAGCTGTAAGATTACCTCTTATGGAATGCGTTCGACGTACTAAGGGAGTAGCAAAAGCTATGGCTGATAAAAATTGGAATCTCGCAGTTCAACTTCGTGGAAAGTATGTCTTTATTCTATAAAATATATTTAAATTAAAAATTGTATTATACACTATTTTATAATAATATTTTTTATAATAATATAAATATTTTTAGAGGATTTGCTCGTAATTTGGAAACATATAAAATGTTGACCCGTTTGAAAGCACCTATAGAATGTACCCATCCCAAGGTATGTTAAAATTATATATAATATAAATTTAAAATTTTCTATAAAATTTTTAGACATATGATTATTGAAATAATCAATTTCGAAATAATAAAATATATAGAGTGTCTCAGTTGAAATAAACACTAAAATAAAAATAAAAAAAAATATTTCTATAGTATTATTTATCCTTTGAATGGTTAAAATTATTTGTTATATATTTATTTATATATTTATTACAATCAAAGAAGATATTTAAATAAATTTTTCTAACTATTACATATAAAGGATATAAAAGATTATACAATACATTTGAAGATTTTTAATTCTGGTTAATTTAGAATATATTTAAAATGAAAATTTATCTTTATTATATTTTTTATTTAATATTGCTTCAGGAAAGTAACAGTCCCACATTAACAAAGGTAAATCTGCATTGAAAAGCTATATGTGTACATATTTTTACATTTTGATGCTTCATAAAATTATAAATAGCTTTTTTGAAATTTTTATCTTTTTCTTTTTATTAGCAATTCACTTTGTATGGACAAGTGAGTTAACTAATTTCAAATCTTGATATTTTTTTTTTTTTTTTGATCTAAATAAATTTAACTGTAATATTTTTATTAAAATAAAAATAAACATTATAATGCCTTTCAATCTAAATATTAAACACCATGTTCAAATACAGAACGCGTTTGTTTTTTTATGTGCACGCTATATCAATTAATATAAAATTTTTTTATAATAATAATAATAATTAATGTTGAATTTTGTTACAGAGTTGCCATTATACATTAGGTGTAATACATATTGGTTCACCCTCTTGTGGTATGAATGCCGCTGTGCGTTCTTTTGTTAGAAATTGTATTTATCGAGGAGATAAGGTAAAATTAATAAAATTAATTAAAATTTATAAAATTTTTTTTGTAATATAATGATGCAAATTTCATGATAAATTTTAGGTTTATGGTATTTGTGATGGAATCTTAGGTCTTATGACTGGAAAATTTAAATTATTGGATTGGCCTTTTGTCACTGGTTGGGTATCACAAGGTGGTGCTCTTTTAGGAACTAAACGTGCTCCACCAAAAGAGGAGCAGTTAACACAGATTGCTCAAAGACTTAAAGAATATGAAATTCAAGCTCTACTTATTGTAGGAGGATTTGAGGTAATGATTAGACTTAAACTATGTTAAAGTAAACTATGTTTTTTAAAATAGCTTATTTATTATTATAATATATTATTATTACTGTTTTTCTAAAAGGGTTATCAAACGGGACTTACCTTTATTAATGCTAGAGACAAATTTGAAGAATTTCGAATTCCTATTGCGATGATTCCGGCAACTATTAGCAATAATGTTCCAGGAACTGAGTTTTCATTAGGATGTGACACTGCTTTAAATGAAATTACAGAGGTAGGATTTCGCATATCCAGTATATTTTATAATAAATTTATTGATACAAAATTCTCATGATCGAATATTGTTATTTTTAGATCTGTGATCGAATCCGTCAATCTGCACAAGGTACAAAGCGTCGAGTATTTATTATTGAAACTATGGGTGGATATTGTGGTTATTTAGCTACTCTAGCTGGATTAGCTGGTGGAGCTGATGCAGCATATATTTTCGAGGAAAAGTTTAATATTAAAGATTTAAATCAAGATGTTATTGCAATGGCTGCTAAAATGTCTGAAGGTGTACAGAGAGGTCTTATTTTAAGAAATGAAAATGCAAATTTAAATTATAGTACAGATTTTATGCAAAGACTTTTTAGTGAAGAAGGAAAAGGCCTCTTTAGCTGTAGAATGAATATTATTGGTACTATTATTGGAATAAATATTATAATTTTATATTTTTAATAAAACAATAAAAAGTTATCAAGTTTACAAATTTTTTTATAGGTCATATGCAGCAAGGAGGTTCACCAACTCCATTTGATCGAAATTTGGGCACAAAAATGGGTTCTAAAGCAGTTGAATGGTTTAGTGAACAACTAAAAAAAAATACTGATGCTAATGGTAAAGTAACAGCAATGGATGCTGATAGTGCAGTTATGATTGGTATTGTGCGACAACATTATAAATTTACACCATTTGCAGAACTTCTTGAAATGACGGATTTTGAGTAAGCAATAATATATTAATATTAATTTTAATTAAAAATATTTAATAATGTTTTATAAAATTTTTAGACATCGCATTCCAACATATCAATGGTGGATGAAATTACGACCATTACTTAAAGTTTTAGCAAAACACGAATCTACATATGAGGAAGAAGGTCTTTATATCACTGTAGAAGAAATGGATGTTGATAATGATTCTCTTGTATAAATTACAAATGTTTGCAGTAAAAGGTAATGTTTCATATACACTATTCATAGTAGATTTTGTTAGTATTGTATGACATTACAATAATTATTTTGCGTTGATATTTATGAGAGAAAAAATGTCAAACTTTGGATATACAATCATAGAATTTAATATTCTGCAAACATTAGTAGGTTAACATAAAATCAGAATGTATCATGCACACACGTATCGTTTATACATTCAATTACATAATAATAAAATGCGCGCTAATAACTTAATCTTTTTAATGTGAATTGTTTTAATAAATAGTAAATTATTTCATATTATTGCTATAATCACAAAATATAGATTAATATTTTGTTCAAAAAAATGTAATTATATATTTTGATTGCGGCTTAAAGTTAAGTAAGAAGTAGGTACAAATATAGTACCTGAAATATGAAGGTAAGCTATATATTAGTAATATAAGAAAATGAAGATATTGAAACATTTAAAAAACATTTTCATAGATAAAAACTGAAAATTATATTCTTATTTATATTGAATGTTATTAGAATAACATAATATATAAGCGCGAGAAAACATCGAAAAATAGAATAAACAAAAATATAAATATTAAAATGATATAAAACATTTAAATGTTATAATATAATAAAGAAGCATTCGATATAACGATTATATATGAATATAATGATAAAAATGAATACAATTAATGACATTTATCTCTCGATACGACATTTGAATGCAATAGCTTCAAATCTTAGATTTTATGAACATTTTTAATATATTTGACATCGGATTTTATTCTCGTCTATTTAAAAATTTGATACCAATCACAATAATTATATTGCAATTGTATGAATCTTAAAAGTGCATGATATTTATGTTATCTAATTTTTTTTTTTTTAAGCTTTAACAGAAATTCATTAGAATGGCAAATCGCTTTTAGAAGATATTGTATTCTTTAAATTTTTTAATTGCAACAATTTGAACTAAAAATCAAATTATAGCTTTCATGGCTACTTTACAATTTTGCAAGTAAATCTATTAGACTATATTTGTGGTCTGAAATATAAAATTAAACATAATGTGGCATCTTTCTTTAATGGAAACTTATCATTTGGTTTAGCTTTACCTATAGCTATGAAAAGCTATTCAAAGAATATACTTGTCTACCTCAAAACATAATTTGCAACGACAAGCGATACTTAGGACAAATTAAAAACCTAAGTCTTACTGGTTGCATATAACGTTAAAAGGTTTTGCTAAGATTTAAGGCTTGTGACCACAAGAATATTTAGATTTAATTCATGTTATTATTGTACTCGTATTATCATCGTACAGATATTAAACTTGAAATTATTTCCTCAAATATAGAAACATACAATTCCTATAAAGTTCTAGTTCCAAGTAAGTTATTTTAATATAAATGATCATGATATTTTACTGATTTATTTATCTTTAAAAAATGATATGAATATTATGGAATAATGTTAATTAAAGTTTGCCAATGCATGTAGAAAATACTAATACACTTTTATGAAACTAAGCGACACGTCCATTTAACATAAAATACAAATTATGCAATGATTACAATGTTATCATATCAATGAGCACTTACATTCCTGGTCATTGTTCTTAAAATATTTATGTAACAGCAATCAAATTACTTATTAAATATTTGAGATAAAATATTTCTTATAAATATGACATGAATAAGTATATACAAAGTATAATATGTATTTTTTATGGAATCCTAAATTAAGTTTAATTATATAATAACAATAAAATTATATGTCTATTTATAAAAAAAAATTATGCACATTGTTTATTTAAAATCAATATCTATTTATTGTTAAAAATAATTGTTCGTATAAGCAAAATTTTATCCGTGAAAATAATCTTTATAAAAAGATTATAACAATTTAAAAGATATTCCTTTGCATTGCCTTCATATAAGATTGTTAAAAATATAAATTTATTGTGGCCTAATAAACAAAACGAAACTTAAACAGCACTTATATTCATGTATTAAAGTAAGCGCGAATAAATAAAATAGCATTGGAATATATATAAAAGAAATTATAAAAATTTAAAATAAAAAGAATAAAAAATATTAATACTACAGTAAGTGCATAGGTTTTTGCGTATAAAAATATAAATACTATACACACAAAATGTATTTTGTATAACTTTACGTGTGATTAGTATTTTATCATATATCATATGTGTTCATTTAAAAGCATTATAACAAAAAAATCATATGATCCATTAATAATTATGTTGATTGACAAACATAATGTACAAACATTATATATATAAATGTTAATGTCATATAACACTAATGATAAACTAGTAATACAATAAAGGTATAATGTTGGAAAAGTATTATTTTTACGATTACAGAAATATATTTTTGACTCATTGTTGACAATGAATTTTACAGTTTATCTCTGGCATAATGTATATGAAATTTAGAAATTATTTCGTTCTGATATTAAATTGTTAAATATGTATTTTCTCTTTACTGTTGCAACTGACGTATTTATTTATTAAATAGATATTTAAACTTTATATTTATGAAATATTTGTGGTAATTATATAATATTATATAATTATAGAACAAGAAATACATATGAATATGTGCATAAGGATATTGTGACCATTGAAAATGTACCTAATCAAATGTACCTATTAATAAAATGTATCTTATAAATTCTACTGTTATTATTATTTTATTATGAATGATTCATTATTCATAGAAATTGCGAAATATATCATTGATATAATTATGATTACGATTATAATAATTGTCGCACTTAAAAACAACATAGCATCCATATAATAATAAATACAGTATTATTAAACAAAGCAATTTTCATTATATTATAAAAAAAATTAATATATTAATCAACATTATAAAAATAGAAGAAATACATAAATGTTTATAATTTTTATAAATGTTCAATATTATTTTGATTTACGTAGTGCCAACAAGTGAAGACAGCAAGCGCCACATTGTTCGATGTTGGCCTATGTTTAATGTATTACTTCTCAACAGGTATGCGTATGTGTAGGTTACTGGCAATTAAGTACATGCTACATGTTTAATTATTTGACGGCAGTGCTGTGATTCGTTATTATATAGAAATATTGACAGTGTGAAATCAAAAAAAAAGCTTATATTGCAAAAGATGGTTGCAATAAAAGGTCGCAAAAATTCAAATAAAAATCCTCCTATATTCAGTCATGAATTCATTATTCAAAATCATGGAGATATTGTTTCTTGCGTGGCTATGATTTTCGTAACGGGTCTAATGATACAGGTATTAATTTTGTCAATGACATTTTTCATATTGATTTGATGACTTCTTTTCATTTTATATTACTATTTCATTTCAATTAATATTTAACAATCAATTTATATCTAATATTAATTTTAATTATTATTCGTATTGTGACCATATGTTATTTATTATTATTGATATTAGTTAATAAATAAGTATTAAATTAACTTTAACTAATTGAGCAAACTTAAATGAAATTTAAATTTATTAACACAATATTCTTATTAATTATTTTAACTTGAATCATTTATTTTATCTTTACCTTTAATTATTTATTTAGGCAACATCACCATGGGCATATACATTTATTGCTATTCATCACAATATAACTTCAGATGTTGAAGATCCAACTATGCCAATGAAATATACTACTGGTTGGAAAGATGCATGTGCTGTATTTTTTTCCTTTTTAATAACAATTGTAATGCATGCTGTATTTCAAGATTATATTTTTGATGTAAGTTACATTGATTTCTATAAATTTGTTATTTTTAATATTTATAAAAAAATAATATTTATATTTTATTTTAGAAAGTTTCAAAGCGTTTACATCTTAGCAAAGTAAAACTTGCTAAATTTAATGAATCCAGTCAACTTGTCTTATTTTATATATTGTCTATTATATGGGGTATAGACATAATTATCAGGTAAAATATTTATTGCTTTAAATATGCAATTATTTTTTATATAATTAAAATAAAAATTATATATCTTTTTAGAGAAAACTTGTTATTAAATATTATTTCATTATGGAAGGAATATCCAATACCATTATCTTTTTCTTCAAAATTGTTCTTTATTGGACAACTTGCTTATTGGTTACACTGTTATCCTGAATTATATTTTCAAAGAGTGAAGAAGGAAGATATACCACCTCGAATTGTACAAGCAACTATAGGATTCCTTTCCATTCTTGCAGCTTATATTTTTAAGTATGACATAATTTTTATATATGATATATTATACAATGTTTTATTAATTATATTATTTTTTAATATTTGCTTATTTAAATAGTTTCCAGCAAGTAGGTATTTTACTATTAGTTCCACATTATATAGGAGATGCTATGCTTCATGGAGCTAGACTTATTCATTTTGTGGGCAAAAAAGAAAAAATAACAAAAAGTAAGTATGATCACATTGAAAATATAATTTTATATGAATTATTTGCATCTAAAAATATAAAATATTTTTACATCTATTTTTTAAATAAAATGATGGAATTATTTTTAGTGGCATTTCTTGTTGCAAATTCAACATACATTTTTGTACGCATCGCAACACTAACTATTGCAATGTTAGTGTTTCTTTATGGTTTAGGTCAAATGGAAAGTGTATTTGACTATGCTGTTGGAAATTTTAATATTCCAATTATACGATTCACAGCTTTAAGCTATATTGCTATTTTCCAAATTTATTTATCTTATATATTTATTTCGAGACAACTTAAGCGCGCCCGAGAAAATGTAGTTCCTGTACAAACAGCAGTGAAATCAAAACAAAAATCAAAGAAAAAAGAAGGTAAGCAGAATCTAGAAGAAATTTTTTTATTATGCATTTAGTTTGAAGTATATTTAATTTGAAAAGTACATTAAATTTTATTTTTAGGAAAAAAATCTATGATGTCTGAAGATGATGATTTACCAGAAGTTGATCAAGCAACTAAAAAAAATCTTAGATCTCGTTCATCTGCAAAAGTAAAATAAATATTCAATAAAGTAAGAGATTTATTTAAGGCTGATTATAAGTACCTATTTCATTTATCTATGTATTATAAATAGGATTCCTGATATTAATATTTATGAAAATTGTTATTATTTTAATATTATTTTAAAATATGATTTGATATTATTGTAGCATGTTTCTTATTTGCATTAATTATATTAACTTGTCAACTTTGAAAAAAGAAAATATTTAAAATATTACAATAAAATATTATAATATTAAAATATTAATATTAAAATATTATAATGTAATATGTAACAATTTTTTATTATATAAAGCTAGTTAAATTTATTTTATGAATATTTTATTTAATAGAAATCCATTATATTATATATTATGCATTTATATAGCTAATTTATATATAAAATATATATATCTCATATAAAATTTGAATTAAAAAAATTCTGTTAAATTTTTTATCAATAGATTAGACAAAGAAAATTATAAAACTAATTAAATATTGGAATCGTTTCCTTCAAGTGCATAAATTTTACACAAGTATAAATATAATAGACAAGGAGAAAAAATAATAGAAAAAAAACAGATACCAGGTAAAAATTCGGAAATTAGCATTGTCTTCAAAATGCTGCAAATGAAATATATATGTAGAATATATAAAAAAAATAAATATTAGAAGAAAGAAAATAGTAAGAATTGATCATTATCGCCATCTCTTTTAAATACTTTTTTAATTTGAAAATTAAAAGATGGCACTGACAGTCAATTGGAACTGTATCGCTATCCTTTTTCTACTATTTTTTTTTGTATATATTTCATTTGTGGTATTCTAAAAATGGCGTTTCTCATAGTTTTTATCCTATGTTTTCCTTTCTTTCATTATGCTCTTTCATTGGATGGATACTTAGATGATTGTGAATCGTGAAAAGAATTATTATAGTGATCAAAGTAATTTTTTGTCACATAAATTTTTAAAATTAAAATTATTATTTTTGAATTTTATTCGTTAAATATTATCAGAAAATATAAAAATATCTTACAAATTTTTTATTCTTAAAACTAAAATTTAACCTAAAACTGTATCTAGTTATCGTAATATGAAAAATGATAATTTTTAGAAAAAATTGAAATAATAAAATTTATTAAAAATGGCTAAAAGAAAGAGTTTAAACAGGCGTTCATCCAGATATAGTTCTACAATTTTAAATTCTAATTCTGATATTTCGAGTGATGGTTCGTTCATATTTTTTTGACAGTTTTGTGTTGATTAAGTATTATAGATTGAATATATATTATAATGCCTATATTTTAGAATATACTACTACTGATTGGTGGAAAAATTTGGAAGATAATACAATCCGACCCTCCACAGCTTCGAATATATTAAATCAAACAAGCCGTCAATTAGATTCTAACTCTCAAATAAAAACAAGTCAAGTTACAGATGGATGGTGGAAAGCACTTGAAGTTACAAATATATCAAATTCCTCAAAAGTGAATGAAAATATTGTAACTAAAGGTATGTATACATGAGATAATGCACTTAATATATGAAATATATACATATATACATATTATAAAATGATATTTATATATTAATTATATAATTAATTATATAATTAATTATATAATAGATTATAAAATATAATATATATAATTAATTATATAATTAATTATATATATATAATTTAATTACTATTTTATATTTTATAATCAATTAATAACAAATTATTATATTTTAGAATCAATTAACAATATATTAACATCTGAATCTGAAGAAGAATCAAAAATTGTAAAAAGAAAGTATTTTTTACGTTCAAAAATAAGAAGAAGCGAAGATAATATTTTTTTACATGCTTTAAATAATTCTATAACTACATCTGAATTTACACAAAAAACTGGAAAAGAAAGTTCAATAAACAAATCTGCATTGAGTGATAAAATAGATCTTAATGCCGAACAATCAAATGAAATACAAGTAAGTAATTTGAGTGACAGTCTAAACACTAATGATATTTTAAAGATGAAGCCTAGTATTTTTAAGAAAAACAAAAATCAAAATAACAATATATTTGTTAATGTATTAAAAAAAAATCAATTAGAAACACCATTGAAAAGAAAATCTTCAAAAATATCTTCTGATAATGAAGATCGAGCACAAATATCCACAGAATATTTAGTTCCTATAGTGACCGAAACTTCAGAATCTAATGAAATACTACAAAATCAAATTTCATTATCATTTAATAACGAACATAATTTCTCTCATTTCCCAATACCAAAAGCACAGAGTACAATACTTGAAGGTACTAGTTCATTTATACATAATAATAATAAAGAAAGTAACAATAGTGATACAAATTCTGAAATACTCAAACCAAAATCTAAGTTATTAACACGTCATTATAAGAATGTAAAGGAAAATCTATTTGAAAATATTTTTGAAAAGCAAGAAACCATTAATAAAATTTCTGAAAATACAGTGGCTGATGATGCAGAACGTGTATTGAATTTATCAGAAATTTCTGAAGCAATAACTGATAAATCAATTACATCGAATAATACATCAGATACAAATCATGATCTTTCTAAAGTTCGTAAATCAAAATCCAAATTTTTAAAAAAATTAAGAAAAAATCAAAAAAGGAATCTTTTTCAAGACATATTTGAGAAAAATGACGATACATTATCCACATTAAAACATTCATTACATCTATCAGAAGAAGAAAATTTACATTCATCTATACAAGACAAAAATAAACGAATTGTAAATAGACAAGAAAACGAATTAATAGATTTTCATTTAAGAATGTCAGATGAAGACGATAATACAAATGTTATTAATATATCGGCAAAATCCATACAATCGAAACAATCTATCGATAAATCTAAAACCAAAAATATAGAAGATATTCCTAAGAAAAAATCTAAGAATTTACATAATTCAGAAAAAGAAATCGAAGATATTGCGAAAAACAAGAACTTGAATAATATAAAAAAAAAATTATCTTTGGTAAAAAAAGCAACAAAAATTGATTCATCTGAAAATAAAAATATACGAAGAAGTAGTCGTTTACATAAATTGCATAATCCTTCAATTTCTCCGTCTGTGAGTAGAATTGAACAAGAAGAAGTTAAAAATACAACGCAACGGATTTCTAGGACTTTAAATAGAATACAAGAAGTGGATAAAATCGGAGAAAATATAATTGAAGATGGAGAAGACATAACGAAAAGCAATAATCCAAATAAATCGCAAAAAAAATCGATGCATAAATATTTGAAAAAACAAAACGAAAGTTTCGACGAAATTTACAAAAAATCAGATTTAGAAGATTCCACCTCTAAAATTAATATAGAAATCGAGAAAAATCATCAAAACGAAGCATTAAATAAATCTGAAGATTTAATGTCATCAGTAATCAGAAGAAATATTAAAGATATTTCAAAAGAACCGAGAAATTCGAACAAATTGCAAAAAAAATCAATGGATACATATTCAAAGAGACAAAGCAAAATATTTCATGAATCAGATTTATCTAATACTTCTGAAATTGAATTGGAAGAAATTGAAAAAAAATCGATAAAAAATATAACGAATGTAAACGCGTCATTCTTGCTTGATAATGAGAAACAAAAAATTGAGAAAAATCATGACAAATCATTAAATAAATCTACAGATTTAATATCATCGGTGATCGGAACGTATGTCGAAAATAATAATATTTCAAAAAAACAAGAAAACGATTACTCGAATAAATTACAGAAGGAATCGGTGGATACGTATTCGAAGACACAAAACAAAATTTTCGATGAATCAGATTTATCTACTACTTTTGAAATTGAATCAGATGAAATTGAAAAAAAATCAACAAAAGAAACATCTATTGCAAATATGTCATCCTTGTCTGATAATGAGAAGCAAACAATTGAGAAAAATCATAACGAAGAATCAGATAAATCTAAAAATTTAATGTCATCGGTGATTAAAAAGCACATTGAAGATAGAAATATTTCAAAAGAACAGAAAAGCAAATTGCAGAACGAATCGGTGGATACGTATTTAAAGAGACAAAGCAAAATTTTTAACGAATCAAACTTACCTATTACTTCTGAATCGAAAGAAATTGAGAACAAATCAAAACGAGAATCCATTGCAAACGCATCATTTTTGTCTGATAATAAGAAGCAAAAAGTTAGAGAAAATGATAAAGTAGCGAATAAAACTACAAATTTTATTTCAACGGTGACTCGATCTCGTATTGACAAAGATAGCAATGTTTCAAAGGGGCAAAGGAGTATTAGAAATTTTTTGACACCGAATGATGCATTGCCGGCATCGCAGATTCTTTGCGATGAAGAAAAAGTAAAAGAAATAAGACGAGAATTAGAAAAAGTGAAAGAAAAGGAAATGGCTAGCATGGGAACGAATAAGGTGAAATTTGAAGAAAAGTCATTTTTCCAAGGAAGAAAAAAAGAGTTTGGAAGAGGTAAAAAGTTGCAAACATTACAAAAGCGAGATCGTTCAACGAAACAAATTCATAGAGCTTTCTTGGTGAATGGGCAGAAATATAAAGCTCCCCGACTACCTCGTCCTCAACCGTGGATCACTGATCGTCTTTATAAATATTTGTGGAAATATATGGAACCGAGATTTAAATTGGAAACAAGATTGGTTTCCGAAAAATTTATACATCAATTATCCAATGTAACGAAGTTTATTATGAAGTGTAAATCGTATTTAGATTATGAAAACGAATTGTATGCTTTAATGAAAGAAATGGCACGTCTCGGTATTATTTCTACACGGAACGATTTTTATCATTTTTGCCAGGATTTCTTTCTGTATGAACTTCGCGTTAAAATAGTGCCAATGTTATTACCAGGCAACAAGAAAAATATACCATATGATGCGAACAAGTTAAACGAGCCTCTTCTTGACTCTTAAAATTTTATTATTTGTTGATATACGTATCACCAATATTTTTATATTTTATAAAAAAATGTGGAATTTTTGATTATTATAGTTATGATTTATCGGAGTGCATACATTGTGGAATATGATAAATAAGTTATTTTTATGTTTAAAAAGAATTTATGAAGTGAAAATCAAAATGTTATTTATATTTTTACGAAATTATTGAGTTTATTGAAATAGTTTTTCTTTCCATTAAATTTTTCTATGTAAATAATTTTTGTGAAGCTATCTAAATAAAAGTATGTATATTATTTATTTTTATAATTTGAATATTTTTTCTTTTTGCTTGAAAATTTTGTACATTGAATTGTTACATTTCTCATACAATAATCAATCAATATTATGGAATATTAAAATTAGTTTTCTTTCTTTTTCTCTTTTTCATATTTTTATATTTCTATATGACAATTAGTAATGCAATTAGATGTTTTTATTTTCATTACATAAAATAGAAATCATATGTATTATCATTTCATTTTTCTATTGACAAGTTAAAGTGAAATATTTGACATAGAAAAAAAGATTATCGTTAAAAATATTTTATATATAATTTTTAAAAAATCGGATTGATGAACCTTAAGCAATATGCGATGTGAAAAGAACAATTCTAAATAGTTCTGATTATCTCTTTAATTTATATGGCGCATTAAAATAAATAATTTTTATTACAACGCTATTACAACATTTGATTCTTATTAGAAGAACAAATTTTCATTTTTGTCAGAAAATGTGCACGTTTATTTGAGCATTTGTTTGGATAATGTACTTTGTTTAATCGATTACAAAGTAGACAGACAATAGACATTCGTGATTTTCGGCATGATGTGGCGATTATGGGATATTCGGTGTTATTTTTCTCTTTCGTATGAAAAGAATACAAAGTAGACTTATACTTGGGTGAGTTGTCTTAATTAACCGAGCGAATCTGACCAAACCTCGTTTGAAGTTTAATCTCTAATGGAACAGTCGATGCAATTAGTCGAGACTTATTTTACGCGCACCACCTCCTATATACTATGTATAATATAATGTTTGAGCGTGCGCTTTGTAGGACACGTGACATGGCACGCGTCGCTCGTTACTCTATCGCTATCGGCAATTGTTTCCCTCAAAAATTATTACGCTCTTTCTTATTTAATCAAAATCACTAGTCTCTCTTTCTCTCTTTTTTATTTCATCTCTTTTTTTTAAGAAAATATAAAATATAAAAATTTTTTCCGAACAATTGTTTTTATTTATTTTTTTTTTACAAATGTTTAGTTTGGATCAAATAATCTTCTGATATTATTAGTTGAAATGATGATGTCAAATATATAATGCATGACATAATCTTATAATCTTATAATTATTGTATGTTTATTCTTGTTTATATCTGAATGATTTTAGATTTTTTTATTTTATTTTCCTATTTTTTCGCAGAATAATATTTGAAAATCTGATCGATGTTTCACGATCAAAAAAGTTATCGTTTGATAATTGAAAATAATAAATGAAAGTATCATAGATAGAATGATATTATGAAGTTAGTAAGTAAAAAGATAAAGAAAGTAGTCATTTATCTCAAAAAAAGTATTGAGGTTTTATAAAGAAGGGTACTTTTGTACATCGAATAACTGATATTGGCGTTCTTTTAAGCGAGCTTAGTTCGAATGTTATGACAATTATGAGTTTTCCGTAAGTGCATCGAGATGGCACGTGGCGTACGCATTAGGGAGATGGTGGACGCGTGTCGCTGCGTGAGAACAACTTCGCTCACACGCGTTACGTCGCGCACGTGCGTATATAGTACTATGTATTGCTCCTAGTTTCGCGTATGCGCATGCGTACACGCGACCATGCCACGCGCCGATCACCCTTCAACTTTTCAATGAACACCTCTTTTCTTTAACTATCTCTTTCTTTCTTGTCACTTCATTTTGATATTCATTGTTTTCGAATTTTAATTATATGGATCTTGCTTATATAATTATCATGATGAACAATCGCTTATATACTTATTTATAACAGATTTTCTTTATTTCCTATTTGAAAAAAATTTTAATATCAATATGTGATTACTTTTTTTTATAATATCAAATAGTATATATCTCGAATATAATTTGTCACATTAATATAAAAATTTATAGAAGTTTATATTCAATTATTTTTTATAAATTTGAAATCGATCTTTCCCTTTATAAGTATATTACATTGTAGTCATATATATTTTTATAATTTGCATTTTTACTGATATTTTGTGTATCGAATAAGAAAAAAAAAAAGAATTTTTTTTCACGTAAAAATATATAGAAAAGAAATTTTGAAATATTTTAATTTTCAAAAAAATCGTATATATTTGATAAAAAAAAAAATTGATGAAAATATATAACTTATTTAATTATCCTTCCTTGATTTGTATTTTTGTATAAATAAATATTTATAAACGCGATTCTATTCGAAAGTAATAATAATACATAGTGGGTATTAGAGTGGGGATAGAAAAGTTTGGTGTGATACGATAACATCAGGCAAACTGAGTTGATAAATAGGACGGTATACTGACTCGGAGCGGTATTTGGTCGCGTGACGCCGAGGCGTGCGCATCTAACCGAATCGTTGGCACGGTGAGAGTTCACATTGGTCAAAAATCAATTTTACATTTGTCGCATTCAATTTTTCTGACAAAATTCGGATAGTATCGAAATATAGTCGAGAGCTTAACATCGATATGTTGAGAAAATTATTAACCAAATCTGGTCGCAGACTCCTCAGGGTAAGACGATGACAATTATCCTTTTCCCAATTCTATTGTACGCACGCATGCACGCACGTTTCTGGCGCATTGGCCGACCTAATTTCTTTAGCCTCGCGTATCATAATGTTAACCTGATCACTAAGCTATTCTTATTATTTTGATTAAATATCAATTTTATCAATCAAATTATTATATTGACAAGTCTGCATCTCTTTAACTATTTTTTTTCTTTATTAAATTTTTTTATACTAAAAATATATTTTTTTTATATTGTGATTATGTAAATTTTTCGTTACTATGATTTTGTCCTTCTGAACATTGATTCGTTTAACTGCAAATATCTAACTTGCACGAACATATGCTTTATTTTCTAAATATATGTATACATACATATATTCACTACCGCATATCGAATCGCTTCGAAATGTTTAATGACTTTGACTTTAAAATATTACGTTTTACTTTAAAACAGCTACATTTTCTCATAATCTTTTTTTATTTATACTTTTATTGCACTATTCAACGATTTTTTTTTCATTGCTGACTTATTATAAAAGAAAATGAATATATATGGTAGTATGTGTATGTATATCGCAAGCTGTTGCTTCAATTTGCAGGCTATCAAGAAATTATCGACAAAAAGTCGCAAAGCGAAAAAGTCACGAAATTTGAGTTCTTGGCACTCGACTATACCGGAATACGAAACGGAATCTCTTTCATGGTCTTTATTATCTCTGGATACAAAAAGTATCGATACATTCACAACTTATGTTGCCGATAATTCTGAAGACAGCGTTTCGATGTGTTGTTATTGCGACGAATACGAAGAGAATCAACGGAATGAAAACATAGAAAACGAAATGATGATCTAACATACGACGATATTACGATGAATATTTCATCTATATAATTATTTTTATCTTTTTTTTTCACTAATACAACTTCGAGATATTTCATCTCAAAAGTATGTATCTACTATGAAAAGATCGACGAGAAACATCGAGGACGTTTGCAATCCATTTTATAAAATAGTCGAATTCGTTTAATTATTTTATGATATATATATATATTTTCATAAAGATTTTTTTGAGAGGACCATAAAAAATCACATTCTTTTATCAAACGTAAATAAGATACTTTTTTTTAAATAATGATTAATGCAACGAACCGTTTAAGAGGTTATATTTTTTCATAATAGGTTAATGCGTTTTTCAAAATGATATTATACTATTATAAATATGCACACATTCTAAATTAAGCTTATTATATAGTTATTTTTATTTATGATATTGAACTATTCATATAAAAGATAAAAGACGATATACCTATCAGTTTTACCACAGAACGATTATATGTATATCACGATTTATATATTAGTTTTTTTGCTTAGTACTTATTTATTTATCATCTCAATTTGATAAATACTTTAATCGTTTAATCAAAAGAGAGAAAAGAGGAAAAGTGCAGAAAGAAAAGAAGTTTCTTATCTTCTTCTATCGTTTTAAAAACTATCGATGTACGCGTATGTATATACGAATTATCTGTCGATAATCTGTTACCAGCGAGGTAATTTTAAGATATTAAGATATTCGTCGTTGAAAATATTTTCCGTGAAAATATTATATTTTCTCACACGATGTACATAAAAATATCATTGTTGTAGTAGAATAGATTTAATTTTGAAAATTTCACTGCTTAATTAAAATAATATAGAATACATACTATATATGTTAAAGTGCATTGCAATGAATGCAAGGTATATAATATTATTTTTCTCACAGTATTGTTCTCAAATTGCATAATTTTTATATAACTAAAAAAAAATTGATTGTATCGAATCATTTATTCGTTTTTTTCGTAAAATATTTTTCGAAAATTATGATTTTAGATATACGATTTGTACACGATATGTATATAGAAAAATCACATAAATTTTATGTATAATTATTATGTATATAGTTACACGATATGTGCGATATGTACATAGATATATGAACGAGTCTCGATTCTTTTAATGTAAGTATGTTCGATGAGGCTGTGACTTTTTAACGGATGCGAATGTCGTATAAATAAAATAATTTTCTCGAGGATTATCGATGTTCTTACAACTTCTGTCGTTAGTATAGTTGCATAAACTTCGGTTTCCCTTCGTTTGCGATAAGATCACCAGATCTATGTATATCACCAGATTATGTGTAAATAAGTATAATATATGCCGTTCAATTTCAATGTAGTTGCAGTCACGATCAAAGGGGTAATATATATATATATATACTCCTGCGTGTGTATACATGCACTTTTACGATCGATTTAGTCACCTAGTACCTAACGATCGAACGAAAGTTTCTTAAAGGGTAAAAAAACTGCCTACGTAAAAATACACGACTAACAACGTTCCATGGAAACGGATGAATTTTGAGTTGTCACGCACTTACACATGGTTGCAAAGGATTGGAAGAGGTATTCGAACAATGGCCACGTGCCCACGCACTATTCTTCCTCTTCCCTAACGATAATTAGGTTCCCCAGGTAGCTTTTTAAAATATTTGTAAAAACCAGCAGCGGCTAATTGTTCCCATCGATCGTTAAAAGCCCCGCGAATTTCCCACTTTGCCAATGTATTCTCTAACGAAAGGTTTAACTGCTCGCAAAACTGGTTCGTATTCGAGGAACACCGGGATACTTATTTTATTTCTCATTCTCATTCTCTGCAAGCTGCAAAACTGAATGTTTGCATAAGAATGGTTGGCAAAATTTCTCATTACAGACAAATTACAGTTATGGAGCAAAAAGTGGGACAGATAAGAAGTGAGAGTAAAAATAGTACGAGCGTGAAAATATTACTTACTATTATAAATTAATCAATTAGCGATTAATCGTATTGATTAATTTATGCAAAGTATTGATTATAAACGATCGATTTCGTGATCGTGAAACGCTGTAAAAAAAAGAAAAGATTGGATGCAATGAATACCTGCTATAATCGTTTCATTTCTCATAATCTCTATTTTATTACAAAATGTTATTGCAAAAATATTTGAGCGCTTTTTTTCACATATACATATATATATATATAGAGAGAGAGAGAGAGAGAAAGAGAGAACGTACGCAGTGATACGTTTAATGGCACTTTTTCACGCGTTCGATCATTCGAACGATCGTTCGATTTTTATCGAACGATCGGCAAACGATCAAATTGCGTCCATTACAATGATACAAAATACAAAAAGAAAAAAAGATAGAAATACGGAAAAAGTACGAGCTCGATCACTTTCCACTATTTACAATAATCCGTTCACATGTATATATACATACTGTACAAAATAATCGTTCGTTCGAAAAATTCGACGAATCGAGTCGAATAATAAATAATTTTTAAACTCACTACTCGCTCTTGTACACGTACCTCTTGTATCATATATATCGCGAAATAAATCTTGACGACGAAATTCTTTCTTTTCGAATTGGAAAAATCTCTCGATACCTGACACAACCAAATTGCTTTCGTTAAAAATTTAATATTGAATCGTGAAGAAACCGACATAGGAAACGATATGAAAATTTTCGCGAATTGAAAAATATTGGTGGATGGGAAGATGAATCGAAGAATGCGTAAAATTTAATAGGCCAATTCGGCGCCCCACGGTCTGTAAGGTTTTCCGTGTTGCTGTTGAGGATATTGTCCTGGATACTGGCCCCATCCGAGAGCGCTTCCACCCAGAAGGGGTGGCATCGTCCCCGCTCCAGGTGGCATTCCAGCGGAAACTGTGCTCCCCGTCTCGTAGTTGGTACTCGTCGAGGTCGAACTCAAGCTGGTCACCGGAGGAGGAACGGTGGCGGACGACGGTGGATGATGCTCACGGTGAAAGCTTTGAAGGTGGGAGAGCAATCGCAGCCTCAGTGGATCTCTCTCGTCGAGGCCCTCCATGGTGACCAAGTAGCGGCCAACTTCGGCTGCGCACTCCCCCCAACCCACCGCGTGATAATCCATCGCCAATTTCGTACTGTCGTACCCTTCAGGGCCTGCAAAATTACACGAAGGTAATCGCGTATCATCGATTTCGCATTTGACTTATCTTTACGTGACGCGTACCCATTTAATTGCAACGAAGGATCTGGGAAAGAGGGAGAACGTACTAGGGTGGTTCCACCTAGGATTCGTCACCCTGCATAGGATAGGACAGGTAGCGTGGGAATCGTTTAGACCCCTCTAGATCACGGAGCATTATACAGCTCAAATGGAAATGTTATCCAAAGATTACGATTTTATGTTCTTTTTTTTATTATATTAACGATTTGTTTCATCGATCGTGATATGTTATGTATGTTATATATATATATATATATAGCACGATTGCACATATTTATTCTGATTTCATCTGATATAAGATAGAAATATGATTGTTACATCGGAGAGGAGGGAAATATTTTGGGAAGAGAAAGCAAAGAGTGGAATATTTAAAGAGAAAAGCGATTGTTGATCGGCAAACATGGATAGGTAGCGGCACGTAGAGTATATTATAGATGTGTGTGTGTGTGTGTGTAAGCGCGTAGATATAAAACGAGAGTCGGTTTCCCACAGGGTTCGACATCTGCCCCGACCGTGGGCAACCCAGTGCCTCCTTCACGAAGGGTGCCACGCAGGACACCCCACTACTACCTAACACGCCACCAATCGTGGGAACACCACTTCGGAAGAGTCGTTGACTTCCTGTGCTTCCCACAGGATCTCCGCTCGGATTCGGCTCCAGCACCTGCTTCTCTCCAAGGATATCTCGTTCACCTCTTCCCTTTCGAATCTTGATACTTATCTTATTAACGCGAGATATATATATATATTTTTGCGAATAATAATTTTTTTTTTTCTATTTTCGTAATATCTCGTATCGTATTTTTTTTTGAATTTGCGTTTAGATGAAAATTATTATCGTTTAATCGTAAAGAATCGTAAATATTTTTAAAGGTTTTATCGCGCGACAGATGGTTTTTCGGTTTCACGAGTCACACGATTGTTAAGCGATCAATGTGTCATGTCTACAGGTCAACAGGTGTCTGTCGGTAATAGGAAAATAAGGTGCGTTTCTCGGATACATCGTTTCGATATAATTTGATTTTGATGAAGATTTTTTTCCTTTTTTCCGAACACTCACCTTTGTTTCGAAGCGTTCGTAAATGTTCGACGGTGAGCTGCAAAATCTCCGCCTTCTCCAATTTCCCGCTATGAGGATCTCTAGCCGCTGCCGGCACTAATCTACGAAGTTCACCGAGAGACGCGTTTATTCTGTCACGACGTTTCTTTTCGATCATTCCTCTTCTTCGCTTTCGCGACGCGTGCTGACAAGAATCGCCTCCCGGTGAATTGCAACTGTACGGAATAATGAAAAATAAATGGATAATAATATAAATCAACGTATATAGGCAAGAATATATTCAATTATACAGCACATGATGAATTTATTTATTTCAATCAAGGATCGCTTTTTTCCCTTACGAAAAAACAATGAAACCTTAATTGTTCGACCGGCGGTTGAACATATGTCGGTTATTAAAATGTCAAAATATGAAACTGAACACGTTTACTTACGGCTCTTTGCCGCTCTCCTCGGAGAACACGTCGTCGCAATCGGAATCGCTCATAGTTCTTTTCAGACTTCTCTGTTGATGAGCTTGACCCTGTTGCGACGCTTGTTGCTGTTGCTGTTGTTGCTGTTGCTGCTGCTGCTGTTGCCCGCTCTCCTGATTCCTAATATCCGCGACGTCGATCTTGAGGTCCGGAAACTCGTGACTAGATCTAATTTCCGTGGCCATGTCCGGCCTCATCCCCGTCAAATCCTGATGATGCCTCGCCATTTCTGGCCTGTGCAACTCCGATGCTTGGTGCCGCTGCATCTCCGCCGCTGACTGGTGCCTCAGATCAGGCCTGTGCATCTCGTGTCTGATCTCTTGAGGTCTGAGCTCGGCGGTAGCCGTGGCCGGATGCCTAAGGTCATGAGGCGGACGGGGATCGTGATGATGCCGCGATACGTCGGAATGTTGCGGCTGATAAGATGGATGGGGTGGCGGTGGATAGCCCCAGTGATGATGGTGATGGCCGGAAGGTGGACCAGAGAGGCTAGGAATGTGATTTGGACCCACCGGGCCGGAGCCAATCTCCGATGACAGCAACGTGCTATTCTCGTCCGATCGTGCGACCACTACTCTCCACATTTTTCCTTTTTTCTTTTTTTTCTACAATAATAATTCTTTTTCAAACGATATATCTTCCAATTAACGATTGTCGACACTTTCACAAAAAATATTATTAGATCTTGGTAAAAAAGAGAAAAAAGAAAACGCAGATCAAACGGAGGTTTGAATATTTCGATCCATAATCAACGGATATATTATTGAAGAAACTCGTAAGAAGAAACTTTAGGTAGGTGTAAAACTGGAGAATAGAATCACTGTGAAAAGAAGTAACTATTATCGTTCGTTGTTCGGAAGTTGATCGCGTTCACGTGCCGCGGCTTCCCGAGGAGATTCGCGGTCGCGTGTATTACGCGCGCAAAACGGACTCGCGATAGGTTAGACGGTGTTGCGAAACGCGCACCACTCACAGGCGTGTGCACTGGTCGCGTGGCGGCCGACGTATGTCGTGTGCGGGAGGACTTGGGGACGACACACGACCGCGTGCCCCGTTTCGTCCCCCGACCCAATGGTAGATCCAATGGTGGGGGAACGAAGGTGTGCCGCGCCTCCTTTGAGAGGGGGAAACTTCTCTGTTCCGCTTCTCGATCGCAAGGTGAAAACCGGCCGCTCTCTTTTTCTCCCTCTATATTTCGAACCCTACGTGAAGGGTATAGGGGGATACGAAAGAGAGCGAGACATCAAGGGGGAGGAAAGTGGTGATCAGAAGGGACGATTTTCGTGGGAACGCTCGTGGCGCTTAGCTGGTCGCACGCTGTGCTACCCTCGTCTATGTCGGTGCAAGATTTCGCGAAATCTGGAACTATCGAACCATTCGATTACATTTCTACTTTCGTTCCCCTTTTGACCGAATATATACCTGTTACAATGGACACTGAATTGAAGAAAATTGAAATTTATCGAAAAAATTAGCGATTATAAGTCAAAATTCTTTTTCTCTGTTATATATTTCTCGAATTCGCGATTGTGTTAGTAACTTACCAATTTATAGGGGAGGGTGGTTGACTACGAGGGTGCGATTACGATAGAACTTTCTCACGCGGCAATCGCGCGCGACACGCGCTCGCATGATTATCGGTGAGGTGGCCGTCTATAATAGTTTAAGGGAATAAACCCAACTTAATTATGATTCGTACTTACTATTCGTAACTTTTTATCAAAAATGAACGATCACTATCTCATTTTTGATTTCCGAAATCTCATATTCTAATATCAATTTTTTGATTTTTTTTTCTCTTTATATATTTATATCGAATATTCACATGTATGATTTATTAAAAAACTTAACTGTAACTCTGTTTACAAGAAATATGAGTACCATGCTTCGAATCGTTTTATGACAGAGTGGTATCGGAATGAAAGCAAAGTACATATTTGACTGTTGTTTCCGGTCTGCACACGACTTGCGCACGTGAAGTCGCGTGCCGCGAATCTCGTTGACCACGTACGTGCGTGTGTCTCAAGTTTGAACCTACTGTAACCTACCATTCACGTTTCTTCTTTACATTGCTACATTCGCATTTTCGAAAGGATTGTGCCTCGACTTATAAGACATTGTATCTGAACAAACGAATCATTAAAAAAAAAAAAAAAAATTAATTTATGGATTTTGACCTAACCTACAAATAGTTATATTCATAATTTCAATCGATGTGTGCGCGCGAAATCGTCGAGTGGATTTGTCCGATGATCGGTCCATCTCTTGGATAAACAACGAACGTTTGGTATAAAGCAAACACGCATAAAATTAGTCGC
This sequence comes from Apis laboriosa, assembly GCF_014066325.1. Classification (NCBI taxonomy): domain Eukaryota; kingdom Metazoa; phylum Arthropoda; class Insecta; order Hymenoptera; family Apidae; genus Apis; species Apis laboriosa. Next base: position 879,881 of record NW_025222233.1, read on the forward strand.
ATTCGTGCATGAACGTAATCGACTAGATGCTCTTGTCCAGTGTGATCTTCCTTGCAAAAACAAAGCTTCGAAATTCGATCAGAACGAAGGGTGATGGACCGCGTATATCGATTCGACCAGTGGTCACTCCCTCCACCGATCGACTAGTTGACCATCGACATTGACAGTTGGCGCCGCGACACAATTGTTCGATAATTGGCTGATATTGTTCAGAATACTTAAGTTCGAAGCAACGCGTGCGCATATGCCAGCCCGCGTGTTCGATTGCTTTACGATTTGTTGGTACTATTCTTCTGTCTGATCGGAAATATGAATTTATTGCCGATTGCTTTACATTATTTCTACACATCCGCGTAAATTTATCGGTGATCATATTACGACGGTTGATCTAAAATGATAAATATCAGTCTCTATGATTTTATTTATAAATATACATATTTGACATTTTATTCTTGCAAACCTTTTTACTTGTTTTTCTTTACGCATACCATACCATTTCTTCGATTTTATGTGTTAACTAACTGATCGATTTTATGTATAACTAACTTCAATTTTATTTTGCTTTCTTTTTTTTATTTTTCTTTTTTCTTTTTTTTTTTCTTTTCTTTTTTTTTTTTTTTTTGAACAAGTAATTGGAACAAAGTTTATCATATCTTTAACGTCGGAAAATTCGACAAGTCATAGAACACATCGTTCGATACCATCTGTGCCATAGTATGACTTGCCTTTCACAATTAATCAAATCCTCGATTAACTGTTGTCCAACTCAAATTACAGATCCATCGAATTAAATTCAATTCCTAACCAAAAATTAATTTACAATTACTTTCTCATGTCTTCAATCCAATTTCAATTAAATTGATTCCCATCTATATTAAAAACGTTAATCTTCAAGAAAAAGCATTGTACATTTTCATCGTATTAAGAAAAGATAGGAAAATATAACTTAATTAACTTGATATAATGAATATATATATATTTGTGAAGTTGAATGGAAATGTGCACACCCTAAAATTAAACTCCCATTTAAAAGCCACCCCAATCGTCACAGTAATTCGCTGTGGTTCAAAATATCTCAATTGAAAACAAGTGCTGTGCAAACCGTCGTGAATCTGCGGTCGTATATTAAACAATTTTTTTAGGCGTGATTTTCATAGATGACAGCTGTCACGAACCGATTTGACAGACCGGAACAATCGCGGTATACTTCTATTTTTAAATCTTAATTTTGTTCATTTTTACTTCTATAGAGTGATGTAGCGTTGCATCCGGTTAACCAGCTCATTGCCCCGAACACTGAACAACGATCGATCATATCTCCAAATTTTACATCATCGGCCATTGTATGAATTAAGATACCTTTGATCGATGACTTTTCAATCGAAATCTAGAACCGTCTGACCCAAGGGAAATAACGATAACATGAATGATATTCCGTTCTAATATATAAACTCCCTGATCTTTGTTCTTTTATATTTTTCAAATGATACAATTCTATCTATAAAAATTTTTAGATCTTCATTCATAAAATTTTTCGAAAAATTGCATTAAATAAAAATAAAATTTAATATTATATCAAAACAGAATACTAGAACCATCTAGCGGTGAAAAGATAGTACTAAATGAGTAATGTGAAATTTTATAAAATATTTTTCAGTAATATAATAAATTTCTCTAATTATTATTTTATTAACAAATGACTAGAAAATATTAGATTATTTTATTCACAAATTATAACTTTTATAATTTTTTTATAATAAAGATTATAAATGAAGTTATTCAATAATAATTTTCAATAATATTCAATTTTCATAGTCACCACGTGATAAACGTTTATGTCTATATTATTAATATTTTATTGAAAATTATATTATTTATTCACTATTAAAATAATTATTTAATATCGAAATATTTTTAAATATTGCATCTTGTTAATATACATTAATATACATGAGAAATTTAAGTGCAATGCTGGTAAGTTGGCAGTTGAAAGTAAATACTTAAATAAGAATGTTACCAATAACCTTAATGTTAAAGTGAAATCTGCAATTACGGAATAATTATTATAATAATATAATATAGCATTATTTATAATTACAGTATTATATAAGAATTACGACGTGAGATATTATATTTCTGAAGATATATTGTTACATTTAAAAATATTTAATGATGTCGACAAAACAGCGATCGAAGTTAAAAGAAAAGAAAGAACATGTTCAAGAACTCACAGATAAACAAAAAAATCCGAAAGCATTTACATTTAATTCTGCTATTAAAGCAGAAAGACGCTTTAGACGAAAACAAGATATCGAAACAAAAAAACAACATATACCATTGGTTGATAGAACACCTCTTGAACCACCTCCTATTTTAGTTGCTGTTGTTGGTCCTCCAAAAGTTGGAAAATCTTTAGTAATTCAATGTCTTATTAAGAGTTATGTAAAACAACCATTGACTAATATTCTTGGTCCTGTTACTATTGTTTCTGGTAAAAAAAGAAGAATTACATTCATAGAATGCAACAATGATATAAACAGTATGATAGACATTGCTAAAATAGCAGATCTAGTATTGCTTTTAATAGATGCATCTTTTGGTTTTGAGATGGAAATATTTGAATTTTTAAATATTTGCCAGGTTCATGGTATGCCTAGAATTATGGGTATTTTAACTCATTTAGATTTAATAAAAAATGTTAAGCAATTAAAAAGAATAAAAAAAACATTGAAACAGAGATTTTGGACAGAAGTTTATGCTGGAGCAAAATTATTTTATCTGTCTGGATTAATTCATGGAGAATATTTACGCACAGAAGTAAAAAATTTAGCTAGATTTATTTCTGTTATGAAATTTAGGCCATTAACTTGGCGTAACATGCATTCTTATATTTTGGCTGATAGAGTAGAAGATTTAACATCTCCAGAATTAATTAGACAAAATCCAAAAATTGATAGGACAGTAAGTTTATATGGGTATGTAAAAATTTATATTGTTTTATGTATTTATTTATGTTTTATGTATTTTAAATTTTCAATATAAATCTTATATTTTATAATATTTATAGATATGTAAGAGGAATTCCACTAAACAAAGAAACATCTATACATATTCCTGGCTGTGGAGATTTAAAAATTAAAGATATTACTTTCTTACCAGATCCATGTCCTTTGCCAGAAGAATTAAAAAAACGAGCATTAGTAGAAAAGGAACGTTTAATTTATGCACCATTTTCTGGTGTTGGTGGTATAGTATATGATAAAGATGCTGTTTATGTTGAATTGGGTGGTAGTCATTCTTATCAAGAAGAAGAGACAGGTTTGATTGGAGCCTTAATGGATACTCAAGAAACATTAGATCAAAAATTACAACATAGTGAATTACAATTATTTAGTAATGCTATTCCAATAAAATCACAAGATTTAAATGAAGATCTGAACAGTTATAGAGAAGAAACAATCATTGATAAAGGCAGAGTTAGGAGGAAAGTTTTATTCCCTGATTCTGAATTACTAGAAAAATCTTCCGATATGTCAAATGATAGTGATCAAGAAGATGATGAAATAAATAGCGATCAAGAGCAAATAAATGAAGATGAGAATGATGATGATCTTGAAATTACAAAATTAAATGAAGAAAATGAAAACAAAATCAAAGAAATACATGAAAAGAAAGGTATTAAGAGAAAAAATAAAATCTACTTATCTCAAAATGTTAAAAGGAAAAAAAATTCTTCAAATAATTTAGAGAATGATATATCTATCATAAAAGAAAATTCAGATGATATAAATATTTATCATTCTCTAAGCAAAGAATCGGATATTTTAATAAATAATAAAATCAAAGAAACACTCGATCAATTAAATTCAGATTCAGTTAAAATAAAAAAAGAAATAAATAATGAAGATGAAAGTTTTGATGAACTTAGTGATGAAGATTCACGAGATCGATTAGAAATCGATAATTCAGAAGAGGAAGTTAAATTTCGATATGAAGTATCCGAGCGGAAAGAAAATAAAAGTATTGAGATTGATAATATGGAAGAAAATAACGAAATCGAGGATGAAGAAGAAATTGAAGATGAAATAAAATGGAAAACAAATCTAATTGAAAAAGCTAAACAAACATTTGAAAATCGTCAACGGAATAATAAAAATCTTATGAAAATTGTTTATGGAGTATTTGATAGAAATTATACGGAAACAGAAGATGAAAAAGTGAAAAATATCGAACAAGAAGATAATGAAATAGGTGGTATTTTTCGAGTAGTTCAAGAACAACAAAAACAAAAAATACAATTACGAGAATTACAAAATCAAGAGGAATATATATTTTTCCCTGAAACTCAAAGAGATTGGTTGAACGAAGAAAATAAAATACTTGTAATGAATCGTTTTGTAACTGGGAAATGGAAAGAATCTGAAGATGCAGAAGAACTTTTAAAATTAGATGACATAAACGATGAAGAATTATATGGAGATTTCGAAGATTTAGAGACTGGAGAAAAACATGAAACTAATAAAATAACAAAAGAATCAAAAATAGATGAAATAGAAGAAAAGAAAAAGCTTTTGGAAAAAAAGAAAAAATTGAAAGAGCAATTTGATTTAGAGTATGATAATAGTGAAACTAAAACATATTACGATGAGTTAAAATTAGAAGTTGAAAGACAAGCAAATCTAAATAAATCAGAATTTGAGGGTATAGATGACAATATAAGGGTACAATTAGAAGGTTATCGTCCAGGCATGTATGTACGTGTTGAAATTGAAACTGTACCATGCGAACTTATTACTCATTTAGATCCCACATATCCATTAATTATTGGCGGACTTTTACATGGTGAAGAAAATATAGGATATGTACAAACAAGAATAAAAAAACATCGATGGTATTCAAAGATTTTAAAAAGTAAAGACCCGCTTATACTTTCTATAGGTTGGCGTAGATTTCAAACATTACCAATCTTCTCTAAGTTAGAAGATAATTTGAAAAATAGAATGTTAAAATATACACCAGAACATGTTGCTTGTATGGCACATTTCTGGGGCCCTATTATACCACAAGGTACAGGAGTCTTGGCAATTCAAGATGTTGCAACTAGAATACCAGGTTTTAGAATAGCAGCAACTGGTTCTATTGTAGAAATGGACAAAAGTACTCAGATTATGAAGAAATTGAAGCTTACTGGTGTTCCAATGAAAATTTATAAGAAAACAGCTTTTATAAAAGATATGTTTAACTCACCACTTGAAGTTGCAAAATTTGAGGGTGCTAAAATAAAAACTGTATCCGGAATACGCGGTCAAATAAAGAAAGCTGTATCAAAGCCAGAAGGATGTTTCCGTGCAACATTTGAAGATAAAATACTTTTGAGTGATATCGTTTTTTGTCGTACTTGGTATAAAGTTGATGTTCCAAAATTTTATAATCCTGTTACATCACTTTTATTACCCCCTGAAGAAAAAAATCAATGGCAAGGAATGAAAACTACTGGGCAGTTAAAAAGAGAAAAAAATATTCATATCTATGCTAATAAAGATTCTATGTATACTCCTATTGAAAGAACAACAAAAGTATTTAAACCTTTATCTATTCCTCGAAGCTTACAAAGAGAACTTCCGTATCGAGATAAACCAAAATTAACGCCAAGTTCTAATAAATATAAACCAAACTTTAAAAATGGCAGAGTGGCTGTTGTACGTGAACCAAAAGAAGCAAATATAGCAAGACTTATGAAAATGATTAAAACTAATTATGCTTATAAACAAAAACAACTTAAAGAAGCTACTAAACGAAGAATCGAAGCACATCAAGCACAAATTGCTGTTGCAGAAGCACGAAAGCTCAGTAGACAAAAAGAACTAAAGAAACATGTGTTCAGAGAACTTAGTAAATTGGAAAAGAAAAAAAAGTCATAGTGCAAATTTAATTATAATAATTTTTACAAATGGAATAATTCTTATTTTTTATAAAAAAAATTTATTCCATGGTGTATATATATTCTATATATTTAGAATAAATAACATATAAGAAATTTGTCTCAAAATATTTTTTTATTGCAAACATTTTAGATAAGTTACAGATTTGTTATATATTATGAAAATATATTATTAGTTCATACAAAATAATAACAATTTTATATGCAATGGCCTTACAATATAGCTTGTGATCCACGCCATGAGGCAATAGTATGATGTCCTGTTGAATAATTATCTCCATTCTAAAAATAATAAAAAGATGTAGAATTTTTTATCATTTTAAATATTTATTTGAATTTTTATTATTTAACTATACCTGTGTCAACATTAATAATTCATCTTGAGTATCGACAATTTTAACGGGAAATGGAGAACCAGGTACGAGGACACCTGCCCAACGAACTTCGACTCTATAATCGCCTGGTTCCGTTGGATCATATCGACAAAGTATTATACGATCCTTTTGAGTTTCTCTTTGCATTTCTACTCTAAACGCTCCTTTAGGACCACGAACTCTCACCGTAAGTTGACCAGCTCCTGCTCCACGAGTATCACAAATGAATCGTGATTGAAATGTTGCTAATACTCCATGTTCAATTCCTGGGCCATAAACTCGAACCTATTATTAAATAAATTATTTTGAATTATTTTCTTGATTCAAATATATTATTTTTAATTGAAAAAAGAAACATTCTCTATAAAAATAAAGTAAAAAAATTACCTTTGAAGCATCTGGTGCTCCAGAAACACGTAGTGTAAAAGGAGAACCGGGAACATGTTCTCCAGCATACTTAATTGTTAGTGCATGGCGTCCAGCTTCTTGAGGTTTTACATTTAATGTAAACGTTGCATCACCGTGATCATATAATTCACAGTAAGCTACTTTATGCGGACCAACACAATGGGCCGTTAATTCACCTAAATATAAAAAAATATTTATTTTTTAATATATATTTACATAAAAAATAAATATAAAATTTTGAAATCATAATACATACCAGGACCTGCACGTCTTGTATCAATAAAACTTCTTATTTCTTGACCAACTATTCCATGTTTTAATCCATCTCCGGAACAAATAACTCGAGATGCATCAGCTGCGTTTGTTACATTTATTTGTAATGGGCAACCCTTCAATTGTCTTCCATTCCAAGATACAGTCATTAAAAGAGGATCGGGAGTTAATGGTATATAACTTGCTCGATAAACGCTGTCTCCTATATAAAATTATAATTAAAGTAAAAAAATATAATCTAAAAAATGAAAGAAATTTTTTATTAACATTAACAAGATAACAATATATTTACCTAAATGTTGTAACATTACATTAAGCTCGCTAGTTGGTGAAAAAAGTTGGACTTTTGGTGTTCCTGTACCAGCCTGAGAACCATCTATTGTGAAACTAACTTCCTCTCCACATTTTGCTGATGTTAGTCCTCTTCCTCTTAATAAAACTCGACTTGTATCTTGTATAGGTGTCTAAACATAAGAAGAGATATTAATTTTCTAAATTAACTATATAAATTCAATAATATAAATTTAATCTTACCTCTAAATCTTGAACAATTACTAATTTTGGAGCACCTGGGAAAGATATACCATTAAAGAATATTTCTAAACGATATTCCCCACCATTTAATTTTGGTGGAATAAGTTTCAATCTATTATTTGATGTCATTTCAAAAGATAATGTATGATCTCCTATTTTCCCAGTAAGTTCACCAGGTCCAGCTTCAGCAGTGTCAAAACTAATTTTATTTGATGGATGTATTTTCAATCGTCCAACATCATCGCATACAGCTGGCCAACCTCCTTAAAAAAGAAATATATTCTCAAAAATTTATTAATATTATTCTTATAATAATAATAATATTAACCGATTACGCGAAGATTTCTAGTATCTATGATTTTTGGATGCCACGGAGATCCTGGAAGTTGTTGACCAGCAGAAACGATTCTAATATCGAATACTCCAGCTTCAGTAGGAATATAAGATACATTCCAAGTACCTGGATTAGCTCCCGCTTCGATAATTGCTTTCGAAACACTATCCGGACCATCTACCTACAAAATGATATAAATGAAATTTAAGAAAATATAATGTAATAAATTAAATTAAATATTTTTTTTATAAATACCTGAACTGCTGGCGGACTTCTTGTACCAGTGACAATAAAATGCGCTGTTTTATCTACATGACCACTTAATAAACCTTCTCCCTTTGCGCGAGCTTGACCAGCTGCATCAACTGTACATACTAATGGGCTATCTGGTATTGGATATCCGCCTAAATATAAAAATATAAATAATATAATAAATATAGTTTTTATAAAAGTTATAATATTTTATAACAATATATACAGATATATATAGATATATCTTACCATATGTAATATTAATCATATATGTACCAGGTACACTAGGAGAAAATTCAATCATTTCAGCACCATCGTTAAGTGGAGTAACTTGTAATGGAAGCTCTTGACCTAATGGACTTGTTGCTACTACATCCAAATCTGCCATTCCAGCATCTGTTTTTATTACTATAACAATTTATGATCACGCTTATAATAAAAATTTCACTTTGAGAAGTTAATTTTTAATTTTATTATTTTAAAATACATACTCTTGAAAACGATATGATCATGTACAGATACTGTCATTGGTCCTAATTCTTGTAGTTTTACTTTAGAAACATCAAAAGCTTGACAAAAAAAAGGTGAACCCAAAACTGGTTTTGTACCTTGTAAAACGTCGATTTTATAAGTACCTGATAAAATCAAAATATTTTAATTATTAAATACATATTATTAATGTTATTATTTGTGTTTTTATTTTACATACCGACAGTATTTGTAGTAAATTCAGCAAGCAAATTTCCATCTCGATGTTGATAACATCGAACTGGAACTGCATTACCTTGTGGTCCACTGATTACTACATCAAATTCTTTTCCAGGACTTCCTAAAGTTTCAATAGTAAATGATGTTACTTTATTAACGCATGATTGGTATAATCCTAATCCAGTTGCAGTGACTTCTCTACCTCCAGTGGGACCACGAACTGTCAAATCTAATGGACTTCCTACAAAAAATGATATAGCAAATAATATAATTAAAAATAATAAAAAATAATTAAATAAAAATAGACAATATATTATACCCAATATATGAACTTCATTGTATTTTATATGAACTTTATGAGGAGCAGCTCGTGTAGGATGGAAAATTATATCATATTGACCATTTTCTCCTTCTCTAATTACACTATCAACATCAGCACCAGCCGCACGTACATTTACAGTTAATTTTCCAGGACCAGCTTCTTTTGATACAACCACTATAACAAAATTTTATATTTTAATAGAAATATTTAAAATTATATTTTACAATTTATATACCTGTAATGGTTCCTGGTCGATGACAAACTACATCTGATACTTCTTTAATTGTTACTTTTCCAGAATCGAAAGCTTGAAGTGTTTGAGAACTAATCATTTTATGACCGTCACTGAATATTACGCTGTAAGTACCGACCTGTCGCGTTCGAATTTCTACTCGATATAAATTGGGTGATAATTTCATCAATGTGCATGGAATAATTATACTATCAGGACCTATATTACATATATGATTGAATTTTAATATTACAAAGTATATTATTATATTATATAATAATATGTAAAATACAATTTTACCTGTAACTTCTGCAGAAACAGGTCCCTCTAATCCTGGCATTTCTAAATCCATGTATGCTGTATTTCCAACACGAATCATAGATGGTCCATCTAACATTGTATTAATAATTGGACATTTAAACGGACTTCCTAGTAAATCACACAAATTTAACATTACTAAGTTTGTTATTAACTATCGTGATTATTAATCAATAATTAATTTAAAAAAGAAACATTAAAATATTTAACAGACCTGGTACGTTATCATCATTGAAACTGATATTAACATAATGAGTACTAGTAGTTTGTGGAACAAATGTTACATCATATAATCCACGAGCACAAGCAACTACTTCAGCTTTAACTGTATTATTCTCTGTGCTCACCACTAATTCTAATGTGCCCTCACCAGCTTCAGCAGCATCAACAGTAAATGTTGTAGCTTGACCTAACAATGCTTCCGTAAGACCTGATACATGTACCTATATAAATATAAAATAAATAATTGAATTAATTAAATAAAAAATGTTTAACTAAATTATAAATTCAAACATTTTAAAAAAATTACCTTTGTAACGTCATAAATATTGCAAGCAAAAGGAGAGCCTTTTACATGTTCACTATCAACTAATATGCTGATATTATGTCTGCCCACTTCCACAGGGACAAAACTGATGTTATATTTTCCATCTACAGGTTCTATTGTAATAGGAAGTGATATGTTTGATGGCGGTGTTACGATTACATCACAATTTGTTGAGAGAGCTTGTGGATCCACAATAAAAGACATTAATTGTTTTACTGCTCCCATTTTTAGATTATGGCCAATAATTATAGCTTGACCTGCACCAATTACTTTACAGTTGAATGGTGAACCTAAAAATAAAAATATATTTTTATACCTACTTTTATACTTAATTTATACAGCTGTGAATTTTTGCTATATACCTGGGACAGGTTCTCCATTAAATCGAACACTAAGACTGTGTACAGCAGCTTCTTGTGGTTTAAAATTAACTCTGAACTTTGCATTTCCTTCGCTTTGTACATAATTCGGTACATTTTTACCATTTACAGCAACAATAATTTCAAGATTACCAGCACCCGCTTGACTAGCATTGACTAAGATTAAAATGGAAGAAAAGATTAATATAATAATATACATATTAAAATATTAATCGATAATATAAATCAATGTACAAAATAAAATAAAAACTATTACTCACTGCTAAAGAAAACTGGTTTACCAACGATACCACTATTTATGTCTGTTACTTTTACTTTATCAGCATTGTAAGCTTTTACTAAAAATGGGCTACCTTCTACATGTAATCCATTTATTTTCACTTCAACACTATGATCGCCTAGAATTTTTATATATTTCTTTATTTAAATATATTTGTAATTATTAATCATTTATTTACATACCAACATCTTTAGGTGTGAATCCTGCAGTGTAACATCCATGACCACTCTGCTTAACATGTATTGGTAAGCTTTCTCTAGATGGTGAGAGAACTTCTACAATAGGAGTTCCTAATGATATATCTGCTTCTATTGTAAATGTTGTTAATCGATTTACAGATACTTTTTCAAGTCCTTCTGTTATTATCACTTTTGCTGTATCACTCACCTGTTTAATAATAATAAATAATTGTAATATACATATCTCAAATTTAAAAGAAAAAAATAATAACATTATATACTTGACAACTAAAGGGGCTACCAGGTACATCCTCTCCATTAAATCTTAAATCCACAGTATGTACGATTGGCTCACGAGGCGTGAATGATATTGCATATGTATGTGGTCCTTGAGCTTGAGCAGATGTAGGTACACGACCTCCATTTACTGTCACTTCTAGATTTCCTGGTCCTGCCTGACTAGTCTCAACTAAGAAAAAAAAAGAAAAAGAAAAAGAAAAAAATCAAAAAATATTTTTCTTTATATATGTATTTTCTTTATATTTTAATGTATTTCAATTATAATAATAATACCTAAGAAAGTAACAGGCATTCCAATAACACCATGTTTAGCATCCTTCACTTTAATAGCAGTCACATCATATACTTTGCAGCTAAATGGACTGCCAATCACGGGAACATTCCGATGACTTACTGAAATTCTATGTTCTCCAACTATTCTTGGTGTAAATGCTACACTGCATGTTGTATCTTTGTTGTCAGTGACTTGAGCGGGTACGGCCTGTCCATTGGGTCCTATCAAGTCCGCCGGTTAGTTGTTTAATATAATTTAGTCAGCCAACTACTAGGAGTAGATCACAAGGATACCAAAGGCAAAGAATAGAGTGCAATCTATTATATTAAGTTTTTTCTGATATTAAGATTATTAATTATAATAAGCAATGTCTAATTCAAAAAAGCAATATGTATATATATGTATATACAGTATATAATATATATAATAATATATATAATAATATAATATATGTATATATATATATATATATAATACAAGCATATGTTATGATAGAATTGCATATTTGAAATATGTAAATGTAAATTCAATAAAATATTAGTTTACTTATAATGTAATTAAATTCAAATTAATAGATTAATTATTAAAGTATTATATAGGAAAGAAGTTATGTGAAAAAATAATTCAAGCAAAATATATGAAAATTTAAGAATTAAAAATCATAAGAGATCGATTTTTGCATTGTTGACATTAAATTTAATAGCTAAATATTATTCAAATAAATGATTGGCACATTGACTAAAGCAATACAAATTACATATTTAAAACCTATAGTTATATGCACTAATGTTTAAGAGTTGAAATAATATTTATTAGCACCATTAAAAGATGACTATCACGCAAAAAATATGTTTTACTATGATTTAATAATTGATAAAATTGAAAAGCGTTAGTTACTGCTTTAAAAAATCACATATTAAAAAATAAAACCTACTTTTTTATAATATTTTAAAATGAGCCACAACATGAAAATAAAATAAAAGATTATTTCTATGCAACAATTTTAGAAAATGTTAAGTTAAAACCCACCACCAGTTATATAATCCATTAATTAATTAAAATGAAATTAGTTGTGTTTGAGAAGTCTAGTAATGTCGTAGTCTGAAAGCTGGCCGACCTGCAACAGAGAGAGAATTGCTCTCAAGCTAAAGATTAACAAGACAAACAAACACAAAAAGTAGAACTTCGTGCAAGTTTCCACCATAACTAACAGATAAAATTTATTAATTAAATAACAAATATAATTAAATAGAAGATACAACATAAAAAGTGTTTCAATATATATATATATATATATATATATATATATATATNTGTCGGCAAAACTGATATGCAATAATTATACACAATACTAAATTGAAACAAAGTATAAAAGAATATCGAACAGAGAATATAATATCTCTGTGAAATTTGTGGCATTTGTGCAATAATAACTAGTAAAGATTTTAAATTGAGAAGTATACATGCGGCATACACGTATTAATATACAATTATAAAGAAATATTAATAATAATAATAAAAGAAAAATAAACATACCTTCAACATTAACTTCTAAATCTTCCAAGCTACCGGCAACATTACTGATAGTAAGATAACTTTGTCGTCCTAATCCAGCACTGCTTAATGCCTGCCCACTCACTGTTACATGACTATCACCACCTACTCGAGTTATAATTGGGCAACCTGGTACTGTTCGTTTATTGAAGGCTATATTAATTATATGCTCGCATGCTTCAAATGGAACAAAACTAACTGAAAATCGAGCATTTCCTTGTGGCGTGACTTGAGTAGGTATGTTTTGATTACGAGCTGATATCGTAATTTCTAAATTTCCTTCACCAGCTTGACTTGCATCAACTAAAGAAGATAATAAATTTAAAAAATTTTTAAAATATTAAATATATTATTAAATATATATTTTATTTATTTATTTTATATATATTATATTTAAAGATTATTTTTAAAGCATACCAGTAAAATGTGTTGGTTGGCCAACACTACCTCTAGCTACAGGACCAATTAATACTTTATCTGCATTGAATGCTTTTGCTAAAAATGGTGTACCATTTACAGCATGTCCATTATATTCAACACTAATTGAATGAACACCAACATCTCTTGGAATAAATTCTGCAGTAAAACCATTTTTTATATCTCCAGTTACCTTGACAGGCAATTCACAATTTGGTCCTAAAATTATTATATGTTGCTATAATATTTAAAAATTTTAATGTATATTCTTACTAACCTTTTACAGAAACTGCAAGTTCTGCATTACCACTACCATCAACACCCATATGAAAACTAGCAGGTTGATCCACTGGAATTAATTCCAGATGATTTAAACTTAATGTTACTCTACTAGTATCAGATACATTACAAATAAAGGGACATCCTTTTACAGCTTCTCCATTAAATTTTATGTCAATATAATGTGATTTAGCAGTTTCTGGTGTAAAAGAAACAAGACAACGTCCTCCTCCAACTACTTGAACATGATTTGGTACTTCTCCTTCATTTATAGAAATTTCAAGTTGTCCTTCACCAGCAGCACTAGCATCAACTATAAAATTAATTATAAAAAATTAATTATAAAAAAATTAGAAAATTAACAAAAATCAAGCATTTGTGCACATTAAAAAGATAATTTTTCTTTCAGAAATTATTATCTTTAATTACCTCTAAATTGGCAGGCATGTCCTACAACAGCACTGGGAACATCAGTAACTTGAATCAAACTGCTGTTGTACACCTTAGCAACTAGTGGTCCTGCCGGTAGCTTCTGTCCAGCAATGGTTACTTCTATAAGATGACTACCTACTTCTATTGGAGTGAATTCAACACGAAATTCTCCAGGTCTTCCTGATACTTCATCAATTTTTGCCTGTATATATCTTTTAGAAGGTGCTAGAAATATAATTATATTTTAATTATAAAAAAACTAGCAATGATTTCAAATATAATAAAATTAATATTTATAAATAGATACTTACTTATAATTTGTACATCAATTTCATTACTATTAAAGCCAAGAGCAGAAAGTTCAAAAAATGCTGGACTACCAGCAGGGACCAATCTTATGGAATCTCCAATCACTGACATTTTTGGTACTGGCATAATGCCCACACGCCAGGGTGACCCTATTAATTGATAATTTAGTCAAATATTAATTGTTCATATGCAATTAAATAATAAGATTATTAATATGTATTAAAGTATGTAAAATGTAAATTATAGAAATTATAACAATTTTCTATTTTATATAAATATATATATAATATAATATGTAATATAATATATAATATATAACATAATATAATATTAAAATATAATATAACAATTTTTAAATTACGAATAATTTTCAATATAACGCATTCTATTTTTTTAAATAAGTAATTTATTTAAAAATATGTAATATTGAATAAAATTTTAAATTAATAGTAATACAACATGATTCAAACCAGCTGCTTTTTAATGATTTTTTGAAGATATTACGTATAAGGAAATATAGTTATAACAAGTACAAAAGAAAATAATTTTCATGAATTTTGAGAAAAAAAAATATTGTAGAAAAAATAACAGATTAACTATATTTAAATTTGATAAAAAAAGAAGTTACATTTATTTTAATTTTATAGAAATACGAAAAATTAGATTACCTTTATCACTTTAAATTTCAAACTAAACCTGAAAAACTCTAAAAAACTTAAAAAAAAAATTTAAAATTCAATTATATTGTAAATATATTAAATTCAAAAATATAGAAAATGAAACACATGAATCAAATCTATCAGTCAATAATAGAATTCCATTATGGAATACACTTCGATCTCGGCCATAAGTACGAACAGATAAGTATTGAATGTTTTCACAGTCGTTCGTGCACTAATTCGATTAGAGTTATTTTATTTTTATTGAAAATTAATTGCGAATGATTCCTTTGAAAACTCATTTTGAAATAATTTTAAAACTACAAAAACAAAGAACAAATTAAAATTTAAATAATCAAGAAAATTAAAAAATTTTATAGTTTCGATTTCTTGATGAAGAAACGTCAGCAAGTCGCGATTCACGATAGACACACAGTCAAGAGACGGAACGGGTGTAACTGCTACTACTGGATTGCTGCTTAGGCCCAAAATCAGGGCCGTATGTTTCTTGGTATATATGGACAACAATTTTTTATTATATTTTTTTTTTGCATATATTTAATTTTACATTAATTTAAATTAGATATTATAGTTTCCTATTTATATTCAATGATTTTTTTATTTAAAAAAATACATTATTTTTATTAGAAATTAATTTTATAATATAAATCAGTATAGGGTCTTAAATGGACACGATACGACTATGTTCTCCCATCCGTTTCTTGCTCGTTCAACCGGCTATGGTGTATACGTTCACAGGATACCTGATCTGCGTATTTCGATACTTTAAGGTCGGCCACAAATAGAAACTTCACTGTTTGTATTCAATGTGAAATTATTTTAGAGTAACTATCAAAAAGTGTAACTCTATAAAATTAATGTCAATCAATAATTATTTGATATCAAAAAAGTGCAATATTTTAAGTATCATAGTTCAATTTTATAATTATAATGTTATATTATTCAATGTTTCATTATGCTAAACAAATATTAGAATGTAATACTTAAATGTATGTAAGGAATGTGGCTTTCATACATTATAATTCCATGACGATCGAGTTCGTTCGACTTTTTCTTTAAACAAACTCCATAGTTTCTGAGGTATTGGTAATTTTGCATTTTCATATTTTATAATTCATTATATAGAAATGCTACGTTAATATATATTTTTGATATATGTTTGTTATAACAAATTAATTTGAAACTGAATATTTTAATATAATTTCTAATATTTTACGTTAATTTTCATTATATTCTGATTTATATGTAAAAAATATAAGTAATATGTATTAGTAATATGTATATTACTGTATATTTATATATATAAAGAATAGAAAAAAAATTTTAAAAATCGACATCTTTTATTTGTTTTAGCCTATTAATATTAATTATTTACACTGTTCTTTTTTAATTTCAAATTATTTGCACTACATTCTTAAGAGTTATATTGAAGGGACTATGGTTGAATCGCTGCATTCTCCGACGTAACGGGTCATACGGAAGGGAATTCGTTATAAGATTTAAAAATTTTTTTCTGGTAATTATTATTAATTCACATAAATAAAACTAATAAAAAATGAATTGAAGAA
Source organism: Apis laboriosa (assembly GCF_014066325.1). NCBI lineage: Eukaryota > Metazoa > Arthropoda > Insecta > Hymenoptera > Apidae > Apis > Apis laboriosa. The sequence continues at coordinate 896,776 of NW_025222233.1, forward strand.
AAAAAATTTTTTTAAATCTGATAATATTGTGATAATTGAAATATTACTTATATAATAATAAATTAAGATTAATATAATTCAATGCATGACTATACATATTTGCATAAAAGTAATATGTTACATAAAAGTCTTAGTGATAAAGTGATACAATTATTTTTTTAAAAATACAAAAATAAAATAATAATAAATAAATAATAAATAAAATAAAATAAATAAATAACAATGATTCATATTTATTGATTTTATTATTTTCTAAATTTTTGAAAATAGATAAAAGAATGTAAATGAAGAAGAAATTTGGAAACATATATTATATTTTTTTATATAAGTTCAATTTCTTTTCTCAAATTATAAAATTTAAAGTTTTTAAGTATTAATTTTCTTTTGAATCTCTTTAATAATAATAATAATATATTAACTTTTTTATAAATAAAAATTTTCTTTAATTAAATTTCTAAGTTTCAATTAATATATATACAATTGAAATTTTGATATTTAATAATATTCTAATAATTTTCATGCATCATTTAAATTTCAAAAATTGTATACAAAAAATTGTGTACAAAATATTATATTATATATTTCTTTATATTTACTTATATATATTTCAAGATTAATTCAAATAATAGATTTATGAAAAAAAGAATTGAATAAAAAAATAAAATAATTATTTTATGTGCAGCAAAATTATAACTTATTTCACATAGTATCTGTAAAATAGAAACGATAGTAAATATTTTTTTCTCGATAAATAATAACGGTACAAGATTTGATATTTGATATTATTAATGATTGCATAAAAAAACTTATAATTATATATACAAATTATTATTTTTATTTAAATAGGATAAAAATTTTCTTTTTTAACTGTGTTGAAGAAATAAAAATATATTTTGTTTTATATACATAATTAATTATAATTATTTACATCATTTTGTTTAATTAGCATAAATTTTAATATTTCAAAAATTATATTCATTATAATTAAATTATATGCAGTTATATGCATTTAAATTTATTTTTATGTAGGAAGAAACTGACTATCTTCTAACCAAATATGTCTACAAGTATACAAAGACTTTAGTGACCACACCTACGGTTTCCATAATATTTTTTTTTAATTAATGAAATCATATAAATATTTTCGATTAACTTATAAAACATTAATGTTTGATATGTTCAATAAAAAAATTTGTTTATATAAAATTTATTTAAAAATATTAAATGACATAGATATTACCAATAAATAATATACTTTTAGATATTTAAATTTTTAAATATTTTTATTTTTAAATATTAATCGTATCTTTTTTTTTAATTTGAAGAATTATTATAATTTTCAAAATAGTATAAGAAAAATATCTCAATGATTTTTATAATATTGTAGATTATATATATTGTTATAGATTTACTTGAAGTTTTATTCATGATAACTTCATTTTCAATTTATTCTAGAATCATTTCATTGATTCTAATTAGAGAAGATAAATAAAAATAAATTTTTAATTATCTAATTTCTATCTATTATAATATTAGTATTAATATTATTAATATTAATACAATTGTATGATATTTTATTGCAAAAATATAAAATTATTTAAATAAGAATATTATTCATTGTATTTAGACAACAAATGAAAGGAAAAAAGTCAAGAAGGAAAGGAAATGATGACGTTGTATATGTGTCAGTGGAACATCACGTGGATGCGTGAAATCGCAAGTCAATGACCTGATCAATAATCTGTTGATTCGAATAATATACACATCATATTATATATGAAAATAAAACAAAAACTTAAGTATAGTTTTCATTCAAAATCCAAATAATATTTTTTTAATATTTATTTAGCGAATATTAATTTAAAAAAAAAGTTCAAACAATACATTCTGAATATTTTATTAAAACAGATTGAAAAAATCAATTGTTGAAAAATAATGCTATTATTGCAAAAAATTATTTTCATTGAATATTTTAGATTCAAAAATATATACAATTTTATTTTATATTCCATATTATTTTCAAAATTTTTATATTGAATTTAATTTATTTTTTTTAAGTTATTGTAGTGCATGAAGTAAATAAATTCTTATAACAAAGTAATATGAAATAAATAGAGACTTACCAGGAACAACTTCACCATTGAACGTCATTTCTACGAGATGTACAACAGCTTCATGAGGTACAAATGATGCCAGAAATCGTTGACTACCCAATGCTCTAACAAAACTAGTTACATGACCACCATTTACAAGGATTTCTAGATTTCCAGATCCGGCATTGGATCCATCAACTATAAAATATTAAAAGCATACATTGATATAAGTTTGTTTTATTTTGAAACTTTTATTTTATAATAAAAACAATTTTATATACATACTTTCAAATTCTACTGGTTGATTGACAACGCCATTCGGAATGTTCCCAACTTGAATAGCATGAGCATTGTATGCTTGCGATCTGAAATGAAAAAGAATTCAATTTTAAATTTAAAATGACTATATTTTTGTTCATAACTTAAATAACCATGAACCTGAAAGGTGAGCCTTGAATATGTTGGCCATTTACTAAAATTTGAATAATATGTTCTCCAACTTCTTGAGCGGTTATTGAATACGTTAAACCTCGAAGAGTTGATTTTTGTACTGGAACTATTTTACCACTTGGACCTAAACTCGCATATAAATATATGATATAAATATATAAAAATATACAGTATATCACACTATTACGTAACACAATATTATGTAATATGAAAACTTACCACAAACATTAACAGTGATTTTATTCGTATCTATACTTTGATCGATTGTAAAGGTAGTCGGTTTATGAATCGGTAATGTCTCTAATGCACTTCCAGTTACAAATTCGTAATTCCTATCTTGTGTTGATGAACTAGAAATTACATTATTAATATACCGTTCATGAACTCCATCTGTGATATCCACGTTTTTATAATAATTATTATTTTTATTTTTAAGAATTCCATGCGTTTGCGTGCGAATATTGTGATTTTCATTGTTATATTTTTGAGATGTATTGTATTCTGAGGTTGAAACTTTCTGAACCAAATTGGAAGAACTATTATAGGTTTGCAAAATGTTTTTTGAACTATAATCTTGTTTATAATTGTTATTAAAATAATTTGAATTATTTTCAGCCATAGCAGAATTATTAGTTAAATTAGCAAGAGATTCTAAACTACCGTAAGATAGTAAAGATTTTGTTTTTTCTATAGCATCCCATGAATCTCTTCTAGATTTTCCACCAACCATCGAAGATACTCTAACATTACTACTGGTATCAACTGTTCCATTATCTGTAAAATCCTTTCTATTATAACTATTATCTCTGTCATTGTTTCTTGGACTGAAACTTCTATTGACAGGACTTTGTGTCGCGCTTCGATATGCCATTGAATTTCGATCTGGAGACCGAGATCTCTTTAAGGATCCCGAATTATAAATTTCACGTGATTCTTTAATAACTGGTGAATATCTTGAGCCATGTATTGGACTTGGATTTGGAGATCGAGATGTACTTGTATTGGATGTATAAATATCTTTCGATTCTTTCATAAAATTAGGACTTTGTGCAGTTGGAGATCTTGAATGATTGTATGTAGTAGAATAAATTTCTTTCGTATCTTTAACCATAGATGGACTATGAAGATTTCGTGAAATTGGACTATTACTGTGACTTGGAGATCGATTGATCGAAGTTGATGTATGATACGTCGAATTAGAATTTTCCAAATAATTCGATGTTTTATAAGTGGAGGTAGTTTGATGTACAGGAGAATATTCACGTATATGTTGAGTTGGGCTAGATAATTTATATGTAGTGGGAGAATAAGATTTCTGCTTGAGGAGAGGACTTGATCGATCGGTTTCCATTGAAACATTTAAATCATTCATTCGCCTTTCCAGCGAAGATAATTTCGTTTTATCAAAATTAGATTCTTTTGATTTTTTTGATCCTTTTTGAGTTCCCACTCGAATAGAAAATGGAGAACCTCTAACATCGGAACCATTAAAGTATATATAAATTCTATACTTTCCAGATTCTGATGGAATAAATGAAACTCGATATTGCATATGTCTAAAATTTTCCATTCTGAAAGGAATTGATTGTTTATCATGAACTAAATCTATTATTACGTCGCCAAGACCTCCAGTTCCTGTTGCATCGACAGTAAATGAAAATGGTTGTCCAGGTAAAGCACCCTCCGTTTCCAATAGCTATAAATATTTATCGAATATGATAGACATTTAAGGAAATAAATAAGAATATATATATATATATATATATAATAATTTATATACCTTTATTCCATTAGGATCAAATACAAAACATGTAAATGGGCCACCTTGTATATGATTTCCTTTATGAGTTATTGCAATACTCCATTCTCCCGTCTCATCAGGTTGAAAGGTTGCAGTGTGTACTCCATCGTTTTCTTTAACAGGACACAATAATGATCTTCCAGTAGGTGACCACGCAGTAACATCAATGCCATCATGACTAGTTCCTAAAAATATAATTTTATAAATATAAATAATTTTTTATTTATTTCAATATATATATATAATTATCATATAAGTGACTAGACATATTACCGTAACTATTGACTAGAACTTCAACAATAGATCCTATAGCACAAGGATCCATACCAGGTGATTTGATTTTGGTTAAGGGAGGTAAAACTCTGAAATAATAGGGACATCCATCTACTAATTCTCCGTCATTATATACCATTAACTGTAACGCAAACAATAACGAATTTTGTGTATCAATTTATTTAAATGAAATTTTCCATTCTGATATATATGCTATGCATAATGTATCTAAAATTGTAGAATTAAACCTTATGCATTCCAACTTCTATAGGTATAAAAGTTCCTTTTCCATGAACTCCATTCCATGTTAATCTACATTCTATCCGTCCGCTCGGACTTATTATCTCACCACGCACTTCTCTCGTATTTACTTCTTTGGTAAGAATTTCTAATTTGAAATGCGCCTAAATAATAAACAGAAATTTTGTTAATACATGTAGAATACTTTAAAAAATTAAGTGAACAAATAATTTCTTAATTGTTCATTATTCAACTAACCGGTTGTTGCACTCTTGCAGAAGTGCTATCAATATGAACAACAATTTGTTTGCTTGTTTGAGGGCGAGGCTTTACCCATTGAAAGCATGCTGCATATGCCATAACGCCTAAATGTTCTACATTTTGATCTGCCATATCTTTTGCTTTAAGAATAGGTTCCACACCTAATTTTTTTCCTCCATCAATACCTTTCAGAAAATACAAAATAAATAAAATTCTTTATTTTATATATTTTATATATATATATATATATATATATATATATATATGAGAGAAAAAAAATAATTTTATAAATTGATATTTAAATACAAAATATATGATAATAATGAATAATGATATCTAAATGCATATTATAATTACCCATTTGTATATTATGTTCCCACGTGGAAGGATCGATATCGATTTTATCATAAGCAGGAGCAGATCCTCCTAAATTCCTGACAATACTACATAAAGTTCTACCATCATTCCAGTCAGTCTGTAGAAAACGATTCAAACTTAATAGAAAGAATTTTTAATATGATCTCATATTAAGTAATCTCATGTAAAAAGAAGTAAGAAATATTTATTTACTGTAAAGTTTTGTACTGGATGATGAGATAATTGAGAATTAACCCATCGTAATGTTGCATGAAAACCTGGTGAACCTTCCTTCATGAAGTACGATAAGTAGGTCATTCCCGATAATTCATCCAAATATGGCGATGCAAGATATTCTGGTTCCAATACCATAGGTATATCGAATTCACGTTTTGAAATCTCCATAGCTTTTCGACAATTGTAAACGCTTGATATGAAATTTTTTATAGAATATTTAATTTTCAATTTGTGAAATGATTCTAAAAAGATCAAAATTTTCTGATTATACCTATCGTTTGGATCAAGCCGTCGCCAATGAGGAAATAGTCCTGGTTGACAATAATCAAGTAAGGCACTCAGATATACACCAGAATTCCAATCTGTGGTGAAATTGTTGACTCTACATTCTGGCAAAACTGTCTGTAAAATAAATTAAAATAAAATAATTCTTCTTAATTTATAAAATTTATATTTTATACATATTTTTTAAATATATGTATATATATTATAATTATATAAAATATATAATATAAATTTACGACATAGTAAGATTACTCATATAATTACGTATACTGACCTTGAGCCATGCCAGCATAAGTTTCCTTGGAGGGAACTTGGACTTGCCTATTTGGTACCTTACAATGAGTGACCATATCAGTCCAAGAATTAGTTTCAAATTACCATTGACAATGTCTACATTACCTATGAAGAAAAAGAATTTAAAGATAAAATATTTAAATTAATTATATTTTTCTGTCAATAAAGAAACATTGATTTATAGATTATAAAAAATTATAAAAGTTTCTTTGCATGCTAAATTTTATTGAACATTCGGATTTATTAAGAATTAAATTAATTGTTATTAAAATATATTAATTAAAATACAATAGAATAATTGTATAATAACTAGACTATGATCTCATAATCAGAATTCACAAAAAGGCAATGATTTCGGAATTTGATTTTTTGTAAAAAACATAAAAATTATATTATTTATTGTGAAAAATAATATTAATTAAAATAAATTTTACTATTATTGCTTTATTAAAATATTTAGGAATATAATTATAATCAGCTAAATTATTATCTAAAAATATAATCTAGAAATACTACTAGAAATATTATTAAATATAATGTATTATATTTAAATGAAATATTAATGATTAATTTAAAATAAGTTTATAATAACTTTAAAATAATATTAGCAACAATTTTCTATATTTATTATCATAATATGACTTATAATACATGAAAGATACATAATATATGTATGTATATATATATATATATATTTATTAAATAATTTTCTATATAAATATTGAACAAAATAATTTTGAATATTTTAATTGCTTAATATTTTATTGAAAAAAATATATTTTATACAATTTATGCATAAAATACATTTATAATATAATAATTAATTGAATCAATCAATAAATTATTATAATTATAAAAAAAATAAAAATAGCATAGTAATAAATCATTTATTAAATAAGATCCTTGAAAGTATTTATATATTTATATATAATTAATATTAATATTTATATATATTTATATATAAGCAAAATATAATAAATAATAATATTAATACAACGTACCGATATTAACAAGTTTTACACCGTCAGCTTCGATAGCTTGAAGGGCTGTTGAAACATTTTCTAAATGATGATGTTGATTTGCAGGTCTGGGATTCCATCGAGGTAAACGTCGTTTAGTAAGTACTTCAACGAGAGCACAAAGTCGTGTACCGTCCCGAAAATCTTCAACAAGATCGATCACAGGACTGTTTGCAGTATCAACCGCGTGTTTTAAGTGCTCGTTCACCCAATTTCGGAAAGTATTCGCTTGAATTTCCACCCATAGATCTTCGTGTCCTTTGATAGGCATTCCTTTCGCTGCTGTACCTTCAGCAGATCGAGCTACTAATCCCACCAATTCTTCCGGTCGTAATTGTTCGGTCGATTCCATTTTTGTTTCTATTTTGTAATATTATATGATATAAAATTTTTTCTTATTAGTGATATAATATTGGTAAATACTATTGATAGATAAAAAATATAACTCTGTTTAAATGAAATAATAATAATATCGAAATAATTAAATGATCTATAAATCAAGTGATCTAATGAATGATATATTATATGTATAATTAAGATAAAAGATCAATAAAACAATAAATTGCATATTATGATATTTCTTAAAAATAATGAGATTAATTTCTCACGTAAAAATTATTTATTTATGCTATTAAGAAAATTTTTTATGATGAAAGTGTTGATAATATTTAATAATTAATGGAATTTACATGTATACTTTACATCCCTTAAAATGGATAATTAACGTTCTGTTACTTTATTCGAATACATTAAATCTTTTACAGTTACAGTCAAGAGAAAGGAAACAAGAAAGCGTAGAAATAATATTGTAGTTCAACCATTCTCTTTTTATAATCTTATCTGCAAAAAATACAGACAATCAAATTATTACATCGTTAGGTTACCAATATGATATATTAATATAACATCAATTACACGTGTCACAAGAATTACTTCGTTACGTTACATTATGTTATGACATCACTATGTCTCAAAACCTTGTCCAACCAGTGAAGCTTGCGTAAGTGTGTAAAAATTTTTCACTGAAGTAAGCAAACTTTGATGGACAATGTTATTGATCACTATTTTTTATTATTTGATTTCATATTAATAGAAGAATTTAATTTAATTTAAGAATTTAATTTAAGAATTTAATTCTTTATATTAATCATATATTAATCATATAATATTCGATTTCAAAAGAAAAATATAACATAAATAAAACAAATAAAATTAAATTTATCGAATAATATATACACAAAATAAAATATTTAAAATAATTTTTAAATTTTTACTACAATAATTTTTATTCAAAAAGAAATGTTTAATAAATAAGAATCATTTGTATTTGATTGTATATAATGTTATAATTAGATATATATTAGAAATAATTAGATATATATTAGAAAAAATTAATTAAACATAAGAGTACAAGAACTATGATTTTTTTTTTATCATTTTTATGAAAAATATTAATAAAGTGTAAATAATAATATCAATATTACATATTTGTATCTATAAGAGAAATTCATTTTCCTTTGCACTTTCACTTTATTTATAATTTTTTTTATTATCGAATGCTTAAATATTTTAATCAAATAATATCTTATAACCAATCAAAATTATTATAAGATAATAAATTTTATTTTTAGAATATAAATTATAAATTTTATAAAAGAATTCATCGATTGGTCAATAGTCAATGATTTGACCAATCGGAATCTTCGTTGAAAGAGCGCGATTTGGGATAGGTTTATTCAAAGAATACACAAAAGTATAATTTCATATATCAATATGCAAAAAACTTGATTGTTAGAAATGACATTTAATTTTGTTGAAATAATTGTTTTAAAAACAAATTATTTTATATATTCACTCACACAACCAAAGATGTAAGAATGTTTGGTATGTGAACTGATATTTACGTCGTTGTTTTGCGAAGCAATCTCCTGAATATGGACTCTCAAGAAATCGTTTCTCCAATATTCCTTAGTTTACACGTTTTCCTTTCAAAGACCTGTTTCACTTGTTAACAAAACTAGAACGAATTTTAATGTGACAATATATTATCCAAGAAACGCCATTTTTGGACGTCGAAGATTTTTGAATCGTACTATTGTCGATGATTGTTGTTCGACGCGCGTGAGCTCACTGAACTAACATGAAAATCCCCTTCTTCTTCACAAGTCAACACAATCGCTTTCTGAAACCGTTGGAACACACAATTGTAATGAATACAAACATGTATCTATCTAATTTCGGACCCTACGCTTTATAATATACTTATAAAAATTAAATAACATATGTTAATTAAAACGAGAATATATTAAAAGAAAATATGTCATTTCTTTCCTAAAATAGCATAAATTAAAAGTAATTAAAAACAAAATTATTTAAACATTATATTCAAACACCTTATTTATTTTGGTTTAATACACTACTGAAATTCAGTAACTAGAATTACGCAAATTATTCCGCAAGGTGGTGGCACCTGTCGGATTGGAAATCGAATGGTAGCATATTTACAGGCGTATGGATAAATAATGTTTAGAATATATTCGTACATATATATATATATATATATATATATATGTATTTATTGTTATACAAGGATTTCTCTTTCAAAAATCTTTTAAATAATGCAATTAAAATAGCTATAAGTAATACAAAAAAAAGTAATTTCAATGATTGGAATTGAATGTGTTTCAATATTTCTTCATCGGGTATTGAAATCTCCAGGTATTTAATAAGCCATATTAACTCATATAGAATGTTAAGCTTAGTATGTTAATTAATTATATTGAACAATAATATCTTATTTTATTAAATGTATTTTATAATTAGAAATGTTTTAAATACATATCGATGAAAAATATGTTTATATAATTTAATAATGATTTATTAATTTTTGGGCTAATTTTCATAAAAAAAATATATTTATGCGCATATTATAAATATATATATATATTTATAATATAAAATATTTATTTTCCTTATAACAGTTTCTATTTATATATATAAAAATATAAAAATTCATATATATATATAAATATATGTATGATACATAAAATATTGTTTTTCATTTAACTAGCACCATCTTCTTGAAAAATCCTCAAATTTGATAAACGCTGACCGACAATAAAATAAACTTCTTAATGGTCTTTTACTAGTACTACCATCTTTTTGAGAAACATAAAATCTTCTTATATATAGTTATCGATAATAAGAAAGTTTCATTCTTTTCTGAAAAGATGGCACTACTATTCAAATAAATTCATATTAACAAATTCACATTATTGTCAATAAAAAAATAGCAGTTTTTATCGTAAAAAATAAATATCTTTAATTAAAGAATTAAGAAAATTTTTGAAAAAATTGTTTTAAACATAAAAAAGTAATAATTGCAAAAAATAATTATATAAATATAAAAATTTTATAAATAAATATAAATATATATATAAACTTTTATAAAAATTTTTATTTTTAAAAATATTTAAAAAACTGCTTATTTCCTAATAAATTATATGATTCTAATAAAAAATAAAAAATTTGTCATTAAAAAATTTTTGTTTAAATTTTGTATTAAGAAAAGAAAATTTTGTATTTGACAAAATATAGCATGTAGAAATTTGCTTACAATTTAACTTATTTTTTTTATATTTATCTTTTACATATTTTTACATACTATATTTTTAATTCAATACATTGACAGAAACTTTTATTTATCACTTTTTCATTATTTTATTTAAATCTAATTATTAAAATTAATTTTTTCTTTTACACATTTACTTTTGTAAGATATTAATTTTAAAAATAACAAAAAATATATCTACATAGAATAAATAGCAAGTAACAAGAGATAAGAATTGACTATTAGCGCCTCTTCTTGAATCCCAATATCTCTAAAATAAGACAAAGTAAGAATTGAGGATCAACTTCATTTCTTATATTTTTAAAAATATTTTTAAAAATATATCTGGCACTGAAAACAATTAATTTCTATCCTATCTTTATCCTATCATCTCTATTCTTCTCTTCCTATTTGCTATCCTTTCTGCATATATTTCATTTTTTGGTATTTTCTTGAATTTTTATCTTACACCTGTCTTTTTCCCACTATTTTCTACTCTTGCTATATTTGATTTATAAAATTTATAAGATCTCAAGAAATGATTTCGATATCTGACTAATTTCTAATTTTCAAGGTAGTCAAAAATTTAAGAATGCAATTCAATATAATAAGAATATTTATGAAAAAATATATTAAAAAGTTATTTTTAAAATTATTTTTAAAATCAATTAATTTTTTTAATTTTTGATTGAATTAAATATAATTTTTATTCATCGTTCTAAATCGTAAAAAACATATCAAACATTTAATTTTTTATGTGATCGGTAAAATATGAAATACAAAATTTCATTAAATATTAGACTTATCTTATATGTCATCTTCGATATATACATATTATGTATATCGCTTGTTCTTTAATTCTCAAAACAAAATTCGGATTATAATGAATATTTCAAGCATTATCTCAGATGTTATTTTATTTACTATGAATTCATGTTGATAAATAAGGACTTCAAAAATACATTTTTGCATATAGATTTAATAAAATATAAATGAATATATTATGAAAAATTCTGTATAAGCTTTGGCAGGGCGCCGGCGCCGCTCTATAAATAGTGCGTAGTACAACGCCAACCGCCGGTTGCGGCTTGTGAACAAAGTAAAAGGAAAGCCAGCCATCGCGTGTGCACAACCGTAGTATTGTAGTTACCGTGAGACATTTCGTAGTTGTATGCTATCTATGCACAAAATTGAATTCATTTTTTCGTAATAATTAATTTGATAAGTTTATCGCGCCAAGTTTGTTGTGAATAAATTAATCATATTATATCAAAAAGATTACTATCCAAAGATTACAAATCCTTATCAAGAATTATTTAATTTGATTCTATGTAAGATATTTTCTACATTTTGAAAATGTTACAATTATATGTGTATTCATTATGCGATATGCAGCATGTTCGTTGACGCAATGGCATATATTAAGATGTGAATTTATTTGTGATTGCGTCAGCTGATCGACAACCTATCAAGTAAATTAGGTGATTATATAAATTTTAGTTTTAATCATGGTCTTGTATTGCAAAAATATTATTTAGCATTCCTCTATGGTAATACTCCCGGCTAAATTTTTCTTTAAGAGAAACTAATTATACTATCTTCGCGACGAAAGATTACTAACCATACTACCCTTTCTACCAGGCGCACAAGCAGTTTAAGGTCCATATGGGAATCTTGATGGAATTTTATATATTTTTCATTGGCTAAAATTGACTAATGCTTTACAAAAACCGATCAAATATTTAATATTTTAACGTTTACGGTTTGAAATGAACCGGGAAAAGTATCAGGTAAATTAATTAATGACCTATTCATATGTATCTATATATTAATGTTAATATGACGTTTTACAATTTATAAATTTTTAAAAACAATAAAAATAATATATATAAAAAAAATTTATTTATGAGAATTATATCGTATTTTTACATAAAGTTTTATTTCATAATTATTGTAACATTTATGCTACACATATAGTATGTATATTTAAAGATTAATTGGAAGTTCCATTTTACAAGGAATACAACGAGTATTTTTAAGCGAGGAACCAAGGATATCGAGTTACATGGCGCGTGAAACCTTGTTTCATTTTATAACCATGGAATATTTATTTTTACGCGACATTTCGCGCGTAAACATATGTACGTATGCTCTATCGGTGATTCGGTAGATCTATCGCGCTTGTTTTAAACTGTACTACTTGCGTTTCTTCGAAAGAATATATTTGCAATTATACTAATATATAATAATATATATTGTAATAATATACTTAATACACAGATTAAAGAATAATGAATATATATACTGAATAATTTAATTAAATTTTAAATAAAATAACTTATATAAAATTGAAATAGAGTCAAATAATAAGATACGATTTAGTATCATATATAATTAATATTTAATTCTTAACTTAGCTATATTGATTCATTTTAAGAAATTTACTGTAAATTTACTAGATATGTACATAGTTTGATATAAAAGAAATTGATTATTAGAATTAATTGTAATCAGATTTATTTTTCTTATTTTAATAATTTTTTACATAGCTAAGCTATATAATGCTAATTATACTATAAATAACAAAATGTTTATTTTATTGAAACAATTACTGGAATTTGTAAGGAAAATTTTAGTTAACAATAGTTAGTGAAATACTATTATAATTGCATGATTCGAAAAATATATGCATTAAATATTTTAGCTATCTAAACATAATATTCAGAGTGCAAGATTCGCTTAAAAATACAAATATACATTAATTAAACAAATTGATCCGACTAGCAACTGAGATTAGCAACATTACTAATTTTCATTGAGATTTTTATTGAATTTTTTTTAATTTTTATATAAATAATTCGAATGTATATGATAGATCGAATGTCGTTATATTTGATGTTTAGATCTGCAATTAGAATGGCTTTAGTAATGTTACCTTGTGACTTACCATGGTGGCCGGCTGTGGTAAAGCAACTAGAGCGAGCGGCAGCTGCAAGAAATTCCGAAGATCTCGTGGAAGCGATGCAAAGACTACATGACATGTGCAAGTAAGTGTATTATGATTAAAGCTACTTTAATAAACAACACGCATATTTGATTTTCAATTTGGCAACGCAAATATATATGTATATTTCGAAATGATATGATTGCTTCGTCTCGCGGAGATATTAACGAACTCGATTTTTTTGCTACATGCTGTTATAAAGATACGAGGAACAATGCATACTGAAAAGGTATATGACCAAAGTATTTCTAAATATCCATAAAAGATGTACCCAAATTTTCTTAAGTACACCGTTCTTTGTACAAAAATTACCCATATATTGAATGTTCTTTGTATAATTGTTACGTGTTTTTTATACGTTTTCTAGACAATCTTAATAATTTTGTTTTAAAATTTTATTTTTATTTTACAGCATAAGTCTTGATCCTGAAGAGGACATACAAGATCCTGAATTATTTTCTGGATTAGCAACTTTTCTTGATACCGATCTTGATTCTACTGAACAGGATCAAATTTTTGTAAATACAATACCACGAATGGTAGAAAGAGCAAAAGCTTTAAGATCCTGTAAACCTCCACAAGGTTTACACTTCAGTCTTCAACAACAAGGTAATTTAAATTAATTTCATATAAAATGATTGCTATTACAATTAGATATAAAAGGAAACAACATATTATGTATCTATGCTATAGGGGATTGCGTCGAGTACAGTTATGCTTTCATTTCATCTTTAATTGCGAACGCGTTCTTCTCCACGTATCCAAAAAGAACCGCGAAGACGCACCCAACTTTACGGGACTTCAATTTCACAAATTTTTTCAAACATCTTCATAAGTAAGGATTAAATTAAAAATATTAAATAGAAGATATTTAAATTTAAGGGTGAGAAAATTTAAAAAAGATGAAAAGAAATTATAAACTAATTTTATATTGTTTTTCAGTAATGGTCAAAAAGCTAAGCTAAGAAGCATATTCCGTTATTACGATTATCTTGATACCGAGAATGCGTTAGATGGAAAACTAATAATTTCTAGACAGGTATTGTATATGATATTACATATTAATGAAAAAAATCTCATAATGTTAAAATAAATATAACATTTTTAGGTAATGACATCGAAACAATGGTTAACTATTGAAGATTGGTTGGAAAGTAACGTTCCTTTATGCCCGTTGATGATACGCCATGAAGGTCGCCTAGACAGAATAGAACCAGAAACTAAAGTTTTGCGAGTTTGCTTTGCAAGTGCTAAATTTGGTGGCGGTGTACTCGATGGTGATGTTACGCAAGAAACTGTACATGTAAATAATTAAAGACGTGAGAAAAATAATTTTGACCTGAGTTAATCATAGTTTTCTCTAAAAAAAAAAAAGAATGGAAGACAGAAAAAAATAAACTAAAAATAAAAAATTAGAAATTCTTTTTGAAATAAAAATCAACGAACAATTAATTTAATTCTTAGATAGTAACACATCCCGAAATGCTTGTGGCAATATTGTCCGTTGAGGCTTTAGAAGATAACGAAGTTCTAATTGTTGAAGGAGTTAGACATATATCTAGAATAAATGATCCTCGTAACAGAGCCATATTTGAAGCTTTAGCGAAACCAAATATTGTTAGTATATTATATCATTCTTCTGAATTTGATATGCAGTTCAATTAATATTTTTGTTTACGAGATTTTTCTGTTATTTTTATATAGGTAACGATATGCTGTATCGATCCTGAAGATTATTCACAGTTACCTTTATCACAATTTGAAGAAGATAATATATTACGAGAAATGAATAAATCTCTACTTGGTTTCCGACAAAGACATATACCGAGTAGTCCAACTGATCCTGTAAAATCAGAATCAGATATAGATATTACAGTAGGTTCTCGAAGATTATCACCAATTGGAGAAAGTTTTAGTAGCACTCCTTCAGAAATAGAAGGTGATGATAAAGTATTGTCAATAAATAATAATTATATATATCAATAAATAATAATATTAAAGGAAGTATAACAGGAAAGTTATTAAACATAATTAATAATCATAGAACTATAATCTATATTTTTTTTTAGCAAAATCTGCATTACATGAACACAAATATGATATTTTAACAGAAATTCGTAGTAAACCAAATGGCAAATCTACAAGACCATCTAGTCCTCATAAAATATATAATGATACTAATTATACAAACAAAAGAAATCGATTTATTGTTCTTGGATCTAGTGGAGAAGTTCTACCAGTTACACGAAAATCACTTGGTCAAATGTCGGTTTATAGTAGTTGTAATAGTCAAAGTACAGATAGTTTTCATAGTGCAAAAGATACTATAGATGAAGATTTGGGTATGTATATATATAATTTTTTATTATATAAAACATGAAATTTATTATTATTTATTATAATGTATAGAAGAAGAAGAACAAAAATTAAATAAACGCTACAGTACTCAGTTAGATACCCAAGAGCGAAGAGGTACTTTCGCTCAACGTTTAAGAGAAGCTTTAAAACGGGAAAATACAGCTACTGGAGCCACATCAGTGAATACTTCATTTGGAGAGAGTAGTTATGCAGTAGGAATAAGCGTATCTGGAAGTCATGTTTGTGATCAAGACATCAAGTACGAAAATTTATTTAAACTTGATATTTACATTCACAAATTTATTTTAATTATATAAAATCATATAGAGTAAAAAGAGGAGGTTCAAGAGGTTTTGTTTTACGAGATGAAACAGTAGATGAAGATTTTTTGAAAGAATCTTTAGAAGCTGAACAAAAATGGTTAGGCAGATTTCGGCAAAATCAACCTATGTTACAAAGAAAAGATACAAGTGCTAGCAGTAGATATAGCTTTAGCACTGAATATAACTCCGGTAAGTATAAAACTGTTTTATTTTTATTTATTATTTAAACGCGATTAAATCTTATATAAAATTTTAAAAATAAGAAAACTGATTTATTATTTTATTTTAAGATTTTTGCTCGGAGCTTGAAGAAGTTTATGAACAACTGGCTAAATGGTTAGAAGATCCTATAGCAAATGATGAATCTCGCGAATTAGATGCGAGAGATAGAGCTGTAGTTCAATTTGCAGGTTCATTATTGAAAAGAGCTCTTAGTGAATCATTTGCTGGTGTTCCAGTTCAAGAAGGTGAACCACAACCTTTTATTGATTCTACTGATGTAAATCAAAGTCATAAATTAGCTTTGGCTGTAAGAAGTTTGAGTTTAGAGCTAGCCCGTCAGAAAAATAGGAGACAACAATCAGTAAGAAATAAAATGCTTTTTTTTTTCAGTTATTTAATTTTAAATTATTTGATTTTTAAACAAAACAATAATAATATACAAACAAAATGCAATAAAAAATTTTATGATGGATTGTTAATAATTTATAAATTATAAACATTGATAATTTTTAAATCATTACATTGATAAAGAATGAGAGACAAACTAAAGCCTAATATTAGATTATAATTTTTCATACATAGCCAAATCTCATCAATTCATTACACTATACAGGTACCTGTGTCTGAAGATATAGAATATTATGAAGATGCTTTAAATAATCATACTATGTCAAAAGAGATAAAGGATATTCAGCGTAAAAAACTTAGAACAATAACATTTACATCTGAAGTTTTTCAAACATTGGTTGATGATGAAACTACTGTATATTTGTCTAATCCTGTTTCTTTAACTACATCTGGATCCGTAAAAGGAAAAAATACAACAAAATCTTTTAATATCAAAAATGATAAAATTATACAACAATTAGAATCGCATATAACATTTAATGTGAGCAAATTTATGTTATATGAATATCTTAATTCTGCTTTATGTAATGCATGGTACCAATTAATTCTTTTACTATAATAACTTGCATGACAGATTATAAATATGTGATTTTTTTATGATTTAACTTAAAATAATTATAATTAATAATAGTAATATATAATTTAATTGCAATAATTTTTAATAACCAATGATTTGTCTCTCATTCTATCTGATAACATTTTATAAATATCTCTTACTCGTATATTTATAATATAATTTATAATTAATATAACTTCTTATATCTTTTACAATAACATTTTGTTTAAAATTCAATAATTTTGCGTGATTGAATTGAATATTTTAAAATGATTCATACAATTTTAAGTTTGCTAACATAATTTTTTAGATACCAAGAGATGGTAGTCCACAAACAGGTGGATTATTATCTATTGCTACAGGTAATTGGGGATGTGGATCTCGTTTAAAAGGAGATCCACAATTGAAGCTTGTTATTCAGTGGCTTGCTGCTTCTTTGGCAGGAGTGCCAAAATTAATATATTACACCACAGGAAATCCCAGTTTGTCAAAGGTAATAAATATAACATAATTGTGTGTGTGCGCGCGCGCGCGTGCGTGCGCGTGCGCGTTATTTTTTATACAATTTTAGTTTTTTAATTTTATTAATTTTATTTTTTTTTAATTTTAGTTAGATACTGTAAGTAGAGTTCTCATGGATAGACATTGGTCAGTTGGTGATTTAGCTGCGGCAACATTAAGATTTGCATTACACATTATTGAAGAAAGAACAGAAGGAAGAAATACTCTTTTTGAAGAAATAATTGGTATGGATAAACCAAGTCCTTAGCCCGATTCAATGCTGTCAGTTTTGGTAGATATACTTGCTACTATGATTGAAGACAGCCTATTAAATACTTGAAGATAATACCAAAATAGTACAACAAATAAGTGTGTGTCTTTTGCAATTTTTGAAAGTAAAATGTATTTCAGAAATCATTTGTAAGAAATCTTACAGTGAGAAAAAATTTTAATTTTTTAAGATTTATATAAATCAGAAGAAAGAAGAAGAATCAGAAAAAGAAAACATGAATTTTGTGAATTAAACATTTCATATCAATATCAAATACATTCGCACAACTTACAACGTACAAAGATAAAAATTGAAAATTTCGTATACATTTTAGAAAATATTATATTACATATTATATAAATAACATGAAATATTCTTTGCAACATAAATAACACAATTATTTAGTGAAATTACATAAAAAATTTCACTAAAATAAAATTTGTCCAAGTTCAATTATTCTAGTCATATGAAAAGTCAATTCTGTTTTATGTTTACAAATAATACATAAGATATATAACTTAATATAGTTATTTGCAATAATTAACGAGGCACAATATACTATACTATATTTTGTACAGTATAATATTTATAAGTCGTTATATATATTAAGTAAAAATATGTAATACTCAAATAGATTTTTAGATAAAAACTATAGTCGTATTTTATAGGCCGCTTTTTTATATTTGAATATAATTTATACAAAATAGATTACATAAACTATAAAAATTAAATATGTAAGAAGAAAGGAACGTGGCCTCTGAAAATATAAATATAAAATATATATACATACTATGAGATGTCTTCCATAAAAAAAACATAATAATAATCTGTATCAGCCATTTGTAAGTACATTCTCGATGTACGTTTCACTTTAAAAAATATCATATAGAATGTGTTTCAAAATTTTCTTTGTATGTATGTTATCTCTTTGTATATTTAAAAAAAATACGAAGCACATATTAAAAGATTTATATAATGAAATAGATATATAAAATTTAATTTATCCTTATAAATTGAAACCAAATATTGCAATATTTATTTTATTTTTATATTTATTTTTATGAGGTACAATATCTATTACAACATTTGATTTATTAACCAAATTTACTGCATTGAATTTCTGAAATTCCAGAAGTATTCATTATAATTTTTAGAGTAAAAAAGGTACAAGTATAAAAAAACAATGAATTTCTATTTACTCATTACAAAAAAAGGCTTCGCAAACGACGACCAACACCTTGCCTATCATACAAAATATTGAATTTATTAACAAATTGATTTATATTGTTGCAACCTTTTGTTATAATACCGAGATACGTCATCAAGCCAAAATCATTACATTGCTAAAAAATATAAATAATATATTAAATATGTAAGTAAATTGTTTTTTTGATGATATTGTAACAAATACTTACATTATAAAAATCTGCTTTGAATTTAGGATTATTTAAAACTGGTAATCTGTGTCCTAAAGAACAAGCTGCTCTTAAAACTTCGTGATTTCCTTTCAATTCTCCATTCTGTACAGCTTGTACATATTTTAGAACTAATTTTACTCTTGAATGTAACATTTTTATAGCACTATGTTGTGCAGTGAGATGTTCAGCAACTATTACAAATTACTAATGAAATGTCATTTTATTTTTATAATTATAAATTAATATAATATGAAGTTACCTAATGAACTCTCTCCTTGATCATTACTACACATTCTTGCTACATGATCTACTCCAATTCTTTCTGCTTCTTCTGTTGCTAATGTATAAGTCAATGGAACAAACAACATTGTAGCTTCTCCATTTACTAAATCAATTACTGATTCATACATAGAAACAGAAAGTTGCTAAAAAATGTAATGTGTCATTAAATATAATACATATATAAAATTAATAATAAAAGCAAATACATACATCAGTATTTTTTGGTCTTGGATCAAGTTTTAATAGCACAGGACTCTCGTTAATTTCACAAAGTTGTTTATGTACTGTAATATCTCTTTCATTAGGCATGTCACCTGTAGTATACCATCCAAGAAAATCCATTTCACTAAAAACTTGCTTAAATTGTTCTTCTTTAGTATTATAATAGTCTCTATCAATTATCACATCATCTTTAATACATGTAAACATTAATTCAAAAGAATTCATAATTTCTATGTTGCGTCCTTTCTGTTTGCCAATTAATGCTCCATATACTAAAATATTAAATTATGAAGAACATAAATAATTAAGCAAAAAATGAAAAATATGCAATATATATATACCTAATTGATCTGTTCCTTCTTGGGCACGAAGTCTAGTCCAATGTTCACTAACATTCATTATAACAAGAGGATGAAGACTAATAGAAACAGAACCAACAGTACCTGAAGATGCCATTACTTTTATAGCACTAGGAGTATTTGTTGACATAGTATTATTTTTTCCAGAAGTATCATCATCAACTTCCATTGGTGTATCCGTTGAAGCCGTTGCATTATTTTCATCAACTTCCATATTTAATTTCTATTTCTATTTGTTTATATTATTTACAATATATGTAAAATTATTAATTAATATTCTACAGAATAATTTGTAGATTATATAAATTTTATTACAATACCTAATATTTTATTTAAATAAATCTCTTTCTATATTGATAATATATCAATAAATATAATTAAATAATATTTCTTGTTTAAATAATATCAGCTGTACAATATAAAATCACTAATTCAATCATATGTTTTTTTACAATTATATTTTATTATGCATTTGACATTGTCAAATTTAGATGTGCATATATAAGTAACAGATAGTGCACAATATATTTTGAAATATACTTACGAAATATTATTTTATGATATAAATTATTTTAAATCTAGATAAAGTATAACCAATCTGGAATTAGCAATTACATTGTACATACTAGAAGTTGCACCAAAAAATGTACTAGGATGAAAATTTTTTATATATATAGGGTGATTAAAAAAAAGAATTATAAATTCTAGAGTAAATAATATTTACTAAAAAATAATAAACATAGTTCGAAAAATAAATATTTTCAAAGTTATAAACAATTTTTTATTTTCATTAAAGAGAATAATTTTTTAAGTAATTTTGAAAAATATATAATATGAAGGATTAAGCATGAGTGGAAATTCGAAGAGTTATGAACCAATCATTTTTATTATCTTGTGTATTATATTTATTGAAAATACCAGAAATGAATAAATTAACTTACTAAAGTTCGTGATAAATGTTGACTTTAGCTATTGACAGACGAAATTAAAATCGAAATGTTGCGCAAAATACGTTGATGCTTATCATAATTTTTTTATCAATTGTTTATTTTTTTAAAAATGTCTGTATTTATGATTTTTAATCTTAATAATAATTTATGTTTATTATTGCATAATTTATATTGTTTATTGACATAAATAAATAATTCCATAAAAATTTTATAATATAAAGAAAAATAGTTATTTCATATTTTGGAATTATGAATTTGACCTTAATTCCCCTAGATTTCGATCACGTGGTTTTGTTTATTTCCAATTATGTGCCATAGTGAATATAATATACATAGATATATTATCAAATATAATGGAATTTTAAAAAAAAAAATAAATTCAAAATTATTAAAATAATTAATTATTATTGATATGAAAAAAAATAAAATTATATAAATATATTAAAATATATAATTAAAATAAATTAATAATTGATTGATTATAATGATATCACAAGACACAAATTTCTATGCTAGCCAATGTAAACTAGATTATACATACTAAATGTATGTAAGTACAATTCAAGTAGTCATATTTTTCTAGATTCAATGCAAAGCATATTGAAATGTTATAATTTCGTTGTTTATTTATGTCAGTTTATTTTAAATTAATTATATTATTGAAATTGATACATCATAACAAATCTTCGATATACAATATTTCGTCGACTTAGTAAGTGATTATATTGATTAAACAATTTATCTTAAAAAGTTTTAGGTTAAGTAGAATGAATCTTTGTTAAAGGGCGCAGTTGATTACAAATGTTCAAAAATTTATAAGTTTTTTATTGAAACTTTAAAAAGATTTAAACTTAAAATATTTATTTCACTTCAAGTGCCATTCTTCATTATTTTACAATATTATATTCTTTCTTTTAATTATATTTATAATTTTGATAATACAAAACAAATCAACTGTACTCTGGCAAGAGAAAAATTAGCATATGTAATGATATTACATAAAAATTTTTAGTTTAATATTTGAGGATAAAGAAGTATTATGCAGAATTAAAGCTATTGAGTGCTTTTACATAAAATTTGATTGTATTGTTGATGTCTCAGTATAATGGAAAAATTGATAGGAATTCATCAATTAAAAGATATACTTAAAAATTTTCCAAGAAATATAAAGTTTTGTTTTGCATATGGATCTGCAGCATTTAAACAATTAAACAATGAATCTAACAATATGGTGGATCTTATATTTGTTGTTCGTAATGTAAACCAATGGCATGCTGAAAATTTAAAACTTAATCCTAAACATTATGCTCAACCATTAAGATTTCTTGGACATAAAGCAATTACTAATGTACAAGAAAAATGGGGTGCTAAAGTATATTATAATACATTAGTTAAAATGAAAGAAGGATATACTATCAAATATGGTGTTGTTTCTGAAGTGTCATTAGTAGAAGATTTATTAGATTGGACTGATATATATTTAGCCGGAAGATTACATAAACCAGTTAAAATACTTATGGAACCAAATGAATATTCTCAATTAACTACTGCTTTAGTGCAAAATTTACATTCAGCTGTACATGCAGCTTTATTATTACTTCCACAGCATTTTACAGAAATTGATTTTTATAAAACTATCACTGGCTTATCTTATAATGGTGATTTTCGAATGACTTTTGGTGAAAATAAAGAAAAAATTAATAATATTGTTCTGCCTCAGTTGACATACTTTAAACAATTATATAGTCCAATTTTACAACATTTTGAAAATTATGTTGATATTCCAAAATCTGACAAAATGGCTGTCATATGCCATCAAGATATAAGTCCTGCAACAAAAATACATCATTTAAATCAATTACCAAGAATACCACAAGTTAATCTTGTTAGAGCATGGTCTCAAGGTCCAAGATCAAAAGATACTGAAGATTGTTTACGTGCAATAGCTTATGATCCTGATTGTGGAGAAATATTGGAAGAATGTTTAAAAGAAATTATATGGAGATCTAGTATTTCTCAAAGTCTAAAAGGAATTGCAACTGCTGGATTTGTGAAATCTATTCAATACAGTACAACAAAAATAATGAAGATGTTACAAACAAGCCCACAGATAACTTCCCTTCCAAAACTAGAATCAAGTCAAAGTAAAGTTGAAAGAATAATGGAAAGTGTGAAGAACGAAACTCAATCAAAGGAAACAGATAAACGCGTAGAATAGTAATTATCATACTCATACTTTAATTCTGTCATATGTACTATGTTTTATACAAATGTGTTTTAAATAAAGTTGTTATTTAGTTAAATTATAATTATTTATTCTAGGTATTATTTACCTTAATTTTTAAAAATATTTTTATGAAATATTGTCCCATTCTGTTAAATAAAATAATTAGAATGCATACTTTATATATGGTATGTGTGTGTGTGTGTGTGTGTGTGTGTGTGTGTGTGTGTGTGTGTGCGCGCGCGCGCGCGTGTATATACATATGCGCTTGCTTATGTGTGTGCGTGTATATGTTATATTATTTTTATAGACATATAAGGAATTAAATTTATGCTTTCAGTAATTAACTATGACCACAATGGATTCTGATTCTGAGAGTCAAGACAGTGATGATGGACGGCGATTTCGTTTTGAAGCCACTCGTAAAGATAATGTACAAATGGATACAAAGATGAGAAAATTATCGACTTTAAAATCACAACAAGAATCTTGTTATAGTAATACAGAGCATAAAAATAAAAAAGATAAATTTAAACATAACTATAATAAAGAAGAACATAAACATTCAAAAGAATTGAATAATGATAATAGAGATTCTAAATATTCTACTAAATATTTAAAAAATGAGACAAAAAATTCAAGACGTGAAAATAATAAAGATTATAAAAATTTAAAAGATATTAGTTTAGATACTAAAAATATTCCATTATCTTCGAAACACAAAACAAAAGAGACAAAGAAACACAAAAGTCAAGA
Source organism: Apis laboriosa (assembly GCF_014066325.1). Classification (NCBI taxonomy): domain Eukaryota; kingdom Metazoa; phylum Arthropoda; class Insecta; order Hymenoptera; family Apidae; genus Apis; species Apis laboriosa. Next base: position 921,550 of record NW_025222233.1, read on the forward strand.
TCGAAATCTAAATAATAAATCTCAAGAACGATGTCATAGCAAAAATGAAAATGATAGATCACAAAATGGCAAACATAAAAATAAATGTCATGAAAAATATAATAAACATCATACTTGTGATAGAAATCGTGATAAAAGTAATCAGACATGTAAAATGAGATTCGAAGATAGTAAGTTTCGAGAAGAATTTGAAAAATATAATATTCATAAAAAAATATCAGTGAAAGAAGATGAAAAAAAATTTTTATCCAAAAATATAAAACAAGATTATTGCAATAATGAATCATTAACAAAAAGAGAAATACAAAAAGTGGAAAGTCAAGAATATAATGAATTAAATTTATCTGAATTTAACATTCTATCAAAGAAAGGTGAAAATATAACTCATATTTCAAATGTAAAAAATAAAAATTCATTATTACAATTACATGATAAGAATTCAAAGAAAAGATATTTTAATAATGAACATAATGATTCATCAAAAAAAGATATGATAGAAATTGAAGCTATGGAGAAATTACCAAAGGTAAATGCAAGGAAGAATGATTTATTTTATGGTTCCAGTAATAATAATTCTGGTACCATTTCAGATATCTCATTAAATCCTACATCACCTATATTGATGGAATCGAGGAAAAATATAATTGATTTAAATAATAGGGAAGTAATATGTACTTCACTGGAAGAAAATAACATATACATCACTGAACCAACTTCCTTGCATCTCAATAATTGCAATTCTGTAAAAGTAATAGATATTAATGAGAAAATTACAACATACGGGCCGGCTTTACCGCCGCAATTAAAAACTGATCCTTCCAATAATATGGAATCAAATAAAGATTTTATAGGACCTTGTTTACCAAAAAATAATGCACGAAATATAAATGAAAAAATAGAAAAAGATACAGTAAATAATATCAGTCGAGATAATATAATACAAGATGATGTTTCATATTTGGATATTTTCGGTCCAGCATTACCACCACATTTGCTAAAGCAGAAATATAATGATGATATGAATACAAAAATAATAGGTCCTATTCTTCCAAATACTGCAATGTTATTTCATAATTATGAAATAAATCAAATAGAATCTGAAGATGAAGATGGTATAGGCCCATTGCCTGCTAATCATCCAGCATTAGAAAATAATTTTGTATATAAACAATTAGAACAAAGAGCTCAACAAATTAAAAATGAACAGAAAGATGAGGTAAAATAAATTATCTTAATGTTAATATTCACTATAATAAAAATATTTAAAGATTGAAATATTTTAGGATTATGGTATATTAAATCAACGGGAAGAATGGATGACTGAGTTACCACCAAGTCAAATCAATAATTTAGGATTAACATCACGAAAATTTCGAATGAGAGCAGGTCCAGATATGTCTGATAGATCATGTTGGACAGATACTCCTGCAAAAAAAACTGAAAAACGAAAACGAGTAAATACATTACCATTATGTAAATTACTAAAGGAATTGCTAAATATAAATTAATGTTATATTTTATATTATAATGTTAAATATTTATTTTTATTTTAGGAAGAAGAAAAATTATATAATGACAGGACATTAATTACAAACTTATCTATTGAAAATGATGAAATTGATTATCAAAGAAATAGAAAATGTGAAAAATCACTTTTAGAAATACATCAAGATAAACTCCGAAAGAAAAAATTGGTATTTATTTATTTAATAAAATTTTATTTATTTTTTTTTTTTTTACATATTTTTTGTATATAATATTTTAATAACAATTTTAGAAAGAAGAAAAAAAAACTGGGCAAACAATTAGAAGACCATTTGACAGAGATATTGACTTACGAATTAATCGATTTAATCAGAATAAAAAAAATGCTATTATTAATAAAGCACAAAATCTAAATGAAAGATTTTCCCTTGGAAAATTATGATGGGATCAAAGTAAATATATTTCTTTCTTTTTTGCTTATTTAATTATTAAAACATTATAGAAAGTAAATGAATTTGATGCGATGTAAATTTAATATTTCTTTCAATGTAAACGATTTTGCCAATGAGTGTCTTCAATATATATTTTTATTTAATATATTTTGATATATAATCTGAATTCTTGTTTTTTTTTTTTTTTAATTAATTTTTGTTCATATTATTCAATATTTTATCATTCTTATATTTAATTGTAATTTATAAATAATATTAATGTTGAAGATATTAAATCAAAATTAATATTAATTAATATAAATATTAGTTTATAAAATATAATCTTTTTGAAGTCACTCAGGTAAAATATGTAATATATCATGATATATATTCAATAATTATTTCTTGAATAATTTCTATTGATTTTAGAAATAATAAATCATGTCAATTTAAATTTCATTGTATTATGTATTATTGAATATTAAAGATTATATATGTGTATGCGCATAATATTTTAATATAAAATGTAATAAGTTAGTAAGTAAAGAGATTGTAAGTATAAGTATAAATTTTCTTCAAAAAGAAAAATATTTTTTCTTAATTGATTTTACTATGCAATTAATTTTACCTGTGATTATTTAAGTTATTTTGATGTAATACATATCTTGTCTAATGTAACAATTATATAAGAACAAATATACTTTAAATATACTTTATATGAAAATCATATTATATGTTTAATTTATTCAATGCATATAATTGTTTCATTTTTAAATAAAATAACATATATATTTTATCTAAATACATCAACAAAAGTAAACAAAGTATCTAGCAAATAGAAAAAATCGATATATAAAACATTTTTATATATATATTTACATAACATTTTCAATATATTTAATATTTAATATTATAAAATTTAATATTATAAATAAATACAATATTAAATATTAATATTTTTTTGATAAATCAAATAATAATAAATCAAGTAATAATGAAAATTTTAAGAAAAATTTAATCTAGAATTTAATTGAAAAAATATTAATTATATGATGTAAAAATTAATAAATTATAAATTGACATTTACTTAAATTTAAATTTAACATTTGCATTGCGCGGTAATATACATACGTCCGGCATGGCACTATCAGATTGTTCCACAAGAAAATAGAGGAAAAAATATATGTATGATATCCGCGTGACTCCAGGGATCAAGTTACAGTTTTTTTTTATATTAAAAAAATTATTGTTTAAATTGTTTTCGCATTATACATATATATATATATATATACATATAACTTCAAATTACTTTTATTGAAATAATTATGAATAAGTGATTCATTTGTAAAATTAAATTTTTGACATTTACTTGCAAATTTTACTCAATGGATTCACGTCGCAGTCAATTTAGTATCGCCGTAAGGATTTTATATTTTTACCGATGTGTTATATTCAAAACGTTTTATAATATTATAACCTGAAATTTGTAGAAAACGAATTAAAGAAGATACAAATGAAGAGCAATGTGTAAACGGTATACATCTTACTGCACATTCATATTATCTACAATATTACGTGTGTAAATGCATATATATGCACATACGACCGATTCAACGTCTCCTGTGTGTCTTACTTAACGTGTTTTTCTGGATGAAAAAAGATAGAAAAATACTAGTACGTATCGAAATTATCTACGTATTTACATTTGAGTGTTATTACTTATTGACAAGAAAATTTACAGGGTTAAATTTACGCAGATGTTGCGTACATACTCATTTATATGTATATATTGTTTTTGGACATATTAATCATTTATTTGTTTATTATATCTTGTACATCTCGATATACTTTTGAGAGATTCATCATCATTTCCTATGCTTCTATCATCTATTCGTTTATCAATATATCAAACTGAATGTGTTTACGAATGTCCTTCGCACATTAAATATATAATTTTTCTATTTTATTCTGATAAAAAAATAACGTTTGTATTTCTTGTTTATGGATAGTTTATTGAATAATCGATAATTAATCATTTAAAACAATATATTGTGAATGATTAAAAATCATACAGTACTACTGTGTATGTATTATATTTTTTAACTTCATCATTAATTAGTTCGAAAATTTATTTCACTGAATAAATTAAGATTTTTGTTATATAAAGAAAAAAATTATTATTAAATGATAAAAATATTATTAGTTATTAGCATTGAATAATTATAAAAATGAAAATTATTAAGTGTAAATTAATTGTAAATATAATTGTATATTAATTCAAATTTTATATAAAATATATAATATTAAATTACATAAAATATAAACATATAATCTGAAAATATTATAATTATTTTAACAGGCTAGCATTATTTTGTTCATGGATACATTAATATTTTAGAACTAAATGTAACATATAATGAAGCAATTAAACAAATTTTTAATAAAATATTAAGGTTGACAAGGCAATTTGACATTTTAAAACATGAAACAGTGTTGTTTAAGCCACCAACTTCAACTGTGGCTTATGTTTCTTGTCTTTTGTGTAATGTGCAATAGAGCAGATATTTTAGTATTTTCTGCGGCTGCAAGACATCAAATTGAAGAAGAATTTAGAGACATGCCTGCCAGATTTGGAGGTTTGATACCATCTGAAGGGATTAAGGTATCTATAATTATAAGAAATATTTGTATAATTTTTTCTATATATTATATTATATATTTTAGAAAAAAAATTGAAATATCTAAAAAAAATTAAAGGTTAAATTAAAAAATATGATTTTAATTAATATATAAATGTGAATAGAATAGTTTATGTGTAGAATATTATCAATATAATCAATATTAATAGTGAATAATGAAATGAAAATATATATATAGAATAATATAATAAATAAATTAGAAAAATATATATATTATAGTTTATGAAAAATTTTATATTAGGGGATGGTTGTGTATGCAGAACCACCTACAGCATGTCATGAAATACAGGGTCCTCCTAATAGTACGAGTTATATTGGTAATTGGATATCTTTAATTGCTCGCTATAACTGTAGTTTTGAAAGAAAAGTACGAATGGCTCAGAAAGCTGGTTATGATGCTGTAATTATACATAATGTAAACAGCAATAAATTAGGTAATTCTTATTAAAATAAAATAATTCATTCAATTATATAATTATAGATTATTTTCATTGAAAATATTTACATAATAATATTTCAATATTTAAATAGGCCAATTGATAAATGAAAATATATAATAAAAATGTATAAATATAAATATATATATATATTTTATTACAGAACCAATGCTAGCTAAAGATCCTACAGGAATAATAATACCATCAGTATTTGTCAGTGAAATTACAGGATTGATTATTAAAGAAAATTATTTATATGATGAATTGTATTTTGTATTAATCAATGATGACAGTCCATTCAATATAACACATTTACTTTTACCTTTTGCTATTGTCGTAGGGATATGTTTTCTAATTATGGTTATCTTTATGGTGAGATTTGCAGATTGAATTAATAAATAACATTTAAATTATTATATTTATTGCAAAAAAAGTATAGTTAAAACATTTTTTTGTAAATTATAGATTGTTAGATGTATTAAAGATAGAAGAAGGCAACAAAGACATAGATTACCTAATTCAAGTTTGAAAAAAATTCCTACGCACAAGTATACAAAAGGTGATCCATATGAAACATGTGCTATTTGTTTAGATGACTATGCTGAGGGTGAAAAATTAAGAGTTTTACCCTGTGCACATGGTTAGTATGTGTCAATATGTGGTTAGTATATTGAAAAATTTGAAATATTTTATAACTAATAATATTTATATCATGAATGATATATTATTTATTTTTAGCATATCATACAAAATGTATTGACCCTTGGCTAACAAAAAATCGTAGAGTTTGTCCTGTTTGTAAGCGGAAAGTTTTTGCAGCGGACGAACAAGTTGTTACTGACGAAAGTGATTCGGATGCCGACGATACGACACCTTTGATTCGAGAAGGCCATCAAGGTATAAAAAAAAATTTTTATTTTCTCATTTTAAAAGATATAGAATCATTAACTTATATTTTAGAGAAATAAAAATATTTTATTAGGTACTCAAGGTGGAACATTTTCACGACAGAGAGAGAATCCTTTTAATCGTGCCAGAAGATCGCAAACAAGACAACACGATATGATTCATTTCAATAGTAGTTCTGATTCTGAAGAATTATTAGATACAACAGATGAAGAAGCTAGTGTAAGTGCTGGAGAACCATCTAGTGGCACTGTTTTCAGGCCGTTTGATATTCATAGTATTAATGGTAAGAATTATTTTTAAATATTATTTATCTTCTCATTATTCTTGCCATTACATTTTAATTTAACGTGATTGTTGTTGATTAATATTTGAAGTATATGTTGAGGATTAATTATTAAATATATTTATATAGATATAATTATTTAATCAATATATGATAATGATCAAATATTGAATAAAAGAAAAAGATAATTTTAATTATTTAATTAGGCGAATTACCGGACTTGGAATGTTCTGTGAGCAGTACTAAACCACATACAGTAAATTTATATACAGATGTTGAAGAATTTCCAGCTCCTGTTGTTCAAATTACAAATTGCAATGTACGAACAAATTCACAAACATCGAATTCGGGCGGGTCTGTACCAATCGAAAGTGAAGCTACAAATTTTATTAATACAGATTCTGAAGAGATCAATATTCATGTATAAAATTCGGTTATATCTATTTTTTATTATATATCTATATAATCAATAAGATTGATATGTTCTTTTAAGACATTACAAAATCTGATATAGACTGTTAATAATTCATAACTATACAAAAAAAAAGGCATTTTGAATGCTTTAAGAGCTTCATCTTTTATTTTAAAGAACGAAAAAAATATCATTATTTCTTCTCTATTAATTATACAATAGTTTTCATCGCAAATTTAAATTTATTTCATTTGTCTAATATTAGGATGTCCCATAAGTTTTTTTTTTTTTTTTTTTTTTTTTTGATGAAATAAATACATGATATTTGTTATTTAAGGTTAATTTATTGCTTATATATGAATTGCTCTATTACTTTCTTCCATCTCTCAGAAAGCCTCATTCCCTTTTTGCAAAATTGTTGGGGTTTATTTTCAAAATATTACTTGAGATACCTTTTTATTTCGCTTACGAATTGGAATCATTTATCATGAAGAGAATTTTTTTAGCGAGTACAGAAAATACGATAGAATGTCCCAATCAATCTGTAACAGCTTTTCTCTTACAATCAACATGCGGTTTTGCATTGTCGTGATGTCTTCATCGCTAATTTTGGCCGTTTTTTTGCTATGGCATCTTTTAATTTATCAAGCTGATTGCAATATTTTCCAGAATTGATGGTTTCACCTTTAGAAAGAAGCTCATGATAAACTACACTTTTCCAATCTCATCAAATGCATAAAAGAATTCGGATGAAATCCAGGCTTTGCAACAGTTGAAGGTCTATTGTTCTTAAATCAAGTACATTCTCGATACACCTTTTGATAGAAAATCTAAGTCTCATTTCCAGTGATAATATAAGTCTTTTTAAAAAAAGATCTCTTTCATATTGTTGGAAAAGGAAATCGCACGTAAAGACGCGGTTCATAAAGTCGGTTTCCGACAATAGCTGTGGAACTCAAACTTCACATCGATTGACATATCCTATCTTAGTCAGGTGATTATCTACCGTTTTTCTGGAAATGTTAGTGGCATCTATTCTTCTTGCATACTATATCGGATTTTCAGCGAGCATAATAAAATCTATATTCGTCGTTGCTGGGCTAAATCTCTTAAACCAATCGCAGATGATCCTAATAGTTGTAATACTACTCTTGTAAACAGTACAAATCTCATCTGCATTTGTACTATCATTTTTTTTTAAATAATAAAACATAACAAATGTTTCCTTTGGTTATTCATATTGAACGGTGTAGAAAAAAGTTTTAAAAAAGACTATATCACCAATGAAACGTATTTTAAAAGAGCTTTGGGATGACTGAAACCGATGCCATAAATGTTTGCATATAAAAATAACCAGTTAAAGTCATTCCTAGCATGGTGCGAAAGAAACTTATGGGATACCCTAATATTTACTGTTTTTTCAAGCATTTTTTTTATTATAAATTTTATATATAGATAAATGAAAATTTCTTCTTAAAAATTTGCCATTATTTTAATAATAAGAATCATTGTTATCTTTAGCTTGTTTTAATTAAAATTTATTTTAAATAATATAAAAATAATTATTTAATAGTTAAGACTTCAAATTATTTTTTTTTAAATTTATGTCTGTATAATCTAATTTTTCAAATATATTCGTCAGTTTATGAAAAATATCAAAAATATTAAAACAATTCAATTCAATTGAAATTATTATGAATTATTTAAAATATTTATTTGTTTTAATCAAAATCTTGATAAACATTTGTAAACCAAAATTGAAACATTTAAGATTAATGTTTATTTATAATTTTATATGGCCTAAATATTTTATTTTAAAACTTTATTTTTGATTATCATATATTTATCTTTTCTTTATTTAGTTACCGTAGTATATAGATTTTATTTAATAGGCAATTAGACAGATTCTTTATTCCATGAATGTTAAATAATGATCATTGGCAAATATATATATATTGCCAATATATTGCCAAAAAATATATATATATATAGCAAATGAATAAAAAAAAAATATATTTTTTAATGATATGATTCATAATATATATTTGTAAATATTATTTGTTATTGTATATACATACATATATATATATATATATATATATATATATATATATAAATTAGAAAACCAAAAATAGAATTTTCTTTTATGCAGGACATATAGAAAGATATAGAATCTAAATATATAATAAAATTCTAATGGTAATATCTTGAATGTTACATGTTATATAAATCGAATTAAATTTTTTAAAAAATTGTAGGTATATAATGATAATTCTAACATTGATAATTAATTTTCTAAAAAAACAAATATAAAAAAATATAATTGGATGTTTTTGACATGTCATTTTCTATACATATTCTGTAAATTTGTCTATATTAATAGAAAAGAAAATTTTTTAGCCATTTCCTAATAATGACACAAGAATTATATAAAATGTTGTCATTAAAAAAAAATATTGTGACAGAAGACATATAAATAATAATGGAGATATATAAATAAAAAACATATAATTAATATAAATTAGGAAATGGTTGCTGTGATTTAATTGATATTTAAAGAAAATCTTTCGAAAGAAAAGAACAAAGGAAATATTGTATAAAACTGTGTAAATAACCGGTATGTGTGATCTTATTGTGCATGCAGGCGCTCGTATGTATGTATGTACATGTATATTTTACAATATTAAAGAATGAATTTTTACTTAACCATTATGATATCCGAATCGAAAGATTAGACTTGCTATCATCTTATTGTTTAATGCTAGATGTATTATTCAGAGAAATAAAGAAATATTTATATTTTGTGTTTTATCATATGTAATTTTTACATCGATAAATCAAAATAGCTATAGTATTTAAACGAATCTTGAATAAATAGAAAAATATCGCGTTTAGAAAATTCTAAAGTTAACATATAAAATATTAGAAAACATGTAATTGTTTCATTGTCATCATTGTTAATGATGAAAATAAAATTGGAATATAATTATTATTAATATCAATGTAAAAGAAAATTATTATTATTTCGAAGGTAATCATAAAATATTGAAAATTTTTCAAAAAAGGAAATAGGAATCGATTTGCATTTTTTGCATACACAAAAACTTAGCAAAAATGCTTATAAATGCTTATAATATATATATATATATATATATGTTAATGAAAAAAAATATAAATTATTTGTATTATTAATTGTAAGAAAACAAAAACAATGGATATGAAAAAGGAAAGAATAAAATAAAGAAGTAAAATAAGAAAACGAGGAGAAGAGAATATATGAAAGTTTTGCGGTTATACAGAGGAAAGAGGTTCTAACAACATTCTGTTGAGAGAGAGCGAGTGGCTGCACGTGACGACACAATGCCGTTTGAATTCGCCTCCTTGTTTAAAAATCGGCCAGAGACAGTCACGATGACAAGGAAAGATCGTGCTCCGTTCTTCATAGCTTCGGCCTCTTCAGTCTTCCGAATAGCCTCATCCTCTCCACCTTCGCTATCGCAGCAACCCCGATTTCTTCCTCCACCTCTGAATCTTTCTTATTCATCCTCTTGATCTTTCCTCTTCTGTTACCTATACTGTTCAATATCCTTTTTTCTACCTCTTGCTGCTTCTTTATAAACGGTGATCACAAAATCGAGCACGTTCGATGTGACTAACTAGTTAGTTTTCGACTCGTAATCATAATTATTTTTTTAAATTATTCAAATATAATCTCTTTATGACATCAAAAAACACAAAAATGAAAAAATTAGAGATATTTTTATATATTTTCGACAATTCAATATAAACAAATAATATTGTATTCTTACTTGTGTACATAATATATAGAATTCATTAAAATACATAATTGTATATATTATATATATAAAATTAATATATTTAATTGTATATATAATTGTATATATAAAATACATACGTATATATAGAATATATACGTAGAAAATGAATTGTAAAAAAATTACATTTGGATAATATTTTCGATATGACGCAATTTGTCTATTTATTATTATAATTGCTTCCACATATTTGACTATATTGAAAAAAAAATGCTATTACGTAATGTTTAGCGTCTCGTAAAAAAAACAAAAATTTATCATGGGTATGAAATTTTGATAAAACAATTTTTTGCGGAATATTATATTTTATTTCTTTTTATATTTTTTCTGTTTTTTTATGAAAACAAATTTTCCATCTGAAATGTAAAACATAAAATTTTCATACGTGAAATTTTCTATTCTATATATAAATTTCTTTTTCTTTATTGAAATATTTAATTAAATAAATATTTAATTAATTTTGAAAACTAAAAAAAACTGACATGTAAGATGCAATATGATTACTTACAATATGATTAATAGTCAAAAAAATTGACGAATTATGTATAAAGACAATTATATCTGGATGAATCTTATATTGTTAATAGAAGAAAAAAAAAAATTGTTCAATTAGAGATAATATAGCATAAATAATGGATTGTACAGCATTTTAAATACATATTTATATTTTTTAATAAAGATTGATTTTAGCTCAGTGACTTCTAATAATAATAAGTTTATCTAATAATGTTAGAAAAGATCGAATGAAAAGATCAAGGCAATTTGAGATAATTGAATTATAATATTACGCATATTTAGATAAATTTTTAAAGTATAATCAATTTCAGTCTGGAGAAATTATATTGTTAAAGTTATTAAATATCGTATTAGATGAAGCATTAATCACGTAATTACAAAAAAATAATCAAGAATTTTTCACAAGTCTAATTAATTCTCTTCGATCTTAATGAAATAAAAAAAAATATCCGAATCTATAATCTGTTTTTAACTTGTTATTATTTTTTGATTATTTATGATCAATCCAATGGGAGTCAATTCTAATGATCGAAAATTATCCTTTACTATATATATTTGTAGAGATTACTATATATATTTGTAGAGATCACATTTTCTTCTATAATAATAATATTCAAAATGATTTTTAATGAAAAAATGATTTTAGAGAATTCTAATGTAAATAGAAATATATTTCAAAAATCTGATAGTTTCAAATATATAAAGTTAAAATGTACAAAATAAAGTGTACACTGGAATATAATAATCCGGCATAATAGCATATATATACACTCGAAAATTTTGTATTTTTAAATTGATATCGAAGAATACTTCAAGTGCAAAATAGCAACACCGATTAATAAGCAGACACAGATAAACTCGCTGCAACTTCATATTCTATTTTCTTCGATAAAGGATTAGTATATTTTATCTTTCCAAACTTTTGAAATTTTTTTAATCCGGACAAAACACGATCGTAATAAATTTTCACGTTTAGCTTATTATTATACGATCTACGTACCATGAGGACTATTATAATTTATCCTTGTGCGATTTGCTCGAATAATAATCGAATGGGCTAGTCGTTCGCGTGACTAACCCGTTGTTGTTGCTGCAGTTGTTCGCGAATTATCGATTCGCGAATATTTCCCTTCGTCTGTGGTCATGCGCAGTAATATTCCCGACCTAACTTTGGAATAGAGTGGGGGAATAAGTACAAAAGAGTGGAGGAGGAGAGGGAGATGAACATGCTGTGAAACGTCCTTGATAGGATACGCCTTCTCGTGTATGCGTCGTGTATCCGTGCGCAAGAAAATGTGCTCACTTTGGATGCTAACATGGTACATGCGCTCTGTACTTTTAATGCCGCATCGTCGACAGGTATATTTCGAACATGATTTTCAACTTTAAATGTGTCGATTACTTTTTTATAATAAGCATATATAGATCGTTAAAATGCAATAGTCATCGCAACATGATGTGTCATTAGGTAAACTTTATACAATAACTGTTGTTTGAAACGTATTCGAATAGATAATAAAAATTTTTTTTTCAAATAGATCAAAAAAAAAATTGATTAATTATTGTAATTGTTAAAAGGGATAGATGATATTGCAAAGATATTTCAAATAAATTGGAATTAATTTTTTATTGGATTTACGATAGTAGGTCAGTCATGAAACAAGACGCAAAATCAAATTCGAGGATACCATGATCTGGCGGGCTTTCTTCAATCACTCAATATCTCGCAACTGTCGAATTCGATGATATACCACGGAGCGATGTCCTGTGAACATTTCTATTGCAAATATTTGTTCTTAAATATTATTTAAGATTCAGCAAGTGTGTATAATAAATATTAATTAATATTAATTAATTATACTTGTATAATAAATACTAATTTATGAAATTTATAATAATCGAGAAAAATTATGACAAAAGAAATGTTAATTTATAATGAGCAAATAAACTAGCAAATAAACTAGAATATAATATAGAATTGAACGATGGATAAAAAGATGGATGCATAAAAAAAATTTTTTTAGGACAATCAAAGGAATTCTGGTGAAAAATAGAACTCGAAAGATCGAGAATAAAAGAGAAAGAAAATAAGTAGATGTTAGAAGCGACGTGCTGTGCAAGGCAGAAGGCAACCGACAACGTGTGTACCGTTGTTTTTAGTTGGAAAAATACGGTGAGATAAGAGGATGGAAGAGGTGGAAAATCGGCGATAGGGGAAACTGCGCAAGAGGGAGGGAGAAAGCTTGAAGAGCCAAAAAGCGAATAAGGGGAAAGATGAACGAGAAAGGGAGAGAAGAAAGGGAATAGGAAAAAGAAAGACAGATAAACGCGAAGCTGATAGCAAGGCAAGGGCATCGTGGGTCGTCGAAGTAGGGGAACAGAGCGAAGGATAGAATCGAGGCGAAGGGAAACAGACATTTGGGGTAGAGATGGTTGGAGCTCCCTGGACGGGAACGATAAAAAGAAAGATGGCGGATCACGCGACACTTTTTTGCTCTATGTCAATATGCGGAGTAACCAACATGCGATCCCTGGATCGGTGAAGTGACATGTTTCAGATATCGATGATATTGATATCGCTATCGATTCACAGTGACATGCCGTGTAAATTTTCGCTTACAGGTAATATAATCACTGATGGTCGGTCGGAGATGATATAGATGATTTCCCGGAGAAGAGAAAGGATCCATTCTACGAGTCGCGTTGCTTCTCGGAAGAACGGAAGCGGGTATAAAGGGTAGGAGGGTTGAAAGAGAAAGGGGATAGATGACGATAACTGCGTGAAGAGAGAGAGAGAGACAGAGAAACAGAGACGTGGATGGAAAGAGAGACGAGATATAGAGGCGCGCGCGCAAGAGATCCACCCGAGATTACAACTGGCACGAATACGTGGATGGAAGAGAGATAGATAGAAACCGAAAGAGATGGAGAAGGATCGGTTAGAAAGCAACGGTAATAGGGAGGGAAAGAGAAGAGGAGAGAGTTAAATAGGGAGCGAGCGATGGCGAGCAGGGAAGGGTGATTAAAAGAGGAAAATCGCGTGAAACGAAAGCACGAGCAAGATGGGGAAAGTATCGGCTGGAAAGAGGGGCAGGGAGTAGGAATAGGGAGAGAGAGGGGATCAACGGAGGGAGAAATTTCGGCGCGTGTGTGTGCGTGTGCGCGTGCGAGTTGGAAAGACAGGCCGTGAGACTAAAGGTGCACCGAAGTTTCCGTCGTCTCTCGAAGAGGGACTCTCGGCACGTTCGTTATACGATCCGCGCGTAGTTGCTGGTGCGCGGCTACGGGGTCGGTGTTTCCGTGTCACGCGCACGACCCCAAAAAAGTGTGTATGTGCGTGCGTGGCTGCGTGGTTTAACTGCCGTCCGCGTTGCAGGCTTGCTTTTAGTTCGCGCGACCACGAACGCGGAATTTTGCCCGTGGAATATTTTTGAAAGGAAAGAACGAACGAAAGAAAGGAAAGAAGAAAGAAAAAACGATAGAAGAGACGATAGAAAGGAGACGAGGAAAAGAAAGAAATCGAAACATTTTCACGAAACGGAATCATTATCGGTCGCGCCACCATCGCGACCATCGATAAAGATTGGTGGTCCAAAACCGCGAAAAGTGGATTCGTCGATCGTACCGAAACGTTCCAAACGTTGCTCCTTTTCGTTAATTTTCACGCCAATACACGCCATTCCAAACTTTTCCTGACTCTCGGAACTAGAAGCAGTGCGACAGAAACAAAGAACAAGGATATAAGAGAGAGGGAGGGAGAGAAAAGAAGAAAAAGAAGAGAAAGAAAAAACGTTCATGGGTCGCGCGCTGGTCCACGCAAAACTTTCTTTAGACCCGCATGATAGAAACTGAGCGAAATTAAGCAAACGGAATTGCATGTACCTATATCTCGTCTGTAATTGTAATTGAAACATGCTGGGTATTAAAAGCACGCGCGTGCGATTCTTCTTTCACGACAATTCGACCGAGTGAGTCGACGCGTCACGACGCGATTTCGAAGGTGCGCCACGGTCGAGACGATACGGTGCCACGAGGAGGACCGACCATCCAGCTCATTCAAATTTTCTCTGGGAACAACTTATCTCTCGAAATCCTGGCTAAAATTCGATACTCGTACAGTGGATAGATCCGTTCCGGATATCCGAGTGAACCGATCGGACGCGTGATCCGTCCGTTTTGTGCCTCGTCTAGTGTTTCGCGTATCGAAACGGCACGAGTGGAATCGTCGAGTTTGTAGAAAAAAAAAAAAAAAAAAAAAAAAAAAAAAAAAAAAAAAAAAAAAAGGTGAGCAGTTTAACCACGCATATATAGCGAAAATCAAACGCGAAAAGCGATCAAACGGAAGAAATTTTTTCGTATCGAGAAAGCGGAAGAATAAGAAGAACGGAGGGGAGAGGAATAAAGAAATTGGCGAATATCCCGTAGAAGAAGGAAATATTCGACGGTCTTATCATCGTCTATCGTTCGGAATTTTCATCGTCACGGTGTAGAGGGCCGTGCGCGCGCTCCCCCGCGCGCGCGCGCGCGAGCTCTCACGCGCGGATCCTGGTGCGCGCTACCATTTGTCGAGGATAGCCCCATAACCTCACTTTGCTTCATAGAAACGAATTTTTGTATGCTGTGTACGAAAAAGAAGCGAGAAGAAGAAGAAGAGGAAGAGGAGGAGGCGGAGGAAGAGGAGGAAGAGGAGGAGGAGGAGGAGGAGGAGGAGGAGGAGGAAAAAGAAGAAAAAGAAAAAGAAGAAGAGGAAGAAGAACACGTTGGATATATCGAGAGACAATAACAAAGGATAAAGAAAAGAATAAGAATTCATTTTGGAGTTATTGTCGGGTAAGAAGTGAGGCAAATCTTGGCTGTGACTTGTGGGGAACGAGTGAAAGAGACAGACGGACAGATAGATAGATAGATAGATAGATACATAGATAGATAGATAGATAGATAGGTAGATACATAGATAGATAGATAGATAGATGGACAGATAAAGAGAGAAAGAGAAGGGGAGAGAGAGAGAGCGAGAGAGGGAGCGAGAGAGAGAGAGAGAGAGTGAGAGAAAGAGAGAAGGAGAGAAAAGCGCAACGGGGTCAAGGAGGAAAGGTTAGGTAAGAGTACTCGCGGAAGGTGGGTACTCGGGCAGGCTGGTGGCGAACCTGGTTGGGGTGTGTCCCCAATGAAGTCGACGCAATGGCAACGAGCAAACGAAGCGACGTCGGTACCGCGTAGGCTGTCAACGTGGTGGCTGTTCAAATAGTCATTAGCGCGGTGGGACGCGTTGCCGTGTAATCGGCAAGCGTGATCATCCGCGCGAGAAGCGGAGCGGGGGGGTAAGAGGAAAAGGGAGAATAGCCGGGTGTTTAGGATGCAGCATGAACCTCGGTGCCCCGTATCGGGAGCTGGTGAGCCTCGGAAGGGGGACTACGACGGTGTCGAGGTGGTTTCGCCGGTCGAGAGATCGCAGCTCTCCGTCGTCCTCGAAACGGGCAGTATCGCCGGCGTCGTCGTCGCCACTGCCGTCGCCACTGCCGTCGCTACTGCCGTGGTCGTCGCCGTCGCCGTGGTCGTCGCCGGGGCAACAACAACCACAACCGCAACTTCGGTCACGACGACAACAACGACAACAACAACAACCGTTGTCGTCGTGTTTACGATCATCACCGTCTCACTGGTCAATCTGGTCGAGAGCTGCTGTTACCGGCGTGGTTGCAGTGCCGCAACGGCATCGGGACCGGTGGTTGCCATCTGGCAGAGGAAGCGGGTCGCGATCAGGAACGGGGAAAGCGAGCGGGAACGGGATCGAAATCGGGAACGGGGCAAGTTGTCGAGGGGGAGAAGCGAGATCGAGGCAGAGAGCGAGAGGGAGAGGGAGAGGGAGAGGGAGAGGGAGAGCGAGGCCGAGGCCGAGGAGAGGAGCGAGATCGCGCGACACGAGGAGTTGGTGGTGGTGCAGGTGGCGCGGCAGAAAGAAGAGGCGAAAGCGGTGGATCATCGGGTGCAGCGGCGGCGGCGGCGGCGGCGGCGGAGGCGGCGGTGGCACGAGAATCCCGAGTGCGTGGAACGCGTGGTCACGCCATTGTTATTGCCGCTACTCTCGTTGCCGCGCGAGTCCTCGTTCAGTGTTTCTACCATACCGTTGGCGCGGTTCGAGTTGGCCGTTTGGTTCGCGGATCACCGTCGAGATCATCGAGATCCCCGGGATCGTGGAGAAGGCCGCCTCCTCCAGGGGGACTTCTAAGGGCCCCGCCGACCCGGGCCGCTCGGACAGCTGTCATCTGGCTATCGGCTCCGGGATATCTACGTGCGGGGCTGACACCAACCACGAGTCGTCTCGAAAACAACATTGTCTCGATAATCCGCGAGAGTACCTACAACTCGCCGAACCTATCCTTCTTTCCAGCCAAGTTCGATCGTACGTGTATCGGTTGCACGATAAACACCGGGACTACGACAGAGGACTCGCATCGCTTCGATCGCGAATTTTCGAACCAACGACAACAAGGCCCGAATCGCCAACGTATCGTGGTAATCGTACCGAGAGAGGCATCCTGTTTCGCATTTTCGATATTCACCACCACCTTACCACGGAGAGGAAAGAGAGCGAAGGAGTCATCGGTGTCACCTGTGGTGACCCGTTCAACGTCGCGGGAACGGAAGAAACGTGGACGAGGACGTGGAGAGGAAAGGATAACAGAGTGGTGGGGCGTACGCGCGAAGCTAAGAAAAGCCTCGATCCTTGGTTGCAGCGATGCGGGGCCTTTTGCAGCGCAGAGACGAGGACGGATACGCGCGCGATCGCAACAGGGATCATCCGGACGACAAATTCGATATCACGAGTTTGGATCATCGGCGTCGTTGTCAACAGCGGAAAGGCAACAAAGGTGGGGGAAAGACGACGGGGAAAGGGATCGGTTCGCGTGGCGACTTTGCGGCGTGGACCGTCGACGGGGACGATCGACGCCGTCGTCGTCGTCGTCGGGGCAAACCGGGGACGCTAGCGTTCCCGAGGCTGCGTCCATGCGGCTCGATCCGGCCCAATTCACGGGACCATCTACGTCGTACCATTGGAACAACGCTGCTATCCACCGTTCGTCCCCGAGATTGTTGCCTTTCCATCGTCTCCTACGCCAGGACTATACCACACCGGGAATATCTTTCTTTCGTTTCCGAGCCTCGTCGGCCCCGAGGTTCGCCCGTGGTTCCGAGATTCTCCAGCGGGAACGAGATCCCGCCGATGTTATCGCGAACGGTAGCGCCTATCACCGTCGATTTTCCTCGTCGGTTCATCGTTGCTCGGTCGAGCACGGGGACGGATCCGAAACCAGAAACGCCACTGCCTTTCGTGTCTCTTACGACTCGGTTTACCGCAGCGGAGTGCGCGCGCGCATTCGAACGAATATTTTGCAGAAAAAAAGCGGTGAATGTCGTGTACAGCGAGGGAACGATCGATTCAACGTCGAAAACGAGGAAAAGGAAGGTGACGATGGTGGCGGCGGTAACGACGACGACGACGACGACGGCGACGAAGACGAAGACGAGAATGGGAGAAGCATCGAGTATTACACCGACGATCTTATTTTATCGACGTCCCAAGAATCGAGGTCACGATCTTGTTACAACGGGAGCAGGAAACCGAGAACGAGGTGGAAGAACGATGATCGGGATCGCGCGAATCCGTTCGAGGAATCCGTCAATTTCTCTCGAATCTGTATCGCGAATGTCACGAACGTTCCTTCAGTCGATGCATTTTCTTACACTGCCTACAATGACGAGAACGATATCGAGAGCTGTCGCGATGACAAGGACGAGTCGCGTGCCGCGTCATCCTCCGAGGCCGGGGACGTTCGTTTCGGGGAGGATGAGCGCAGAGACGAAGAAAATGAAGAAGAAGAAGAAGAAGAAGAAGAAGAAGAAGAGGAGGAGACCAAGTTTCGCCGGATCACGCGGAACCGACGAAGTACGTACGAGGCGAGCCAAGTGGTGGAGAGTATTTGTGGGGAGGAGGGAGGAGAACGTTATCGAAAATTTCGAGATCGCGGTGAGCTGAATTGCTGGGGAGGGAGAGGTAGTCGTACGCGCGTTAAGGTGCGCGCCGCGAGTGTAAACGGCGGGAAACGCGAGAGCCACTACACTGCCCGGTTCCAACGGAACCCGATCACCAACGGAAGTGGCGAGAACGTGACGAAACTCTCGACGAACGGACCAACGACAACAAAGGTATCGAGCAACAACAACAACAACAACAACAACAACAATAATTGGTGCGGCCGAAAGTACGGATTGCTGTTCATCTTGTATCTATTGGCTTGCCCGGTGGTGTGTTCCACGAATCCCTCCGGACAGTTTATCCCCGATTTCACCCATAATCCATCCCTCGTACAAAACCTTCCCCGGCACAACGCCACCCAAATTTCGTCCCTGTTGTTATCCTCGAGTGTCGCCGCGCACCAACGTCAACAACAGCACCAGCAACAACAGCAGCAACAACAACAACACCAGCAATACCTGCAACAGAAGCAACATTATCGGCAGATGGACGAAGGGAAGATGGAGCAGGGAACGCGTGAACAGTTGGTTCGTGACGTCGAGCAGTACGGTGGTAAGGACGGTGGTAACGGGCATCATCGTCGCCGACACGAGGAACAACAGCAGGGGCAGCAACAGCAGGACGATCAGGCTCGCGAGCAACGGGAGGTGGAGGGATCGGCGTACAGGGATCGCGAGGCTTCCCTTTTCGAAACCGAATCGACGCATCCTTACAACGAATACAGCTGGAAGGTGAACCAAATAAATCCTTGGTTGTCGGCCTGCGACCTGGCCGGCCCAGCGCCGGCCGATCTTCAGGCTAGCTGCGATCCACCGGAGGTGCCGAAGAATTGCCCGCTCCCCTGCGTGGCGAGCACGCAGGGGGGGAAAGGGGGCGATGCCGAGTTCCTCGAGGTGATGAAGAAGGTGAAGGTCAGCGGGAATTGTTATTGGTCGAACGGTGAGAAGAAGGCGGTTGAGTCGGCACGGTTCGGTTCGAGTTCGATAAAGTCTTTTGGGGCGGAGGGAAGCGGCGAGGGCGCGAGTGAGAGGAAGGGAAGAGGCGATGGTGGAGAAAATGGCGAGGGCGTGCGAATGGTTCCGGAACAGTGCCTTTTTTATCTCGAGGAGTCGCATAAGAGGAACATCTGTCGGGATGATTTTGGCCGGGCCAGTACTTTAACCCCAAGGGAGAATCGATATTGGTTCATGAGCGGGCTGCGTCTGCGGCACTGCTGCGATCACGCGGTGGTCAACGCCCTGGCACCTGGCAAGGGTGGTCCGCTCGAGAATGTGCTAAACGGTGGCCAGAAGTGCGCCGATGCCCTGGACAAGCTGTTGCACGTCGATACGTTAGCCGCAAAATTGCATTGTGGGTTCGAGGAAGTGGTCGCGCGATACGACTGTGCACAGCCCTATTCCGTCATCTTCAACTGCACCCACTGCAAGGTAAGAGATGCTGCACTCTCTTCTCTTTCTTTTCGTTTTCTTTTCCATTCTCTCCATATGTATGTGTATATATATATATTTTTTTTCTTTTTTTTCATAGTTCAACTATTCCTTGGCTGACCTAGGTAAATCGGTTGCAAACATCTTGCCAAGTAATATCGGTTCTCGATATATATTAATAAACGAGAAGCTATCGTAAAAAAAAAAAAGAAAGGATCATTTCTCCTTCGAGTGTTTTCACGAAACGTAGGGAAGAAAGTGGAAACGGTTTGCCAGACGAGGCGGAATGTAGTTGGCAAGAGACTTGCATTACCATCGCGTGCATTACCTTGGCGAACGACCTCTTTCACAATCAACGCTAATAAGCGTTTGGTATGGAATGTCCCGCAATTAGGAACGGATTCAATTTCTCTTAGCTTTCCTTTTTTTCCCTTCGTATTTTCGTTCCTTTTTTTTTCTCAACGAATCCTTGCCAAGTCGTCTTTGTTTCGAGATATTCTCCTGTACATTCGTTGCACGTACAACCAATCCATTATTTCGTCTCTTCGGTCCGTTCGTTTCTTTGCGCTCGATAGCCAAAGCCCGAACGAAAGCATTGCCAAAACTGTAGATTTGATTACTCGTTAACGATATTTTGATATACTTGCACATCTCTTGGAGTATTCTTTGGGGAGCGTTTAATTCGAAACGTGGCTCGAAAAATTTTTCCTGGCTGATCGCGTCGTTTCGCGTCGAGAGTTTTCGAGCCGACAGAAATTTACGGAAGAAGAGGCGCTCGAGCAACGTGGATGCCAACTCGAGCGCGATATCGATTTAAACGATTAGCACAGCCATTCGTTCGCCCCATTTGCGGCTCCAGAGTTAATGTCTGAATTCAGACACTGTGTATTATCCTTTACATACATATGTATGAGCCGATGATTCGTTTTCTTCCTTCGTTATTTCAATTTCCATATTTGCCCGATGCAACCTGTTTCGATGTATATTCCATCTCTTTTCCCTTCCCTCCAGAGAGATTGTTCGATCCGCATAATATAAACGCGTGACGTTGCCTCTCTTTGCCACGGATTATGGTCGAAAATTTCTTACTCCACGTTTTTATTCTATTCTATGCTATGTATGCATTTGGAACATTGTGCTACGTTATTTTTCATTTCGATAAAACGGATAAAATGTTTGGAGAGAGAAAAAAAAAAAGAAAAGACAAAAGGAAGGGAATTAATTAATTCGTTCGTTCGATGAGAGTTGAAAGATCGTTGACCTACAAATTAGAGGAAGGAAAATGTGCGAATGTGTTGGACAATGATAAGATATCGGTTGTACGATACACGAGTCAGTCTCTTCTTAATTTCGTCCTTTTGTTGTAATTCTTTTTATAACTTATTTGAAATTTTCGTTGAACGAAAATGGAACTTCGTATCGTTGATTGAATCTGTCTTGGTGCTCGGTCGAAGGTTGAAAAGGCCGATAGGCCAAAATGATCTAATTATAAATCAACGTAAGGATAAGGTATCGAGGATCTTAACGTATCTCGCATTCCAATTAATTGGATCGTTTCTCAGACAGCTAATTACAGAACACGTTCTCATGAGATCGATCTCCTTCGTTGTCTGAACATACTTTAGGGAATAACATAGATTTGCACGTGAATTTCATTTATCGTGTAAACCTTCTCTCGAGAATCTTTGGAGACCGTTTATATCTATTGTAGAACACGATCCTCGTATTCGATATTCGATATCGATCGAGCAATTTCCAAAGAGTGCGCCAACCTCTTATTCGATTACATCCCTCCTTATCGATTTCAACTTTTTCCAACGAGTTTGTGCAATTATTTTTTAACCTAATTTCACACTCTTCTCCCTTTTTATCGTATAGGAAATCAATTTTCAGATATTCCAGTGCGTTGAACATTGCGTCACACGTTATCAGTCACGTGTCGTGCTTTTATCCTTTATATACTTTAATACTTTTTTTTTTTTCTTCTTATTGAAATTTACTTACACGATTTACACGAAGAATGGCATGGAACCTTGCTCGAGAATTTCACTGCTTCAATTTCTTTTTTTTTTTTTTTTTTTTTCCACTCCTCCTCTATCCACTGCATTAAGATAAATGAAATGAATAAAAATGGACGATTAAAAATAATCATCGGCGACTCTTAAAGAAATCGCGAAGAAATCCACCATCCGGATTTAACGGGATTTAAATTCGAGGATTGAAAGGTCGCAAGTGCAGGTGCACGGAATAGTACGACCGGCGCAGTTGAAGCTGCAGCTGGAGTTGCAGGCAGTCAGGTCATTGCTACTCTCTCCTCTGAATCCAGCGCCGGCGCTTACGCGTATGTTGCTTTGCTGAACTTCGTATGTATATATATACGTATGATAGAGATAGTAGGCAAAGTATACACACGGATTGTCAGAGGCAGAGGGAAATCCTAACCTTGTTAATGGCCCGTTGTCCCTTCTCGAAACCGCTGTCCGAATGACGGTTTGTTTGATAACGATTACCTTTGGAAATTGAACGTAACGCGTCAAACTTACGATCGTTTCGGTTTCCAAGGTTTATGAACGAAAGTATCAGAGATGTATCCGTGCTTGTTCGGTTAACACAATCACTTGTAGACCATTGTTGATGTAACGTAAATGTTAAAGAGATAAAGATTGTTAATAATCGTTTCGCGTTTGATTTCGTAGAAAGATTTCGTTAAAAAAAAAAAAAGAATACGACACGAAATGCGCGTCGCATCACTTCAATCTAATCGTTTATTATTTGCTATGTATATATGTACACATATGTATATACACGCGCGTATGAACACGTTGACGCGCACGAAGTGGTTTAATGATTAAACGTCAAGTATAGTCAACCGTCGCTGTGAAACTGGTTGCTTATGGCAGCTAGTTTGCTTATGACTTGTTTGCGAATTAACTCTTACGAATAACTATAAATTTTGGTAAAAAAAAAAAAAAGAAAAAAGATTATAGCCAGACACGTGAAAAATATCAATCTAATTCCTACTACTTTTAAAGTAATCCTCCATCCACGGAGTATGATTTTATTTCAAATAACGGGACGATTGGAAATGTATCTATTGAAATCAAGAAAGGCGACGTTGACGGTTGCCGAGTTAAAAATGAGAAAGCGGGAAGGTGGGAAGAAAAAACTTGGGCGGGAAATGAAAAAACGTTTTGCGAGGAGTAGGGAGTAGGAGGGGAAAAAGAGTAAGAGAGAGAGAGAGAGATGCAGAAGAAAGCGAATAATTTAGTCGAACGTTCCTTGGGGGAAACTTGAAGCTGCAAAAAATGTTAGGAAATGTGGAGAGGATATACGATACACAATATTAAGATTAAGTTTCTTTCCACCTTTTTTTACCAAACGAACTTTTCTTCGACAACTTAGAATATTTTCTTTCCCTTCGTTATCCGTTCGAAATGTTCGTGCACTCTTTAAAATTGTCAAATAATAAACGAATAGAATATTCGACACGAATTCAATGGCAAGAATAACGACGATTTTCGGTCGAGATCGTTTTGTACGATAGTATAAAAAGCTGTTTATGGTTGGTTACATTTTTGGAGAATGATTATTACCGATGAATAATATACGCAGTTGCAAGCTGTCCGATGCAGTATACGGCCACTCCTATTCCTCGTTCGTTTCGTATGTATATATCTCTCTGCATATGCACATGGATAGGCGGGTATATAGATGTATGGGTTGCGTGTCCTGTGCAAGTTATGCATACATGTTATTCAACGACACGGCGTTGGTGTCTCGGTTCTCGTCTAGAATTCGATGTAGGTGGACACTTGGGGTAATTGGTAACAAACTATGCGGATGAATGTGACTCTACCAGCATATTCCTTATTATCCCGATGAGCTAGGTGTTTCCTTCGAGTATCTCGTTTCCGATACGCGTTCTATATATCCTCCTTTGTCCGGAATTTCCCCTCATTTGTGCGCATCGATGTTTCTCGTCAAGTATGCTCATTGAACAATTAAACGGAATTCTTCGAAGTTGTTGCCTCGTATCATTGAGTAACGAAATTTCCTGAAATAAAGTTGTTTATTTTTTTTTTTTTTTAAGAAATTTATTTATAACAATTGTCGATTAAAAATAACACGTTTCAAAAAACAAAAATACTCTCTTTGGATTCTTTGGAAGGCACGATTATATGACATGACATCGTAGATTATAAATCATCGTAAAGTCCTAAAAGAAAAAAATAAAAGCTATTATTATTTTTATAATTATTATAATATATATCTATTATGATAATTTTTGTAAAATATAAATACAAAATAATGCAATACGTGACGTTTCCCGCTGAAACTTTAATCTTTTATACAGTGATGCATCGGGTGTCGATTGCAGTCGCTATACATTATGAGAAAACAATGGCTTCGTTGCTCTGTCGTTTCAACTTTCATACTGAATGTATCGATTGTAAATGCGTCATAAAAGCTTCGCGACCTGCAATTAGCGTAATCACGTTTACTATCATGGATCGAAAATTTTTTATCTTTTCAGCGTATTGGCAGTATCATAATTGTGCACATATGTCACGTGCTGTGAAAATAAGATCTATCAGATCTGATGAATTTTATTAAAATTTATTAAAATTAGAAATTCAAGTTATGCACAGTTTAAAATATCAAGAAATTTTATGCATGTTTTAACTGTAACATAACCAAAAATTTGCATTTCTCGAGTTACTCAAAATATTTCTTTTCTAAATCTTAAACATTCAATCTTACAGGAATTGAAACTATTTTCTTTAAAATTATAATTCGTTAGTTTTGTTATTTTTGAAGAAAATGTGTGTAATAAATGCGCAAAATTTTTCGTTGCAATAACAAGTCGACGAGACTGGTTGTCCCCGATAAATCTTTAAGCGGTTAAATCGAGTTTTCACGGTGGTGAAGTGTAACTAACGTGTCAACCCGAGTCTCTCGATCGATCGTTTTAATGAAGGCGAATTAATTAACAAAATTGACGTCAAGACGTCAAAGTGGGATCGTCGCTGTGCGAGTTGGGGCGAGTCACCGCGAGTCGATACATTGTTCTTCGATATCTCTAAATAAAAATCCGTAATAATTTCGGCCAATCGGAAGACGGAACGAGGTTAGGTTAGGTTAAGTTAGGTTATATTAGATTAAGTGAAAAGTTAATGTATCAGTTTCAAATCAAGTTTTCGTATTATTCAAATACACAGGACAGACTCTTCTCTTCTCGTATCCGATTTCATATTTCCGATCTCTTAAAGTTATTATTCATGATTGTTGTATGTTCTTAGTGATATTCAGTGACAATTCAAATAATCAGACATCGGTAAAATTTCCTTTCCTATAAACAGATTCTATTGTAATATTGTAATAATTTAAAAAAAAAATGGTATCACTTTTTGTTGTATAAAGTTAATAATCGAAACCGTATGTTGCGTCGAAAAAATAAAAGAATAAAATGTGCGTTCCTGAGCGTCTCTCGGCCCTTGGCTTGGGGCAAATTCGAATCGAAAAGAGTCGAGGGAAAGAGGAAAGTAGTAGAGAAAAAGAGGAATCGGAGGGGTTGCCCTGAGGGTTGGGATGGACGAAGGATGGTCGCGGAGAGGGGATCGCGGCAGGAGAAAGGGGCGGGAGGATGCAAGGTGCAATCAATAGCGAGATTGCCCTCGCTCGGTAGCTACTCAACGCCAATAGAGGGACGTTATAGACACGGGCGTAGAGCTGTTACGATTGCAGATTCACTGCTCTGTATTTGGGTTCTACGTAATTTAAACGTGCCATCGCGTGTCTAAGATATCCCTGTTAAAACTTTTCGTTTAGAGAATCATTATCGCTATATGGTTATGATTGTGATCATTCCAAGTTAGATATTTGGCTAGGATTTAATACGATCGATCGTTACTTTAATCATATCTCAGTCATTTCTCATCATCTTTACAATCTTTAAAAAAAAGTATTTTATCATTATCATTGCAAAATTGCATCTCTTATCCTTTGTTCATTTTCTCTAATCGTATAGAGTTTATATAAAAATAACATCAAAATAGTTTTCATTCGAGAAAAAATTCGCGTGCGAGATCTAGCTGAGCTGCCATTTCGTAACTGTTTCAAGTACCTATTATTCTACTCTCTACTTTAACGTTACGAGTGCTCGAGAATTGTGCTGTACAGTTTCTTTCCGTGTCAAGATTTCGTGGAAACTTAAGCGAAACATCCTTTCAATCGCACAAAATCTTTTAAATTTCTTATCCTTTCCATTCGATCTTTTTATCTTATTTTCTATCCCGATTTCCATTTCTTTATCTTCTTGCTTTTCTTCCGAAGCATAGAAAAATCTCGCAACGTTTGTAGGAGAAATTTCAAGCAAACTTAAAAGAGAATAATGTTTACACCAAAAGAAACAATAAAAAATCAATCTCTAAGAAAGGGAAAAACAGATTTCTACACAATAGTCTATCTTTCTTATTATTCGATGAT
Source organism: Apis laboriosa (assembly GCF_014066325.1). Taxonomy (NCBI): domain Eukaryota; kingdom Metazoa; phylum Arthropoda; class Insecta; order Hymenoptera; family Apidae; genus Apis; species Apis laboriosa. Next base: position 948,509 of record NW_025222233.1, read on the forward strand.
ATTACGACAAGTGCAAGAAGGTAAAAATCGTGCATTGGGAAAATCCTCGAAGAAAACAACCATCCTGACCTACATAGCATACCCTCAGATAAAATTGGAAGGTAGTATCATAGTATTCAATTTACTTTTACGAATCTTTTTTTCTCACATACTTACCGCAATTTTTCCACATTATGTTCCTTCACGCGATATTTCAAAGAGTATTCGCTTCTACTTTCACACTTTCAGATACAAGTATCCTTTTTCCATACCATGTCTAAATAAGAGGATTAAAGCCTTGATACCTCTATTACGAAAAAATCAACTTTCTTCCATACTTTTCTCTTCTTCATTTTTCTTTTTCACTATTCAGTTTCTGTCAATATTCCAAATATTCTTTCGTTTCGGCAAAAAAAAAAAAAAATATATCGAAAATTAAATCGAAAATTGTCGAAAATGCATGCTATCTGATCTATCTTCGATATTATGAACTACTGCATGAACTGTTTATAGAATATATATATAGAACCTATTTATAGAATTTTCTTCCATTTTCTCTTCCTCCAATATTATACATGTTCGACTCTCTCGCGAATTTCCTTCTCCTGTTTGGATATTGACCATTGTTTTGTAAATCGAATGATGAAATTCAGTTGTAGTATAGGTAAATAGTTTGCGAATATACTTTCGACGAAATATTCTTGTAATATCGATCGTAATGGCGGTGCCACGTGTCTAGAAGTTACCAAATCGATTCCAGGTCCTGTTGTAAAATATCGACTGATACGAACTATATACAGTACGTTTAGATGCATTCTGTCCTTATTTTATTTCGACGAGTGTTCTTCGAGGACATTTAAGGTCATAAAAAAAAACTTATCGATAAAACTTTCTATTTTTCTTCAAGAAAATTTCACTTTCCTTCGATACCTTGAACATTCCAATCATTTGTAGTATTCATTTTCTTCAAAGTTGTATTTTTTTCGTTTCGTTCTAGTATCCGATTTCGATAATCATTTTATATAGTTATCTTAGTAATTGACTCGAATTTCGTTAAGCCTTAAAGATGTAATTGATAATGACCGATCAACATGTATACACACACGTGCCTGAGCATAACTATAATACTTCACTTAATCTAAATAGATACTTAGATACCTGACTGGGAAAACATTACATTATAGTATATGATGAGGTGATGAAATATGTAGTAAGAACTCTTCATCTTTATTTCAATATTCATACTTGTTTCTAACACGTTTAAGTAAATTGTTTGAATAATTTATGTCTGTCTTCAAAATAAAGTTTTTTCCCTCTCTTTTTTAATTTTTAATCATTTTCAAAAATATCTCAACAAGATATTTAATTGAAAAATTTCTTAGTTATTCGAATTCTCCATGTTCTAAAAAAACATAGTGATTTTTGAATCTGAATATAGTCTGAATATTTATAGTCTTCTAACCTGCGAAATTGAAATTTTTTATTAGAAAAAATTTTACTAGAAAAATTTTTTATAAGAAAAAATCGATAAATAATGTTATAAATGAGAACATTCTGAAAACAGTTTGAAAATAAATTTACACGATTGAATTCCATCTGTTTTCCTTTCAAGAAATGATATTTTTTCCTCTTCTTTCTTTCAGTTATACCCATAAAATTCTGTTTCTCTTCTTTTTGAATGAGAAAGTTTTTTAAAACTAAAGATAGAAAAGTTCGAAGGAAGAAAGCTTCTTTTTTGGTTGGATAAAATTTTTGAAAAGGATGTGCAGAAACAAAAGTGGAAAGAGAACGAAAGAGTTACATATATGGAAGTTGAAGGACCAAAAGAAGAACGAAAGTATAGAGAATCGGATAACAGAGAAGTAAAAAGTAGGGGGAAAACGATAAGAGAAGAAAACTGGAGGAGAGTTCTAGTTCCATGTGGATGGGATACGGATCAATATCGCAGAGGTTGAAGCATCTTTTGGTTAAGATTCCTTCAGTTTAGGACGAAGGAACTGATTCGACAAAGAAGAAGTATGAAATAAAATTCTTTTTATTCTCGTGTCCTCATTATCTGCAGTCTATTTCTTCTCTATCTCTCTGTTCATTCTATATATAATGAATGATCTATATTCAGAGGGAATATACGTTATACATATCTGTATCTAATTATATTTAAATTTTATGTAGATACATGTGTTAAACAATAAACGAATAAAATATTTTTTGAAATTTCAATAGACATAGAATGGGGGATAGAATCCGTAAACAATCGGTTCTCGTCTCCGTGTGACCCAGCGGTAAAAGACTTTTCTCGATCGATACGGTGAAGCAACGTAGAAAAGAGGAAAAGTTTTAATACGTTATACGAATTATCCTCTTTTACCTTTATGTATCCAAATATACTTTGCCCTTATTTCCGTTTATTTATCGATCAAATTTCTATTCATAGTTTTCATCGTTAAAAAAGATTACTTCTATTAAAATTTTTCAGGAATTAGAAAACCGTTTTACATGATTTATTGCAATATTGGATTGAGTTTCGTGTCAAAAAGAAATGATAAATAAATGGTAGATTGTACACGGTGTTGAAGTTTGATCATTCAAGATATTGTATCGTTTTGTAACGATGTCTCCAAATTTACCACATACCCATTTACCAGATACACACAGGTTATCTTTGCACCGTGATAAGCATTTATCATCGCCATGAAAACAAAGAAGCTTTTCACATAGTCAAAGATGAAGTGACAAGATGAAATGGGTTGTGTTACGGAAATTAGGCTTTTCTATCGTAGTACGAATGTTTTAGTATCAAGAAAACAATATCGATGAAAGAAGCATCCTCTCGCATCGCGTTAATTAGAAGAAAAAGGAAAAATGATCATTATTTGATTCAAATATCTTTTACTAATAAAGCTTTGTTTAATCGAAGATAACGTTTTTTCCCGATTATGTTGAATGGCGATGATTAAAGTAGGACAAGGTCAGAATTGCACATTAAGAGTGTGAAAACAATATTTGATCATGTGAAACACGGTGAAGCGACAAAGGCGTGGCAAATTTTTTTTCTTTGCCTCGCCTTACCGAAAGAAAAAGCGTAATTTCTTCGAGACAACGTTGAAAGCGAGGAGGTTAGCAATAACATGGTTTTTCCGTGATACCATAGCAGAGGATGAGAGAAGAAACTGTGTTAGGTTATATAGGATCGATGATGCGAGGAGCGTCTGGGGAATACTAGACCGTACGGCTATTGTTACTCTCTGGTCTCTCCCTAAAAATTAGAAACTTTCCTCCTTCGACCAATGGGTAACCACTTGTGAAATTCATCTTGAAAATCGTTCCTTTTTCGGTTTTTTCTTATTTTTCTAAAAACAATCTTCTATTAATTACAAGCTAAATAGACTTACATAGCTGTGTGAAATTTTCAGAGCGAAAAGAAATAAATCGATTTTGTTACTACAGGATCCAGCTTGATTGATAACAGCTTATATATATCCAAGAACCTTTTCCAAGAGTGTTATCTTGTTCGGTTTAATATTGTCTCGATACCATAGATCTTCACCGGTAACGTCTTGTCGTTCTTTTCAGTTTCTTTTTCTTCTTCTACGTCCTACAAAATTAATTTTCAGTGTATCGTGTATCGCATGGTTCTCACCTCGAATCGATTTCCTGTCTGTTCATTGTCTGCTACGTGGATATTTTTTAAATTCAATAAAAAAGATGGAAGGAAATGACGAATGTCTGAGAATGGTACGGATATATTTAGTTTTATCTCAATTTCTGATTTAGCTCCCTGGCGATATTTCCAATATAGACACACTCGTTTGTTCGTAAATATTCGAAAAGCTCTATCTGGAAATACCTAAGGGAACACGGGTCCTTTCAAATCGAAGCCAGTTAAAGTTCGGTCAGTATTCAGGTACGAATGATTTCAAGAAAATAGGACGACCATGTTTAGAAACTTCATCCTTATTGCAAACATTCGCTAAACCCGCAGTAAGGCACAGAGATTATTCGTTTCGACGCAAACCTATAAAAGATAAAATTGTGAGATTATTAAAAGAAGGGAAATAACTTTTTTTTTATCAAGAATTTTTCGCGTTATTGATCGTGAAAAAAATTAGTAAATCGATTAATAATTAGAAATTATACAATGCACATACAATGTATATAAGTACGCGTATTCATCTGTACATTCGTTATTTCAATATACGTCCTTAAATTCTCTCACCGGGGTAAACCTAAGTCACGTGGCTACATCACGTTGCCACCGCATCCGTATTCATCCTTCTTTCGATTATTGATTCTCATTTCACGTTCTGGTCTTTTTAACGCAAATAGCTAAAACGTAACCAGCAACGCGACCTCTGAATCGATTTTGATAATATTGTTACTTTTTTTTGCCGCGAAAATATTAAATACATTTAATTTTTTTTAGTTTCTTTCTCTTCTTTTTTAAATTCTTCGTACTATTAATTTTATCACAGCGACACTTTGAGATACACAACGAAAAGATTATTCCTGTAGAAAATGTAATCAATTTATATATATATTATGATATATATTATGATATATTAAGATAAATACAAAAAAATAAATTTACTAAAATTAATTAATTAACCTAAAAACATTTTACGATCTACATTGGGAACTTACTTTATTAAACAAATTAGGAAATATATAAATGAAAATCGTTTCGTTCTATAGACAAATAATATTTCGCATTAATGCGAAAACACTTTATGCTTCTTATAAAATGCTTATTCTTATATATTGATACATTACATGAATTTTTAACGAATTCTCGTCACACGATTTCTTTTTGTTTGGCTAAATGCCTATTGTCTTTTTCAACGGAATTGCTGCTTGATTGTTACCAGTCCCAAGTGGGATTCGAACGATGCTCTCGGTGATTGCTAGCTCTCTTTCCCTTGGGTAGTTTTTACGAGACTACAACAGCATCGTTGCAGTCCTTTGAGATAAGAGAATATCATGATCTATTAACCTTTTCACGGACAATAAAAATCGTAATTTTTGCTCATATATCGAATAAAAAGATAAAATTAAGATAAGATAAATTAAAAAAAGTAGAATAGAATTATTCTTACCTTTGAATATTGAAAATCGAAAAAATTCGGAACTATTAATTTCGATCATTTTTAAAGGTTATGTTTAATATAAGCCATGAAATTGTTAGAATACATGTCTTCAATTTTCACATAAGTCGGATATCAAAGATTCTCCAGTCTCTTTGTCAATCGTTGAAATTCATTACGACTTGTATGTATACCATAATACAGAAGTTTAATAAGCGGACGCGTTTACGACCAATATATGTACGAGACTTACATCGTTTGGCATAAACGGGTTCACTTAACGACCGTGACACAAATATGTGCCGCCCTCTGTTTAATCCTATTATAATATATTCCTAATATATCAATTCTAATAATTCTAAAATCATATTGAACTGAATTGTTTCTAAAAAAAAAAAAAAAATTAAAAATATAATTAACTATTTTTCTTTTTTTTTTATTTTTATACTCTTTCGATTTACTATATATCACGATTTATATAATTCGAATCATAAGTTCTGTTTTGTAAAGAAAAATTAAACAAAAGCTCAACAAATTGTTCGTTAATTAGAACTTAACGGGATGAGAACGGTGAAAAAAGAAAAAACGTTGTGTTCACGAGGCATACTTTATCACTCTTTGTTCGGAGTTATTCGAGCCTTTGTGCGGCCAGAGAAGCGACACTTGCTACCGGCTGTCTTCCAAGCAATTGTCTCGGTAAGAAGTAGTGCCCCTGTCAAGATATAAGGGTGTAACTGCATGTTTTTTCCGTTTGTCGGAGGATTACTCGTAAAATTGCACCTACTTGAAAAAAGAAGTGCAAAGATCTTGAGAAACCACATTAGTGATAGTTAAACAATCAAATAATTTTTTTCGTTGTCAAAAATTAATTATAATTTTGTTCTTTTGATATTCGTTATTTCATGGCAAACTTTTTATGACTCGACGATGTGTTCCAATTAAAAAGTAAAAATTTTAATGTCACCCAATAGGATAAAATGAAATATGGTCTAAACAAGACGAATAACTTAATCGATATATCGATATATCGCTTTTGTTTCCTGAAACAACTTCAGTCAAATGCCATTGGCCGATTTAGTTCGTATATAATTTTAATTTTTGTGTGAAACAAAACGAAAACTTATTTTTGTATGTAATTAACAAAGGTTCGTTTAAAAAAAATACTGATCTGGAAAATTCGAACAATGTTTTCATTTTCTGAAGCAAAATTAATTGGTATTCGACGCGTAGCAATCGAGTAACCAAAAATATTGAAATTCGAATGTGTTCGAATGTGATACGAGTATCTATCCGTTAATGAAATCTATGCATACATATAACATATAAATTTATACTCGGTCAAATTTCGAATATGGTATATTGGAAAAAGTCGATCATGATCGAGAAAGAAAAAATCAATATTTGTCAACATTTTCTTGATTGTATCATAACCATACATTTCCTCCAAATACTCATCGAACACTTGACAATATGTTTCAAGATGAATGTACATTTTTATTATAATATAATATTGATGCTAATTAACCGTTTGTATCGTAAGTAAATATTTTAATTCTTAATATTTTGTTCTTATTTTTAATATAAATTTTTTTTTTTATTTAATAAACTTAACGTCACTTTAATCAATATGATACGAATTTTAAAAAAAAAATTTCTCCTCTAATTTAAAGAAAGGTATATAGTTTATCACATCAATGTTACAAATATCTCCATTTTTCGATTGATTCTGGAAAGAAAAAGTACTTGAACATTGTATTATACGAAACCGTTTATTCAAGACTATCGTAGTTAAGTGAAACAATACAGGAAAAAAGGCAAGAGAAAAAGTGTCATCTATTAGTAAAGTGAAACAATAGGCGGACTAATTAATAGGAAAGTCCTTAGAACCGTTGATTGGCGGTCCAATACGAGGATGCATTCTTAACGTAGAAAAAGGAATCATTGCAAAAAAAGGTATTAAGCAAATAGAAACTTCTATAATTGGGATTAACGGATTAAAAAGTTTACATTTAAAATTACAGTATCCACCCATTTAATGTATATTTACATAATTGGGATAATTTAAAAATGTAATTAATAATATACATGATGAAAAGATGACCAGGACGAAAATACGACGAGTGATCGCGGAAAATATGAAACGCGCGAAAGTAGGATTAGCAAGTGATAGAGGAGGCAACCGTCACGACGAGCTTGCAGAAAGTATAGGAGGACGTGGAAGCTGGTTCGAGGAGGGGTAGGATTTGGGGTAGCATTGCTAGTACGGTGGCACAGATATGGGCCAGGTAACCAGGTCACCGCGACTAAGGGCATTGCTTTTGCAACCGCCAACCACCACCGCCACCACCGTCACCCCATTTGAGCTGTTCTAACCTTCCCCACTCCTTCCTCTTTTCTCCTTTCCTTTTTCCTCGTTTCGCCCTCTCTCTTCCTTCCTTCTTCCATCCGCTACTCGATACACGACGAAACGACAAACGACACGGAACATTAAGAACAACGCAGTTCCACCTCTCTGGATCTCCAATAGGCATCTACCACTTTGTTCCTCGGTGTTCTGTCACTCGTTGCACCTCTCTTTTCAATTCCCGTGCTCTTATTTCTTTTCATTCTCTCTCGTATCTTTTCTCCCGGTCTTCCCGTTCCTCCGGAGAGAAAGACTCTTTCTTTAATTCCACCGAGTGATTCGAGAGATTCGGAAGAGTTTCAAACAGTTATATTATACAATGGTTTTTCAATAGAATTTATCGTAGCAATTGTTTTCTTTGAAAATTATATATTTAAATTGTAAAAAAAAAAATTGTTGCAGAGAGCTATCAAATCATTTTAATAATTTTTAATTAATTTTCATCCATGATAATTATTCCCTTTTATATTATTTTTTTGACAGTTTGTTACACGATGATCATCGAGTATTATTCTCAATGTATTAAATTTTCATTTTAGTTAATTTTCTCCTCGTTAATGAATTCTAATTTAAATCGAGCAAAATTCTCGAATGTAAATGGCTTAACACTCGTACTTTTAAAATCTTTTCCTCGTTAATATCCATCCGTTTTTTCTTTGCGTGGAATTATATAAACTATATCGTGCAAAAGTTTTGAATATCGGAAGAAAGATGATTCTCTTGTTCTTATTTGCGATTTTAAAACTGTCCATTCCCCTCCGTTTAATCTCTAAATTCAGCGTATCCTTCTTCTTTCTCTGGACTCTCTGTTGGAGGTAATTAATCTGGCGTACTCGCCAAGTATGGCACTCGTGGCCTGAGAAGCTCGTTCATGAGCCAAGTACGAGGTAAACGAGAAACACCAGAATCGAGGGTACGGTTTCCGGTTGCATGAGCGCCATTTGAAAATTTCCCACCGGGAAATTGGCACGTACCTACGCTAGGTCAACTTGAAGACTTCCTTTCCTGCTTGTGTCACGGTCGCCACGATCAAGATTTCATTCAAAAAAACGAGCAACCCCGACGTGTCTGAATTTCGAGAATCGGCCAGCGGCCGATTTTAAATCGATTTTAAATTGCCCGCTCAAATTGTTATTCGTCGAAATAACACTCGGACTCGTTTAAAAAAAAAAAAAAAAAAAAAAAAAAAAAGAAAGAAAAAAAGAAAGAAGAAGAAGAAGAAGAATCGTTCGCGCAAAGAGCATTACTAATTTCAAGCCTCCTCGTCTTTGATCTCGACGGCCTAACCGAGACAAAGGATTACTCCAACGTATTCCGAAAAGAGGGATAAATTAATGTCACGAATCCGGAGTGAACAATGACAGGCCGAATTACAGATCGCTCTGTATGCGACTCTGACGTCTGTGCACACGTTTGCAATACACAGACGGAAAAATACGCGAGAACACGCGTACACACGTTTAACTGTGTTCCCGTGTTATATCATCTATATCGACGGAAGGGAAAGTAGAACGAGAAGAAAAGGAATTTGGAGTCGATATACATTAGTCCCGGTGAAAAGAAATTAAATACGCGGTCCATCACCGGGATGAAATGTGCCTCGTCATCGCGAGTTTGTTGCGAACAAAACGAATCATTTCTTGTATCCGACTGTATCCGATTTCCGATTTCTTTTCTCCCCATTTTCCTCCCCCTCCCTTTCTCTCCCACGACAGAGCAACCCTCCTCTTCTCCACCTCGAATTCAATTTCTCCTTTTCATACGCGTATTTTCCAATCGAGCATTCTATTCGCATTCTTATTTTCGCGATTCGGGTTAACAATCCTCTTCCCCGCGATTTAACACGGACTAATTCGCGGACAAGGGCAAACGTTAGAGTTGGAAGGGAAGAGATGGACGGACCACCAAACGTTACGGATGTTAGTTCGAACGTGAAGCACGAGGGGGCAGGGAGAATGGGAAAATGGCGTATTGTTTGAAAGTTTTGCTTCGTTACAGGGATCTCTGTGAGGTGGGGGGAGGGAGAGGTGCTCGAGTGATCGGTCGAACGACGTGAGACAAGGGAGGGTCGTTGTGGGCGACGAGACGTTGCAGGTGGAGGGACGAGGGAGGGGGAGTAGTAGAAGAGGAGGGTGCCGCATCTGCCTCGAACCGCCGCGGCAGAGGTTGGAGGGAATTGGGTCAACCAACTTGGAGTGTACTTCAGGTGTAGCTACCTATCTGCCCATCTTCCGCCCCACACCCCATTCTACCATTCTCCCTTCTTACCAAAAAAAAAAAAAAAAAAAGAATCCATCTCCTTTTCGCTCCTCGTTAACTGTGCGACGAACCGCCATCGATTCGACGGGGGATCCATCTCGAATCGAAACCTCGTTCCGTGCCATATCTTCTTCCACTACTCGCCCCCACCTTTCGATTGGCGCGCGTGGCGAACTGTACGAACGATGATGTGTCCCAATTAGAAAGTACGAATTTCAATGTCGCGCGATGTCGGGCAACCAGATGGCGCGAAGCTTTAATTTCTCTCTTTTTTAAGATGGCGAGGAACAGTCTTGCAATTTTTTTTTTTTCTTCCTTTCTTTTTTCTCTCCTCGCACCTTTTTCAAGTTAGCGGTTTCTTAAAAATCTTACCGATGCAGATGACCCTGTATTAATAAAAGTTGGCACGAACTATCGAGAGTTTTTGCCGCGAGTCGAGATCGATTCGAGTGGAAAACAGCGTGTATTAATCGGGGACGAAATCGAAACGATAAATCACAATGGAAACAATATTTGAATTTTGGAACGCAACTCTAGATTGAAAAAAATAATATATATATATATATAACGATTTTGAAACGTTTATATTTTTTCTTTTTTTCTCTCGTTCAAAATTTTGTGGAGAAACGTGACTCCACAACGTGACAAGGATTAATCGTCGAGCGTGGTAAACGTCCTTTGGGGTTTGCGAATCCGTGAACTGTTTACTGGAAATGGGCCATTCCTAAACCAAGCAGCCAGTTGTGCAGTTTTGCCACGCGAATCGATTAAGCGGAACTTGGATAATCGGGCAATAGTCGCGTAACGTGATAATCTCCAATCTTCTCACGAGACGAGTCACGAAGAGCCGAGTTCTTAAACGAAATAATAAATAAATTTATTATTTCGCTTGGATTCTCGATTCTTGTTATCGAGCGTATTTGTGAGCATTTATGAATTTCGTTTCGCCAAGGGAGAAGACGGGCCAAGGATACGGGAGGAGGAGGAGGAGGGAGCGCGTAACTGTTTCACGTTCCCCTTTCTTTACGGCTTTGTACGTTGAAATACTTAATAAAGCGGCGAGGAGGAGAGAGGCGAAATAATGAATACGAATAGAGGGCGGCCGAGGATAAGTTGCCACTGTGAATAAAAGGGTTTTCCTGCAACCAGAGTGTAATTATAACACGCTCTTAGAGGATGCGCAGTAAGGGTAATATTTAAAGTACATGTAGGTCAGCCAGTGACCTGTCTTATTGCCTCTCGAATCGTTTCAAATATTACAACTCCGAAAACGAGTTGATCCGAAATACGAGGATTCCTTCTTTCTTTCTTTCGAATCTTTTCGATTCGATCTTTCGTCTTCTTCTATTATTCGATTAATGTTTTGTAATTAAAGATTAAAACGGTCGAAATAGAAATTGATTGATTCTTCCATGATTGCAGGAAGCGTATAGAAAATGGGTGTGCAGCTCCCTGGTGCCTTACTTTGCTCATGGGGAACCGCAGGACTTGAACAGCTCCAACAGCTGGGCCGGAAGCAGACTCAGGCCCTGCCGATCCTTTTGCCAATCCGTGGAGCAACGTTGCCCTTACTTACTCCCGGGCGACCGTGCCCCCTCCTACCCCACGCAATACGCCGGTGAACCCACTTTCCTTTGCAGAGGTAACTCTCTAAAATTATCTCAACTCTTACCAGATATATACACACACATTTTAATACACATAACTGATTATTAACAATTATTGTAATACAAACTAAAAAATATTAACATAATATTAAATTAAACCTTAGAAATTAATATTAACACAAGGGTAATAATATTTTTGGCACCCTTTTAATTCATCAACGAAGAAAGGAAGGAAGGAAGGAAGGAAGGAAGGAAGGAAGGGATGAAGGAAGGAAATGAAATCGAATGTATATCCGAGAGTGCGTGGATGGGATGAAACGATAATTTTTAAGGGATGATGATGATTTGGAAAAAAGAAAACGAAATGATTTCAGATCCAAATATACCCGAGACCGGAGAGCAGGCCGCAAGAGCGTTGCACAGCAACGAGGAAAACGAGTGTTGCTTCCATGCGTGTTCCGAGGAGTTGGCCGGATCGGGTATCTGCGCGAATTGCACGAATCAGGTACTAAGGAGGCGCGGGAAGAATTACGATCCTCCAACGGCTCCCTATTGCGAGGTTAATTGCACTCAACCGGCTTCCACGGGTACGTTCCCTCAGCTTTCTCTTTTTTCTCGATACAGTTATAATCCTTCCGAGTTTCTGCAAGAAAAAATAATATGGGATAACTCGACGCGTGTTATTCCAATCCCATTGAGGCGAGAGAATTGTAAACTCGATCGGTTAATATCTCTTGTTATCGTGATTTTTGTTTTATATATATATAAAAACTTTGTATTGCTTGTTTGGATCAGGTGGAGGATATCAAGACACGGGATCCACGGATAGCGGTGCGAAGGAAGAAGAGAGATGCCCGTCGATGAATCCTGTGTCTGTGACGAATACGGTGCGGCTGAAGGGGACGTTGGTGTGCGGAACTGGGGGTGGCGTCGACTCGATCGCAAGCGTTTCCTCTTCCAATCGATCGGCGGCCTCGATCCTCCCGCAACTCTTTTGGCTATGCTCGATCTTGACCAGTATCCTTGGCAACGTTCGAACGATTCCCGTCCTCTGGATCTCGAAGATCTTTCTTTGGTCGATCATGCCCCTCGCTGGTATTCGTGGTGACGATTGTGACGGTGGTGATGATAGTGGTGGTGGTGGTGGTGGTGGTGGTGATGGTGATCGTGGACTCGATGGTGGATCGAACAAGAATAGGAGCGAACTGGTAAACTTACTCGCCTGGCTGCGCCGTTGTTTTCGCAGAGTGGACTACTACTACTACGCGAGCGTGCCACGTTACATCGCGAACTGGTTGTACGGGAAGTGCGTGGTTGTGGAGCACAGGCGTCGAAGTTGGTGGTGTTGCTGCTGGTACTGGTGGTGGTGGAGGTGGTGGCGAAAAATATTCGGCCGCGCTCGATGGAAATGTCGACGAGCTCGGCATCGATCGCGCGAAAATATTCGTTACGGTCAATTCGCCGGTACGCGTCCCCCTCCCCCTATTACTCTCTCTACCGCATCGACTCGTGTCATTGCACCGGCCACAGCGACCGCCATCGCCACCAGCACCGCCACAACCACCGCCACAACCACCGCCATCACCACCTCTGCCATCACCGCCACCGCCCTCGCGGGGTGGCACGAGTCTTTTCCCCACTCGGTAAAAATGTATCGCGATTCATACCACGACCGTTCGTCGATATGGATACGGCAACGTTGGCCGCCCGATTTCCTCGTTGACTCGTTTACGGTTAAGTGTCCATGGCGGCGATGGAGTTGGTGGTGGTGGTGGTTGTATCGATGGTGGCGACGAACACGAGGCACGCGCCGCTGCCAAGCCGGGACGTCGCACGAGAAAAAGAATCGTCCTCGCGTCCCTCTTCGACGCGATCGAGGCGTTCGAGCATCCGATCGAAGGAGGAGGAGAAGAAGAAGAAAAAGAAGAAGAAGAAGAAGAAGAAGTAGGAGAAGAAGAGGGAGAAGAGAGGGAGGGATAAGGGTTTTGAATAAAGTTTTCGAAGAGGACGTTCGATCTTCTCCGACTAGACGGCGATATTTTAAACTATCCTCGAGGAAAGATCCGCCATAGAACAATTCGAGGAAGACGCGAAAGCGTGAAATACAGGTTTTTTTCTATCCGTAACCAGAGCTCTCAGAGTCGAAAAGGACTTTGGCCGTACCTTTTTCGATTGTGAACTCCACGAGATCTCAAGGTCTTGGAGCGAGGCAAAACGCGAAGAGACTAGCATCCGAGAAGGGGCACGTACGAGGCTTGAGAAAAGAAATTGAGGAAAAGAGTTAGAGGGGCGTTCGTTAAGTAGGGAGAAGAAAGCGAAAAATATTCGAAGAGACGGTGAAAAAGTACGTACGTACGGAGGAAAAATCGAAATACGATAACGAAACGTGGTTAAAAGAAAAATGAGATGTATTGAAAATTGTGCAATATGCAACGTGACGTAATTTTGGCGGGAGGGGGGAGGGGAGAGAGGAAATGAACGCGTAAAGAAGCGACGAAAAGAAAAGAGAGGGAAGCACGGGGATGAGACGTTTGAACGTTGAAAAAAAAAAAAAAGAAAGAGACACGTCGATATTTTAAAGTTCGGACGTGAAGACAAATGGACGTGAAACAAAACGAAGAAATCGTAATGTCTGTCGCTAATAAATAATGATGGTAACAATAAAAAAAAACGCGATCGATTGAAATGTAAATAACGACGACGACGACGACGACGACGATGATAACGACGACGATGACGAATGACGGTGACGATGACGACGACGACGACGAATGACAAGAATGATGATGATGATGATGATATAGATTATAATAATGATACAATAACGAGGAAGAACGGTAAATAATTAAATAGTTAACGAATAATTAACGACAATGAGTAATAAAATAAATTATAACGATTAAGTAATTATTAACAATTATTAAAAAGAAACAAAAAAAAAAAACAATAACGTTAACGATAGAATGATTACGATTGCAGTTATTGTTACACGTTCGATGTGTCGCATGCATTCGAACATACACGCACATATATACACAATACATGCAACATATAACACAGGAATAATAAATTATTTCGAAAAATAAATGAAAAATGTGTACGATGCGTATAAAGGGATTGTAGCGTAAAAGGGAATGGAGCGAGAATGTGCGAAAGCTGGAGCGAATGGGACGCGTGAATATAATATAATTGAAGAAATTGAAGAGAGGAAGTCTGAAAATGGTCTCAAGAAAAAAAAAACCAAAAAAAAAAACGATATAACACAAAATGCAAGCACATGTTCCCGTATAAGCCATTAAACGATTAACGAAATATTAAAAAAACAAAAAAAGACATAGGTAGATAGTATTTCGGTCGTGACAGAAAAAAATACGGAGGACATACGAAACACGAATCGCAAGATTTGAGCAATTTGACGAATCGATATGAGAGAGAAAGAGAGAGAGAGAGTGAGTGAGTGAGTGTGTGTGTGTGCGTGAGAGAGAGAAAGTGAGAGACAGAGAGAGAGAGAGAGAGAGAGAGAGAGAGAGAGAGAAGGAATTATAATTAGTAGAAACGACAACGGAATAAATAAACACGACGTTATCGAGGTATAAATATGTGTTCGTTTAGATATTACAATAAATAAGTACTATATTAACATAGACGTGTAACGATATAAATTAAAACAAAGAAAACAGACAAGAGAGGGCGCGAGTATGTATGCGTGCATGTGAGAAGAAGGAAGAGAGAAAGAGAAGGAGAGAAAGCGAGAAGAGATGGGGCGAGGAAAGAGATAATAATAGGGTGAATGAAAAAAATTGAAAAATGAGAAAACATTGACTAGAAAAAAGAAAAAAAATCGTAGAAAAACTGAATTTTTTTATAGAGAAATATTCTAAAGAGATATTACGAAAATAGCGGTATAAAAAAAAAATATATATATATATATATATATATATATATATATATTGTTTCCCATGTTCTTTTCCGCACAGTGTACGTGGCTTCGATTTTACGAAAATAAAAAAAAAAAAAAAACTTTAGATATCCCAAGATATCTAAACAAGATACGAAACAAAATATACATAGAAGAAAAGAATCAAGAGAATTTAGTACGATATTATTTAAACGAAAAATAAAAGAAAAGAAAAAGAAAAAAAAACGTACTTTACTTACGGAGAGAATAGTACTTTACTTTTTTTCATTACCGTCAGAATTTAACGGTAGATTGAATCATGAAAAAGAAAGAAAGAAAAGAAACAAAAAAAAAAAAGAGATTGTTCATGGTATCCGTTACCATCTTCTTTTTCCGATCGCGATCCGTGTTTGCACGTATTTCGAAGGAAACGCGTTTCGTTTCGCGTCGAAGTGTGGAACTTTCGGTTAAAAAAAACGAATTACGTGTGGATCAGTTTTTTTTTTTTTTGTTCGAGCAGAGAATTAAAGAGAAGTTTCGAAAGCACACTGAAATCGCGAAACCGAATAACGGCGAAGCGAAGCCACGAGGGCCACTATGCGGAGAGAAAGGAGAAAGAGCGAGGGCGAATCTCTATACGCGAGAGCGAGAGGCAAACGAATCGTCGTCGTCGTTGTGTCGTAATTGCACGAGAGGGGGCATGCTTGGAGGAACACGTACACGCGTAAACAAAGAGGTATATACGTACGCATATACGTACAGCGCACACGGGAAATAAAGAAATGCACGCGCGGAGATAGAACGAAGGACACCGTGCCCCCGCGTGTGCATTCGTTACGTTGTTAAACATTGTCCAAATACATAATTGTTACTAACTTATAAGGTGAGAACGGAAGGATGCGAGTCTGTGTACGAATGTGAAGGGAGATGGAAGGAGAAAACGAATGCGAATGAAAGTGGAAACGGATAAAGAAGCATATAAATATTATACATATATAAATAGATACGTATTACGAAAGGGGCAGAGAGAGAGAGAGAGAGAGAGAGAGAGAGAGAGATCGGGTAGAGGAAAAAAAAAGGTTGTAAATCGAAATGATCTTAGAAAAAGCACGATTGCGCGATTACATATGTAAATATCTGTATTTACATGTATATGTATATATGTAAAATTTACGTGTATACATATATATGTATGTATACGTGTGAGTGTGTAAACACAACATGTGAACGTCCATGTATACGCACACATGTAAACGTACATATACCGTGTTTGTGTATGTATGAGAAATCTTAATGGAGGGAAAATATATGCGATGATGTACGCGTGTGTAGAGAATAACGAAAATAACGAGTGAAAGAAAGTGTAGCTAGCTATCCGCGAATGCTTTCCGTGCAATTTTTGCGGTTGAACGTAATGGCTGCTGCGTACCGTTGATGAAAGCAAGGAGAAACAGAGAGAGAGAGAGAGAGAGAGAGAGAGAGAGAGAGAGAGAGAGAGAGAGAAAGAGAGAATAGAGTAGCCTTATTAGCTGAAAAAAAAAATATATATATATATACGATATTTAGAGAGAAAAAAAAAAAAAGTAAAAAGAAAAAAATGTATGGCCAATAACGATCGAACGCCGATAAGAGACAACTACTCGGTCGGTAAGAGAAAAAGTTGATGGACACGGTGCACATTATATTTTAAAGCGATTAATTTCCGGTGACGAAAGGTACGATAAAAACGCACAATATGCAAAACGTAATTACACGAGCTACATTTTTTTGGCTTAAAAACAACAGACGAATCCGTAAAAGCGGTTATCCGTTAAAGCAATAACTTGGAACGTCTTAAAAGGAAAAAGAAAACGGCAATTCGATCAAATGTACGATTCAACGTCGCGATTGTGAAGGAAAGGAGATCGAGAAAGATGAAATTTAAAAGAAAAAAAAAAAAAAAAAAAAAAAAAAAAGAAAGAAAGGAAAAAAATGGGAAAGAAAGAAAGGAAAGAAAAGCACTCCGTACGTACGAACGACGATGATTCGAGAAGAAAAATGGAGAAAAAGAAAAGCCGATAGCCGATAGGTGCAAAAATCGCTTATTCTTTTTCCTCGAAGGTGGCCATCTAATTGGCTATTGGATTAAAAAACTTTCGACGTGAACAGAACATTTCGAAAACAGACATTTAAGAATGAGTTCCAAACAAATGAACGAATCCCCCTGTAAAGCAAGGTGGAATTGTAAACGCGCTTGATCCATCGATCATTGTTACACGAGATACGCGCAATTACACTTTTATTCGTTAAATTACGTGTAATATACTTACGCGTACACGTAAGCGTATCTAAGCGTAACCAAAATTCTTTTTTTGATCGGAAATGCGCGTACCTTGGGCGCACGTCGTTTATCGTTTAGAGCAAATTTAAATTCTTATCTTACTTTCGAGATTGACAATTTCTGAAACCCTTATTAAATTTCGACCGTTTCGGAAATTTCTTGGAAACAACGATGAATCCGTTAAAAAAAAAAAAAAAAAAAAAGAATCTTTTTACCCTTCTCTCATTGTTATCTCTTCCTCTTTCTATATCGGTCGAACTGTTCTCATTTTTCTTGTCGATCATGTCTCCCCAACTTCCGCTCGATTTCTTCTCTCTATCGACACGCTTCCCGCATCTCCGAGGAACGATAAAATTCATTCGTACGAACGTTAGAAAACGTCTTTCCTTTTTTTTTCCTCTCGAAATTTATCGTTCTCGTGGATCACGTATCACTCGTTCGTTCGTTCGTTCGTTCTCTCATTTAGAAAATGATAAGCAATGTTCTTGGACCATTTAACGAAAGGGGGGAAAAAAAAGAAAAACGAGTAGGCAGAGTATTTAAAGGGTATTTTCGCACTGTTAATCGCGAATAATATAATTTTTTTCGTATAGATTAAACTATTAAGCAGCGAAAGCGGTGAGCAAGCAATGAAAAAGCAATGGAACCGGCGTGGCAAAAGCGTGCAAAAATCCTTTTCGCAAGAAACGCGTTATTACGGTTGATCACTGACCAAATCGCAGCTGCGTTTTCAGACATCGTTTCGAGAGCTCTCGTTTCTTAAGGAGCCTTCTCAGAGAACGCGTCTTTAAATGGTCGCGTCTACATTCCAATCGATCCTCGAAACTCTCTGCTCGAAAATCTCTACGATAGCGCTTTCTCTATTGTCCATCTCCTCCCTCCTTTCTTTCTTTCTTTTTTTTTTTTTTCTTTTCACTATTCTTATTTGAAAAAAAGGCGATCTTGTTCTCGTTTCCAATTCTCTCTAACGCGAATCGATTGACGACACTCGTCATCCCGCCATTATTAATCATTTTTCGCGAATGTCAACAACGATCATAACGTGTTTAACGTCTAACACGTGATATTTCGTACGATATTTCTTTAGAAAAAAAAAAATGGGCGATGAGAATCCGTTTAAGCAAAAAGCATTCCTCGATGTGTCTGTCGAATTTCTTTCCCCTCTCTCTTTTGAAACGAAAATTAATTTCCAACACGAACGTTTATCAACAGGAATATTATTTTCACATTACAAAGAGAAAATGATAAACTATGGAATAGTTATTAAAGGAAGATAATATCGTTAAAAAAAAAAATTAAAAAATCTGCACTTGAAGCTGATCCAATCCCTTTGATTCCCTCTCTACTTTTTTACTGGATCGTTGGTGGAAATTAATCTTTTTTTACTTCCTTCTTCTCGTTTTCTTTCGCACTTATCGCGAGAAAACCAACAACGCGATGCGATAATAACACATCGTACCAGAAATCTGTGTAGATATGTGTGATTGCATGCATCGTGCAAAAAAAAATTAAGAGATCCTCCCCAACCCCTTCCACCCTCTCCAAAAACGCACAAAATATAGGATTTCGCTTCTCCCCTCTAACGTTCTCAATTTTAATCCGCTATAATAACCTTCCATTCCCTCTCTAATCGTAGTAAAGTTTTCATAGTTATGCATTTTCTAACGCTTTCTTCTGCTTCTTGTTCATCTTCTTGAAAAGAATCCGAGCGCCATTTTATTTTTTTTTTTATTTTTATTTTATACGTTTCTTATTATTTATCGCGCGTTATATAAACAAAGGAACGAGTTGGAAAGATGAAAAAATAATGCGGCTATTATGTACATAGATAATAGTAGTGCATCGATGTCAAGAGGAAGTTAAGAATATCCATCCAATCGTCAATCGTTGATGAAGCATTTAGACAATACCTTAAACTCGTTAGTCTTACTAGGATATAGTATATAATCATTTACAGAGTTGCTTCTCTTTTCTTTCGCTCTCCCAAAAAAAAAAAAAAAAAA